>NW_024387040.1:7997629-8396221 GCF_900408965.1 Simochromis diagramma
CTACGAACAGGAAGGAACAGGAAGCTGAGGTTGCAGTTTTTACAGGCTCACCAGGATTGGATGATAGAAGATTAGAAAAGCATCTGATTTGATGAGTCTTTATTTCTGCTGCAGCATTCAAATGGTCGGGTCAAATATTGACACAATCAAGTTGACAAGAAGGATTTACACTTTGGGACCCTTAGCACCAACTGAACTTTTTTAAATCCCACACTTAGTATTGTTGTCCATGTCCATCCCTTTATGACCACAGTGTACCCATCTCATGATGTCAGCATCAAGCACAATTATCTCATACGGGTTTCTTGAGTTCTCTGTACTCAAATGGCCTCCACAGTCACCAGATCTCAATCCAACAGAGCACCCTTGGGATGTGGTAAAATGGAAGATTCACATCATGCATGTGTTCAGCCAACAAATCTGCAGCAGCTGTGTGAAGCTATCATGACAAATTGGTCCAGCGAGACTGGTCCAAGAGTTAAAACTGTTTTAAAATCATGCTTTTGGACCTTGTTAATTATGAAGAATAAAGGCAGTTCTGAAGGTAAAAGGGGGTCAACCTGGTACTAGCAAAGTAGCAAAGTGATAAACTTCCTATAAATACATTTCTCTCTAAAAGTAAATCACTGAGAGCAGAATGAACTGTCACCATCATCTAATGTTCCCCTCATAATGTTAAAGTAATACTGCTCTCAGGGGTAAACAGCCTATGCTGAGAGAAAACTACAAGCTGTTGGCAAACAGCTTGTAGTTTTCTTCTAGGACCTTCCACAGTGGGATAATCAGCGAGAGAGAGAGAGAGAGAGAGAATTATCCTGACAGACATGTACTGAAAAAAATGCATCAAAATGATTTGATTATATGAAAATTTAAAGGGTTAAAACGGTTTTATAATCATTTCTGTCATGCAAGGAATGACTCCCTCTAAGAATGAGTCAGAATGAAACCTAATATCACGATCCAGTCATCCTGCTGTGATTGTTGAAAACCTGAGCAGAAATATTCACCTCATGGGTTTATTTATATTTAAATGAAGCACCTCAGCCCATTTCTAATTAAAGCGCTGTGGGCTCGCTGTCTTAGATGGCAACCGGCTGAAATGGATGCCATTGAGAAGAAACAAAGCCACGAGCTCCTTTTAGAGACAGGTTAGACCAGACCTGCTCAGTAATATCGCGCCTCATTCTGGCTGCTCCGCTGCCCTCTCAGGGGGGAAAAGCAGCCGGGGGGAAATGGGGGATTAAGCAGAGGAATCTGTCTCGCCTGATTGAACAGATGGAGTGATTTTTTTTTTTTGGGATGGGGGTAAAAGAAATGGGATGATTAGAGAGGTAGAAAGATGAGAATGGACTTCTTCTGATAAAGTCATTACCATAACAATATGTTCTCTGGAGAAATGGGGCCTGCTGGGGATGCATGAGATCCTTTTGGGCTCATAGTGTCCCTGCAGCACAAAGCAGAGATACCACTGCTATCGTGCTTTGAACTGCCGTGTTTCTGCCTTGCGAGCTGGTCGTAGGTTGTTTTTATCCGTGTGCATGTCAGAGCGAGTGGGTTTCCTGCTTTGCATGCTAACTTTGTCTTCCACTCAGAAAATCCTTTGAGAGCGTAGACAGACAGGATGATGGCGAGCTCACCAGCAAGCGAGTTATAATTTTTATCCTTTACAGCAGGCAAGATTAGTAGCTGTTGCCTCGATTGCTGTCTGTCTTTTCAAATCGTATGGTTACGCATAGTTGACTCAGCAGGACCCTTATCCCAAGGCCTCATGACCCCTTGAACTTCCCACTCACAGACCTTCGCACTTTCCCCTTTAAGCTCCTTGAATCCAAAGCTCAGAGGGTGGCAGGGAGTGGGAGGTGTAGATATTTTCTTCCCAGCTTGCTTCAAAGTCAACAAACCTGAAAGTATTATTGAGCTTAGCTTAAATTACACTATGAATGTTTAGAGGGAGCACTCAGCTTCGTTGTACTTACAACCATGAGGAATATGACTCAGCTTGGAAGAGCCACAAAGAATCTTTTTAGGCTTGAAATGTGAAATTTGGGGATAGACTGTTGGCCTGTTTGGGATAGCAGCATCCTGAGTTTGATTACAGTGAGAACTTTTGTTTCATTTTAGTCTTCCTTTTTCCTTTTCCACTTTGTTTTCCATCAAGCTAGTGTTTTAGAAAACGTAAATCAGCATTAAAAGTTAAGTATAAAGAGAGAGGAAAAGAGAGTACAACCAAACAGAGATATTAGATCAGCCCAATGTTAGACAGTAAAAGCTTCAGGTTCAGCAGTGTGGCAGGAAGGGAATGACCCAAATGCACGACTCAGAACAGCTTTATTGGTGAGGCCTTGCAACAAAACAAACTTAACACACGTCTGTAACTAAAAAACAAGGACAGGCTTACGCAGATAATATATACACAGGAGTAGATCGGATACATTTGTTGAACACAGCTGAACAGAATCTGACTGTCGAGACAGGGGAAGCAAAACTGAAAATCACACACACATGACAGGAGACTGTCAAAATAAAACAGGAAGTAACACACACTGAGACTCAGACTAAGACAAGTGAACTTGAAAGTGAGACTGGGGTTAAACAGACATGGAGACATAACAAACCAGGGACACAGTTGGGGAGACTGGACATAGAAAGCAATGAATTAGTGCCGTCGGCGTTAATCTCTGTAAAATGACGTTAACGCCATAACCGTATTAACGCTGCAAATCTCCGTTAGCGAGTTAACGCGGATCGCCCCGTGCGTGGGGCTGCACGGCGATAACACGTTAACAAGCTAACCGTGCTAACGCTCGACATCACCATTTAAAAAAAATTTTTTTTTTGATTTTTCATTTGTAGCTAGAAATTACTCTGCGAAATTGGATATGACAAAAAAAAGTTTTGTTCATACATAGCACAACATACTGTATAATCTCTTTTAATTCTGTCCTTGCAACTTTGTTGGAGTTATCAGACAGCTCTGACCACCGGTTTGCAGACCAACTAATGCTTGGCCATATATACTCTGGGTTTTGATTTAAAGCAGGCTTGCAGGCAACATCGAAGCTCTTGACTTCTGGTTTTAAGAGTAATGTATCCTGCTTGGCTGTGATGGGTACCCTACAGCAGTTGTGCTCCAAACACTGTTAGTTATTATAAACAGTTAGGATGGAGCCCCTCTGCTGGATTAACTAAATCCTGACTATGACTCTAAATCTTTCCTGCTTTATGTTTTGTTTAAAAAACGGTGTATGTTAGTGTGTTCTGAAAATCCTCAACTTTGGTTACACTATATACATACACTATAATCCCACTCCACTTCCACCTTTATTAGACTGACATATGTGCTGTTTCCTCTGCTCTCAGATGTTCCACTGGCTTTGACCGCCATCACCAGGACTGGATGGACAGTAGCTGCCCAGATGAGGTGAGTGTCACAATAAGCAGCCATTACATCATCATACCTGATAGTGATTTCGACAGTTCAGGATGGTGAAACATCTAAATCGGTATCAGAAACATAACAAAATGTCTCATCGTTCAGACCAAGGACAAGATGTGTGACATCGCAGACACTACGTACCTTTACCCTTTCACCACCACGGTTGCTGCCAAAACAACACCCAAGGGGAAGGAGGCCACTGCGGGCAGGGAAACACCCTCCACCTCCCACCCCCCCACCAGCGTCCCCACTGAAGGTGAAGTAGAAGAGAAGCGTTGGATCGCGGCCACAGAGCATATTGTGCTGTGATCGATGCTCCATTCTGGCGAGATGTTAAATGAAGTGCATGCTCTGGAGCTGCTCTTTATTGTTATTGATGCATTTCCCGTTTTGCAACATGCACAAGACACACACTTTGTTTAAAGAATACATGAATATGTGCTGCAGCTCTCTACTTAAACAAAAAAAAATGTTCCAGATGACAAGCGCCGGAGCGCTGTGCTTGTACCAACTTTTAAAGAAGCAGATCGAATTAGGACAAATCCCACCAGTCAAAAATGGAAGCACCCACACAGACCTGGGATCATCTCACATTGCTAGCTCAGTCTCGGTCTTTCATGCCTAAGAATGTGACAGATCTGTTGACACTTAAAAATATTCTCATCCCTCTGTTGTTCTTTTCAGTCATTTTTCAGGTTATTTATGAGGCGTTTTGCTGTTTGACTCTAAAGACTAATTTTCCTTTTTGAAGCCTTAACATGAGTATATCAGAGGGACAGCTCAGGCTGAGGTGTTTTGGACGTGTGCGGAGGAGAGATAGTGGATATACTGGACAAAGGACGTTAAAGATAGAGCTGCCAGGTGTGAGGAAGAGGAAGACCACAGAGAAGATTCATGGATGTCGTAAAGGAGGACATGCAGAGGACTGGTGTGACACAAGAGAAATTCAATATAAACAATATAGAGCATTTTCTCTGAATTAACAAAAAATGTCTTTTATACATAGAGGACATTTTGGCTACCAGAACCTTTCCGAACATACCAGAAGATAACCAGTTCCAGATCAGGTTACCATGGTGATTTAACCAGGTTAAAAAGAGAGCCGCCTTCGCGATACTAAAACTCTGACTTAAAGATCACTAACCCGTTAGCGTTGCTTCGTAGCGCACACCTTTGATCAAAACACAGGTGTGTTGCGCCTCCTTTCGTGAAGACGGTATGAACAAACGGTCGCTATGGATCATTGCATCACACACATTTCCTCAACTTGTGCAAAGGTCGAGAAAGTCACGTTCCTTTAATATTGCACCGCAAAGTATTGAGCACATGATTCAGTGCAGGGAGATGAATCCACACCGCATAATCTCCGAGTTATTTAATGCAAATCTCTGTGGAGGCAGCAGACAGCAGTCTTTTGCTGATGATAGGAAAACGGCCAAGGTGTCCTCTGGAGTTTGTTTACTCCCATTTCTTTGCCTCCAGAGATGCCAGGGTTACGACGAGTCGGTTGAATTTATCGTGCCAATTTTCGGTTCGTTTCCCTTTGTATATGGCCTTTAAACGTTTTATTTCAGTAAACAGCCAGTTTATCTTAATCAGCTCCAGATGTGAATCGTAAGTGAATCAAAATGATAGGAAAGGCCCACCTACCCTTGTCTCTATGTATGTCACCGTATAAAAACACTGTTTATTTTATTATATTTTTCATACAGGTAAATCTCATTGAGACGCGAGGTCTCATTTCTAATCAACACTAAAATCACACAGCTGGTACATTGTGTGGTGGTTTTTTCAGTTGTCTTGCTTCCATGTGATATTTTTGGGAGCTCTATCTTTATTCAATTAAAAATCGTACCTTGTACTCATTAATTAATTAATGTGGGTAAAAAAAATTATAAACGTGTTGGAGTAATAACTAACAACATGCCAGTACTCAACCCCATTTGTCTGTACTTAAAAGACCAGGCCAAAAATTTGATGTTTACTTGTTCAAGTGGCTCAGTAATTTCCTGAAATAGCTGGGAATCGTAGGTTTTAGTAAACACTACTCTGTGTTGTGCAAAACGCATTTTTGTGGCTATTTGGAGGAATTTAAGTCATCAGGATGGTGTGTCGCTCATAGACTCATGATAAACTAGAGTGTCTTTGTTCATTTGTGTTATTTTTCCATAGCTTTTAGAAAGTAAACACATAGGAATATGACTTGAACAGGACGGAGTTTAAGTGATCTGCCTCGCTGAGGGGACTCGATGGAAAAAAGGTGTAATTAGGGCTCTCTGGAAGTTTTTTAGTTAATGGTGTGGCTCAGTAAACACAGCAAAACAATCTTTCCCAGTCTCTTCTATTGGCTCACGCGAGGTCAGGGCTTTGTTTGACCTCAGATGTTCTGACTTTAAAGTCTAAGATTAAAGCTAATCATGTTCTTGTGGGTTATTACTCCTTTACAGTGAAACCCTTGAAGTGTCTTGAAAGTCTCCAGCTTCCTGCAGCAAATTCTTGTCGATTTGTTTTTGTCTGTGCTGTTCTCGTTCTGTTCATCTCTTTTATTTTGTGCTTCCGGACGAGCTTTAACTGAGTTTAAAATTTTTATTTTCTAACAACTAAATCTTAAAAATGGTCCCCAAAAGTGTAGTTAGTCTAAAAAGACTTTCCAGTGCATGTCTGCAGTGTTTCTGTGCTCTACGTCTCGATCTCATTTGTCCTCCATTTTTAATTTTTTATTGAACTTTCTACATTAAAGTCTGGGTTATCTTTTTATTTTGTATTCCCCTCCAAAAAAGAAGCATTTCTTTCATGGCTAACTCCGGCAGTGGCCGACCTTTTCCATCGCACACCCATTAATCATCTCGTGGGGGCTGAGTTTAAATGTCCGGGCCATCGCGGTCGGGGTGCTCGACACGCTGCTGTGATGAGGATAGATGCGGTGAGTTCACGAAGGGAATGGGAAAAACGCCTCGCTGTGAGGCAAAACACAACGAGTTGTCCCACAGATCAAACCGGGGCGTGGTGAGAGGCCTCGCAGACAGCATGAGGAGTAAAATGCACGGCGTGTGTATGTGTTAGTATCCGTGAGTTCAGGAGGTCGTGCTGCGGTGTTTACATTTGTTATCACCCACGGTCTGACAGTGGATCAGTTTCGCCGGCTATCCCCTCACTTGTCAGCTACAGGGTCAAAGGTCAGCTTAGATTACAGGCTTGGTGGCTCATGCAAAAGCTGCAGGTTGACATAAGAGCGAAGGAGGTAAAAAACAGACTGGAGAGGATGAATGTGTCTGCGTGGGTGGAGGCTTGTTTGGGTGTAAGAGATGGAAACGTCTCGTCTCTCACTCTGCTCACGTTCAGCTGTACTTAATATGCCTCCCTCTAAGGAACTAGTCACTTATAAAGTGAATGGAATTTTTGCAGTAATATGTATTTTAAGCCATGATAGCTACACGGCACTGGGGATAGTTGTAAAAGCAATTTATTTCCCACCTTCCACTGCATGTACAACCTCCGGTAGAATTAAAGCAATGAAAAAAAGGTCTTATGTCTTACCAGGTCAGGTTATTTGTTGATGTTTTTCTCCACCTTTTTAAGCCCTAAACACCTCATACTTATTTAACATTAAATCAGTTTGTCCCCTATTCTATAAAAAGATGTGTCTGCTAGCTTTCTCCTTTTTTCCATAGACTTTAATGTTTTATCAAAATGACTTCGAACACAGGGGAAAGTAATCCGGGCAGCGAACAAAAAAGGACAAATACAGGAAGTAAAACTAAAATCTAGCTACCAAAATAAACTGTGGAGTAAGAACATGGGGGAATTAGGACCAATTAAAAGATTTTAATATTCTCTGGGCACGTGTGCAGCATGTATACATGAGAATAGATTACAAAAAACAATGCTTTTTAATTTTAAGTGCTTCCAGGTCATTTATACTCTGTACGCCTTCACCTAAATAGACATTTCTGTGAAAGAAGAGCAGGTAATTGCTTTGTTGGCTTCCTCGTACAGAAACAGTAATATCAAATTCACAACCCTAACTCTGCTGCGCGACGTGCAGCCACTTAGAGAACAATATCTTTTAATGATTCATTTCAGTCGCTAAAATGCACTTGCTTTGCTCTTTTTAAAAACTGAAATCCTTTCGAATTAAATCATCCGGTGAAATGCATCTGTGTGATGTGTGGGTCAAATTTGCATAATGCGAATCCTATGGTGTGTGTAAATGGCTGCTACCCTTCGAGGAGAACTGGGTCATGCTACATTTCCATATTTCACATGTATAGTTAACCCCAGACTGCTTTTATGTGCCGAATTGGGAATGCTAAGCCATTATATTCACAGCTTTCATTTTTAATAGGATGTTAAATATAGTGAAAGAAGCTTCGGCTCATTTGGGACCATCAGCGAGTTGTTTATGTTGTCAGAAACAAACAACAAAGAGAAATATTGATCATTGTGTCTGATGCTCGTGGTTCTTTCTGTTTTTGTCTCCTCACAGATGACACCAAGATCGCTCTGCATCTCAGAGACAACCAAGGTAGGTCCCCGACTTTCCCTTCTGTGCCATCCAATAACTGTTGAGGTTAAGCCGCTGCTGCTTCCTGTTGTTTTTATTATTGTTTGTTTCTCTGTCTCCTGGTTTGACTTTACCGCTGAGGCATCTGTCCCTGATTGCTTTTTTATCTTTTGGGGGACATGTGGCTCAGTCAGTTGATAAACTTTTTCCAGCAGCTCACTGTAATGCTTTATTGTCCTCTGTGGGTCCCAGCGATCAATTATGGTGTCTGGACCAATGCGAGTAAAAGCAACAGAGAATAGAGGCAGTAAGCCCTTTGGCCCGGTTGGATTTAGTTAGCATCGTATGAAAAAGAAAGTTGAGCCACTATTAATTTTAAGGGGAGATTCAAAACATCACACTTTCATTATTTATTTAACAAAATTTAGGCCAAAATGCAGGAGAAATGTGTGAAAATGTATTGCTTCGTCAGTTTGCTGGTCTGGAGCATTCAGGTGTGTGGTAACACAGTGCCAAAACCAAAACCCAAAGCCTCAGACTACAGGGTTTAAGTTCATGACTGTACAATTAGGAATAAAACAAGTGTTGCTTGTTTGGAAGGGTTGCCAGGAGAAAGCCTCGTCTCTCTAAAACGAACATGGCAGCAAAGCTTAAGTTTGCAAATCACAAGACTTGTTTAACAATGTCTTTTGGACCAAAGTTGAGATGTCTGACCATAAAACACAGCACCATGTTTAGCAAGACACACCCATCAGCATTAACACCTCAAACCAACTGTCAAGCATGGTGGTGGACTTATGATGACTTGGACTTTTATGCAATAGCGAGTTGATATGCATTAATTTTACAGTCGCAGCTGTTGTTCACTGCTGCCATCTACATGCATCAGTGCAACAGCACAAGTGACTCATGTGATTTCCTGTTTGGCTATTCACTTGCTAATATTGTCTCATAAATACTAAGAAATAGGATTATTCATAACTTCCAGCTGCTGTTTTATCAAGTGAGGAGTTATGATGTTAAAGTTAATTCACCGTCATTATTGTCTTAGAGCCACAGTATTATAAGTCTAGCTGCTTTTTGTAAACAGTGATGTCTACTGACTGCTAAAGCAGAATTTTCTGATCCTGTGTAAAATGTTCTAATGATATGAGATAAAAACATGAGAACAATGCCCTTTCAGCATAAAATGTACATAAACCATGAACATTTATAGTCGTACAAGCAAACTCAAAACATTCCAATTAGACTTTCGGGGATTCAAAACCATCCAAACTCCTGAAATGACTTTGAACTCCATCAGTTTTCGGAGATAGCCTCTCAAATGTTTCATTTCCTGTTCGAAAGAAAATGGAAATCCACGGCTTCTATCACACTTTCATTACACAAACGCTGCATGTTTCCCATCACTTGAGCACTCTTGTGCTGGCGCCTGGTGCTGCGATGATATCTCTTTGCATATTTTTCATGCATCTACCCTTTATCGTCGCATACCTGGCAATGGTGTTATTCAAGGTGAAGCTAAATTGTGAGGAAAGGACTGAAACATAAAAAGCGAGAAATTATATTGGCTTTTCCTCTGTATTAATTGTATTGCTATTGGAACGAGTGGGTGTTTATGAAGTTGTATTTAATCAGCCTGCTTCCTGTCAGTTTGTCTGGGTGATCTAGCATGTTTAACTCACATCACAGCCAGGTTTGGTCTGACCTTGACGGTGACAGGAAATGCTGAGGTGATTACAGCTCCAATAAGAGCCAAGATAAGAAACAACAGGAGTGAGACGCCCTTTTTTCAGGAGCTGCTTCTCAGCGCTACTTCTCCCCGACTCCTATTTATAAAAAGGCTGAATTATAGGTCTGCTCAGTTTGTGTTGTTGGCTTCCTGAAACCCATTAGCCAAGTGAGAGAACAGTTGTACTCCCCTGCGCCAACCGTGGCACTAATGTGGAGCTGAAAATGAACAGATTGGCTTGGTTTCCTCTGGTCTCATTTGTCCTCTCTCAAAATCTCTAATGTATTTTATTGCTGTCTAAGAGCTCTGTCGTCCATTAGTGCTTAGGACCTAGCAGTCATAAGGACAAAGCTAATGAGGAATGAATTGGATGTGCTGTACACCTACCACTTTGTCCCTATCCAACTGTAATCCCACCATTACAGTATTCATATACTATATTTTCATATTATATAAAATACTTACGTATTTTAAGCCACGTGTCAGTAAACTGAAGTATTTCTATAACTGAAGTTACACCAATGTAAGCTCTTTTTGTGATAAAAAATAAGAACATTTAAGAATTAGTTTTTTGCAAACTTGGATATTTTGTGGTTGTTTTGTAGACAGCACTGGTTCCCAGCTGTCATTTCATACTCCCAGCAAAGTATCCAGTCAGACAGGCTCAAAGACTCCTCCGCCAGCACCACCTCTCATCTTTAGATGTTCATTTGAGCCTGGAAAAGTACTATATTCAGCTTATCATTAGCAGTTATGGTTACAGTTACGGCTTTCAGAAATTTGTCTTCTTTTAGTTCCTACTTCATAATACTCTCCATGTATTAGTGATCAATAGAAACTGTTTCCCAGACTGCCAGATAATTATTTTAACAGCTAGCCAATGATTTCCAAGTTTTTATTCTCAGTTTTAGCTAGCTACTTCAGCTGTTTATTGGTAGGTTAGCCAACAGTTTCATCTGTATATACATACTTTGAGCAAACAGTTTCAAAGTGTGGAATAGATCAAGCTGTCTGGCATTATAGAGGTAATTAAAATCATCAACAGTTTATGGTCCAGTAAATTCATTTTAATGTGTATGATTCTGAAAACAGTTATGAAAAAATACTTTATGTGCCCCAAAAGGTTGATTTTGTTCCTCTGGACGTAGTGTTTTCAATGGGAGAAACGTTTCATTGAAATCTTGACGCATCTGGATGTCCAGATAAACAGAATCAACCTTTTGGGATTTACTTACCTGGATGATTGAGCATGCATCAAGGCAATGCTTTAGGTGCTTTGATTATGTCAGTCGTGCACTATTAAGGTGTTTAAGTATGAGTACAGTTTTTGCCTCAGTAAAACATATAAATGTGGGGGTTTTTTTGCATGTTTCCACAGTTTTTCCACAGTCTTTAGAGTCTTGTCCAGCTCCACTTTTCACATAATACATCTGTTATTGGACACATGGCTGCACATGAGTCTGGAAACCACACAGAAAATTTTGCTTGTTTCATCAGACCACTATCACCCAGTGTATGTGATATTTTGAGGCCTTCGCTGCTGTCTTATTGGCTTAGACTCAGAAGAGTCCAGATGAAACTCTCTGTGCCAGAGCGCTGTGCTCCTCCAGGGGTCGGACACTCTCAGCTTGCATTCTGCTGGTTTTTAGCTGCTAGGCTTTTGATTTCTCATTATGCCTACATCTCGGCTTAGCCACATGCCCCTCACTAACCTTCCAACACCCCCAACTAACAGCTTGTCGCATCGTTTGGACTTCCAGCTGAAGCAGGAGATGGCTCTGTGCAGCTCCAGCGGACAAACGCATGGGAAAGTGTCTTGTCTCTGAGAAAAACAGAGCATACTCAGATCATGTGTTTACTACATTAAACGCAAAAGCAAGGATGTCAAGCAAGAATCCCGACTCACTGCCTTCATAGCTGATTGACGAACGATGGACACAGTTGGGTTGTCAGCATTGCCGGCCATCAGTTGTTTTGTTTCAGCACAGCAAATTATCCGTTTGTTGTTTTTATTTTTCATTCCCAGTTATGGTGGGCACATAATGTCTACACAGACAAACACATTAACAGTGAATTCCCACACACATTGCACAGATTTGATTACAACCCGAGTACGCCGGAAATCAATGAGGCAGAGAGCCAGGGGAGAGGCTGCTTGGCTGACAGGCCGAGTGGTGGGTATTGCTGCTAATTAAAGCCGGGGAGGAGCCCTGGAGATGTTGCCAGGGTGGCACAGAAGGAGAGAAAAAAAAGCTTTGTGAGTACACGTGGCCTGAACCTGCTATAAATCTGTGTGAGATGAGGTACAACATGAAGGCAGAATCCTTGCTGGGTTATGTTCTCTGCTGGGACACTGTTTTCTGTCATTATTATGTGTATTCTTCCCTCTGACAAATCACAGAGGAAGTTCTCTTAGTTTTTGTATTTTTGTCTGTGTGTGTGTTTTGTGAAATTGTACCCCCAAAGATGAAAACTGAGATTTCCCAGTAGGTTTACAGGCTACTGTGATCATCTTCAAAAGAACTCTCAAAACACCTGCTGGGTCGACTTTGAGGTCCAAATATAAATCTGATGAAGTGCTTTACAGACTAGCGCTGACTTCCAAAACCGGCTGAAGGACCGATCTCTTATGTAGTCACTACTTACAGCCTCTTCGGTTTGCAGTGCCACGACTTAAGGCTATAATAGGACTTTATCAGCAGCTATAGACCTTCCTCCTCCTCCCATCAGGACCAAACACTGCTAACCTTGGTGTGGGATTAACTCTTATTCACACTTATGGGAGACGAGAACTGCTATTGAATGCCTAAAAAGCCTTCAGAACAATCGTGCCAGAGACTACTAAAGAGCCAGTTGCACAGTGAACCTTGAATTTGTTCTCCAAGTGAAAGAAATGTCCTTTAACCATTCAACAAATACTTTTAGAGTCACTGAAAATGAATCAGACGTGCATGGCTGAATGAGAGCGGTGCATTTGTTAGGTTTTAAAATGAAATGCCTTTTTCCCACAATGGTGACACGGAGCGAAAGCTGAACTTAAACATATCGGCACAAGCAGGAAAGGAGCGTATTGATGAATAATGAGTGTCCCCTGCTGGTCGACAACAAAACTGCAACGAAACCAGAGAAAATATAACACTTGCTTTAAGCATGTGGCACAAAGTGATAATTAAACCAGCGGTGCTTAACAATCTGAAATAGCAAACAGAATGCGTGTGTGCCAACATAATGGCTTCTTGTTGTGTTTTCCAGTGATGCCAGCTGACAGTGCTGTAGACAGGGTGAAAGGCACTCATCCTCTTCACACTGGTTTGATCCTGGGCATCTTGCTGGTGATGCTTATCATGATTGCCGGCGTGCTGATCACAGTCTACATCTACCATCACCCGACCTCTGCAGCCAGCCTCTTCCTTATCGAGGTGAGCAGCGGCACCACCAGTTCTTCTGTTTCTGACGTCAGAGGGCTGATTGTCAGTCTTACACCTTGACATAAATTACTTATTATATTTTCCTGTGCTATTGTTTTTTTTGCTATAGAGAAGTTTTTTAATTCTGGTTATGAGAATCAAACCGGTTAACATTCATGGGTGTTCTCAATAAGCTGAATATATCTAATATCCGAAAAATGCAGACAGCCATCATTTGAAAGTGAAGTGTAATATATGTTTTGCTAGTGTGCATTCAGTGACTGGTTTGTGAGTGGTTTCTGGAGGCTAGCCGCACTCACAAAGGTGAAATTAGTCACAAAGATGTATATAGTGCTGCACCGGATCCAAGCAGATGACCACTGATGGCCATGGTTTGTATGACACCTAATGGCTGCAAACAGTAAGCAAACCGGAAACACTTTCTTTCAAAGTTAAAGTTGATTTTACTTTGAAAGCAAACAATATCCATTTCTGGTTTGTGTTGCACTCTTTCAATTTTTACTGCCTCTCCACTGTTAGGTGACAAGTAAGTCACCATCTTTCATGCAAACTACAGGTAACCATGGAAATATGCTAGCGACCAATGGGGTCTTAGGTACAGGGCACCATACGCTGTATAGATGTCAAGTTAGACACTGAAATAAAAGGGCTTTAGGTGAATGCACTACACAGCAACCTCTAACCTTTAACCTTCACCACATTTGTTGCGTCTGACCTTCAATCTTTAACTTCTCTCCTGTAGAGACGTCCGAGCAGGTGGCCTGCCATGAAGTTTCGCAGGGGGTCGGGTCACCCAGCCTACGCGGAGGTGGAGCCAGTGGGCCAGGAGAAGGAGGGCTTCATCGAGTCCGAGCAGTGCTGAGGGAGGAGGGGGCATCCACATCCCTCCCTCCCCTCCGCAGCCTCCCTCCTGTGCTAGCCCTCCTCTCTCCTGCTCCACGGGGACTTCTCACCTGGAACCTCCAGGATGCGCTTATCGGTGGAGGAGCTCAGTGTACACAATGACTCGTTAAGACTGTACAATCGGCCCATTGAGCGCTAGATGAGACTGGATACAGTAACCGATGACATGAGAAAGTGAGACACCCCTGAAGACTATCCCCAGACATACCCACTGTTCAGCTCCCGTTAGCAAGGAGCTGAGCTGCCGGGGGGCAGAGGGAGGGAACAGCGCAGACGTCATCGACTCTGCATTCGTTGAGAGTTTTTACGACTGCTATCGCGTTGCCATGTTGGGACTGTACAGCTTGACTGATAGCCGTGTGTCTGGTTGGGTTGGGGAGCAGGGTGAATTATACAATATATATTTTCAGGATCAATACAGAGTGTGTGAACGAAGATGTCCACTTTATTGTCCATGGGGGTTACACATTATAGGCCTTTGTATATCCATCAGGTTTTTCCTTCTTTTCCTTTCTCTATGTTTTCACAGGGGTTGGCGCATTTATCTGTACAGACCGTCGGTATTGCTTTTCAATACCATAGCAGGCTTAATTGACTTTTCCACAGTGCACTCTGCACAGAGAGGCTGTGGCTGCGTGATATGACGCGAGCTGAACTCGATCGATCACAGCTGGGAGTAAAGCTCTGAACATTCGGCATCGGTGTTGAATTAGTTTGTGATTTTTGGGGGCTGGTTTCATTTTGTGAAAATGAAGTGTAAGGTGGGGGTTTTTTTGTTGTTGTTTTTTTAATGGGTGATGGACACTATCCTTCCCTTTGGATTGATTTCTTTACTGCCGTGCCATTTCGTCCCTGAGTAGAGTTTGCACTTCTTTTTTTTTTGTTTCTCATTCGACATGTGGTACTAATGCAAAATTACAAGACAGGCGCTTGTGAGTGTGAATATATTTTCTGGAGTGTAAGTGATTCTCGTGTGTGAATACAGAAGACAGTTTACAGTAGTGATTGGACATCCACCTGCTATATGGGTGCATATATTTGAGCTGGCTCTTATTGATCTTACTTAGAAGTATCTGGATACAGTTTGCGTGAGCCAGAAAACACACTGGTCTGGTTGGAGATTTGATTCATTTTTACAGTGTCGGTTTATTTTCCAGTTGTTGCCAAGCGTAACCAGTTCTGTGTCCACATTTAATAGCTGTCATGTCACCGTAGTAATGTATATACCAAGGCCAAAACATTTGCAGATTCAGGTAACTCATGGCAAACATTTGCAGTATAGCAGTGATGAGAATCTTTTTTTCTTATTTTTTTATGAGTGGCCTTTTTTTCTCTACTTTTTTACTTAAATGTGAATAGTGTTCTAGTCATTGCTGTCACAACAATTCACTCATTTCAAGAGAAAATCATGTTTTACACCAATGATTGTAGACTCATTTAAACAAACTAGAGCTCAAAATCCTGGAGTTTTACTGAGTAATAAAATGTGCAATATTACATCCGTTAATTTCTATGAAAACGCATAAGAACTCCAATCATCTGAATTCTTTTTATTTACACTTTGTTGACATTGAGACCAAAGACTAATCAGAATTTCAGTCACATGTATTTACCTCAACCTCCCCCCACAGACTCCATACCTCTCATTAGGCAGGATATGCAGGTTTAGTTGGTTAAAGCACAGACTGTACACAAAAGATGGAAGTAGCCACTGTGACATCACTCATTGGTTAGCAAATTCCTGATCATATGCCTAAACCCTCAATTTAAAAAAAAATATTATGTCATTCTTTATTCAGGTGGCTCCATGGTGTAGCGATTAAACAAGCCTTATATATGAAAAACTAGCCAGTTCAAGAGGGGAGGAGCCATTAAATCCACCTCCAGGGTTTAAAAGCTACTGTATTCCTTGCGTTGGCCCCAAACCTGGATAAATGAGAAGGTTGCATCAGGACAAGCATCCGCCCAAATCAAATATGTGGATCTACCTTGGAAATGAGGGAACAGCAGTAGTACTTAATTATGTTATATTCAGTAAGATTTGAAACTCTCAGCTAAGGCCATGAACTGATCAGAAAAAAGTTTGCGGTAATAGATCAACAGCGCCCAAGGGCAGTTTCCCACAGACCTCTAAACATGAAGGTTTTGTTTTCCAAGCAGAGGAGTCGACCCCTGCTGGACATTAAAAGAAATTGCAGGTTTTCACTCTAAACTGATGTCACTTTTCAAACCAGGAAGCTACATCCATCCTTTGTGTACAGTCTATGGATTAAAGTGATACTGTGCAAGCATTTTTGATGTCATAAAAATTAGACTTCTCTGATTAGCATTTGCTAAATCCTTCCCACCATCAACGACTGTCCAGTAACTTATTACAATTCCAGGCACAGTAAAGCTTAAGCTTTGCATTATCAATACATTTAAAGAGTTCTACTGCCAGTGTCTCTTAGTAGCCTTTCTATGAATAACCAGAATTACAAGAGGTAAAATGTCAGCCATTAGAAATTAACAGTATGCCTATCTAACTAACCTACTAATTTCAAGTTTGCATCATCAGCTAACAAACGAGTCCTGGAAGAAGAGTTTAGCCTCGATATCGATATGATATATCAACAAGTCCAGTCAGCACAGTGATACCTGAGATAGTGTTATACATTCACTCACTTCAAACAAACAAATGTGGCAGTCTGCTAGTACCAGCATAGTCACAACGTGTAAGCAGGTACACAACTAAAAATACAACTACAACAGTAGTAAGCGCACTTAAGCAACCAACCTTTGGGTTTTAGTTGCTTTGTTCGTTTTAGAGGAACCAGTACTTTGCCTGTTTGGTTAAAATACATGTTAATCTACGCGGAAAGCATAGGAGCCTGTTTCGAATCAATACATTCTCTTATATTTTATAACATGTGTGTTGGGAATATTTTAATTCATTGAACTTATATTAGCAAAGTTTTTCCTGTCATTCTGAAATTGGTTGTATTGGAGGTTTTTTTTATTAAACAATACTAAAGTCGCAGGTGGTGAAGTTGCCACCACGTTGTCCTGTGTCCTTGGAAAGAACACATTCAAGTGCAGTAAAGTCCCACTAGGTGAGCGAAGTGAACAGAATCACTTCCTAAAAAATATTTTTAAATTATTCCGTTTAGTTAAGGTCTTAGTTACAAGCAAGTTTCAAGCACATGTACGGAGTGGGCAGTTCAAGTCACTCACATGGAGGCAAATCTCTTCTCCAAGGAGTTTGGACAAGACAATCAATGGACTAATTCGTCAAGCTGATGCGAAGCCACATGAGCAGAAATCATGCAGCGTTATTCTGGCCCCATTTAAGTAAAAAATAAGAAAACTCTACTGTCCATGTTAAATGATGTCAGGTGAATGTCGGCTCTGATTAATAGACTCCAACTGTTAAAATCAGGCCAAGCAAATTCAAGCCCGATGATGAAGTTCAACTTAAAAGACTTTAAAAGTCATTTTCACTATCAAGCAAAGAAAAGTTTAAACTGCCAAATTAGCATCACCCAGATTTGTCCTTGGGGTTTTGTGGGAAGTAACACTTGTTTAATACTTTACTTGAGTGTGTTCAGAAAGATATGATTTTCGAAGAGTCACACAAGGCATAAAATCTTAACTATATGAACTACATCGTGGTCACATGACTTTAACTTTACGACTACTAAATTTAGCCACTTGTTATCAAACTCCATATTCGGGAATCACAAAAGCTGAAAAATTCCACAGCTGGGAACGTCCTTATGTTGTTAACCAATGAGGACATCCTAAATAATCCTTCCTTGTTGTGTT
The DNA here is from genome assembly GCF_900408965.1 of Simochromis diagramma. Taxonomy (NCBI): domain Eukaryota; kingdom Metazoa; phylum Chordata; class Actinopteri; order Cichliformes; family Cichlidae; genus Simochromis; species Simochromis diagramma. Next base: position 8,015,437 of record NW_024387040.1, read on the forward strand.
TAAAATTATCATAATTTACAATATGGAATTTATGTCCTATTACCTGAAACTAGCAACTGAGCAAATAAAGTCATTAATTTACTTAGTGTAGAGCTTTAAACATGGCCATGCGGCCCCTTGTAAATAAGGGAGCAGCTGAAAGTAAATTGTATACTGAGGTCACAAAGCAAGGGAGGTGAGTGTAGTTTCCCCATAGACTTCTTTATAACCAGAGGAGTCTCCACTTGCAGGACATTTAAAAAAAAAAAATAGGTTTAAGGTACAGTCGGCGTCACTTTACAGAGCTAGAAGCTATGTCTGCCTTTTATATTGTCTACGGCTCTGAGTCATGTTAGCCTTTGTCACTCTATACACTAGTCATTCAGTCAGTGGAGCTATGCAGCTGGGTCGTGGTTCGTGACATGCATGCATCACAGCAGTATTTCTCTAACAATTGTGAGCCAATGGCTTCTCCACACCTCCAGGCCCATTTTTTTATTTTTTAGTACCGGTAGATCGATCCCTGTGGAGAAATGCTCTTTGAAAGTGATCAAATCATCCACGTATCATACAGTGCCACCTGAAACTGCAAGTGTTTTAACGACTGCTGTGAAAATGCAGTCCGAGAACGTGACCGGAGGTCACATTTGTTTGCACTGAACACATTTACAAAAGCTAAAAACACTTCAGTCGCGCAGCATTGCCAGATGGAAAAAACGTTATCCTAGAGGATTACAGTTATTATATTTTGAGGAGCACTATTGTACACAAGTCAGATCGGTAAAAAAAAGATGTCATGAGAGAAGATGTGTGCAGGCACAGGTGTAAGCTGTAGTCCATTGTCCTAAAATGAGGCAGCCTCGGCTTATTTCAACTACTATGTGTTGTAAAATAATGAGATTGTGAAATATTATGGGACCTTTGCCACACAAGTACAATAATTATCACACTCTGGCAATGCTCTGATAGTGGAAACTGGGCTTTCTAGCAGCAAAGTCTTCACTTGCTTCACTGGACCTGACTAATGGCTTTCACTCCCACTTTTAACAAAAGCAGCACAGTTGTGTCATTGGGATTGGTTACTGCTGTTTTCTTTGCTCTCTTATGAGTTGGATTAAATGATGCTGAGTCACAGATTCAGCAAATGTTCCACGAGCTCAACATACAGATACAAGAATTGGAGTTTTCTTCCAGCTGTGATGTTGGTTTTATCTTATCATGACACTTTCATAGCAAACAATAAGACTCGAAATCATAAAGTATCATAGCTGTCTGTAATTTCTGTAACTACTGTCGTTTTGATTACATTTGAAATAATAAAAAATGTTGGTAAAAACAGTCACATGTCTGTTTCTTTGCATGGTCCACCAAATTACATGTTTCTTTTGTTTAAGCATGCATGTCCAACTTCTTTTTGATTATACTATGCTAGTATAAATATACTACAATATCTTTAGTATATTTCATGAAGTTGTGCAGAAATGTTGTAGTTTCAGACCCTCGCAGTACATAGATTCAAAATGAGTACTATTTGGATTTGCATTAATTTTTCCAACATTTGTGAGCCTTTAATTTAAGTACAAGACTTAAAAACACATTTAAAGGTGTAGTCAGTTTTTCTTTTTTAGTTTATGTAATAGAAAAAATTAATATTTTACTCATAAATATACATTGACCAGTGTGTAATTACATCTTCCAAGAAGCTACTGGGGTCTTATAAACTGGTTAGTGGAAGTTGCCATGTTGACCCACCATCTTGAATACAATGGCAACCTCAAGCCTCATCTCTCGAAGTTTAGTCGGGGCTCTAACACATGAAAACATGCATAAAGTCAAGCTCACTCATGAAATGTGTACGTCATAATAACATTACAGGCTATGCTAGGCTTTGGCCCACATCAGTCTAAAATCGTATGTAACCATGAATAATGTGTTTTGGAAACTAACTGCACAACATGCAGCGCTATTAGTTCTCTCAGTCTCTCAGAGTAACATTTCTAATTTTGATTGAAACTGTCAGAGAAAACGGCAGCCTCGAGTAAGCCAGGGTATTAGTTTACAGAGGCTGTTAGAATTATATGTCTAATGTTAAAATGTTGGTGACACAATAATTTCATCATATGGCACTGACATATTCATAGGGTTAATTTTTGAGACGAAATATCATGAGGTAGTCATGATTTTGCAAATATTCCACCCTGTAGTGCAGTTTGCACAAATTGTTTTAAAAATGCACTCACACTACAAACATTACTGATGAGTCAAGATCTGCACAAATTGACAGAAACACTGAAGCAGCTCCACATTTTATTCTTATTGTCATGTGTGTCCTATTTGTCAGGTGACAGAAGAACCAACACAAAGCTCAGAGAGTAATGGTGATACAAGATCACAGGTGAAATTGGATGATGATTTGGTGGTTCATGACTGTATTTGAAGCACATGTGTGACTGCATGTATTTGGAATGTCTCACTGTTATTTATCAGGTGACAGAGGCAGCTCTGCCATGTTGTAGCTCGGACAGAGGTGAAGAGGCGAGGTCACAGGTGACTGACTGATGATTTGGTGCTGTAGATTAACTAGTATTTATTATCATGACAGTTGTTAGGCTGCTGATGTAAATTGATTCATTAGTGTATATTTGACAAAGAATCTGAATTGACACGTCTCACTTTTTATATGGCACGAATCAATGTGGTATTTTATCAGGTAGCAATATGTCCTAGTGCAGTCAGAGGGGAAGAGCCAGGGCCAAAGGTGAGGCACATCAAGCACAGAATAATTGTAATCTGAGGATAAAACACATGTACTGAGGCTGAAAGAAGCTTCAGTGCTCTCAGAAGACTAAAAAGATGGCTAAGGTCAACAATGACTCAAATGAGATTAAACAATGCTGCTGTGTGCCATGTCCACCAGGAGAGACTGGACAGTATAGATGTAAAACAAACATGCCAGCAGTTTATCTCAGTTAACGAGAGGAGCAGGCATGTGTTTGGCTCCTTCACATAGTGGACATTGAGTTGTTGTGTGGGGCACCAGTAGTCCATGTCTGTTGCTGTAACAGTAGTTCATGTTTAGAAAAAAAAATCCCAGCTCACTGATTTGATGGGGGCAATAGTGCCTAAAATGTTGCATAATTTTGCTGAGCGATCTTTTACTTTGTGGAAATCTTAGACGAGTAGTTTTATGGACAAAAACCAGCAGGTCATTCAGTGTTCCCTTAGTGCTAATGTATCAGAGATGTTAGTGTACTATAACTGAACTAATGTTGTTAAGTCCTTAAAGTCATATTCTTTTATTGTCATGACTCTATTTGAAGCCATTTTTATGTTTGTATGATACCTGATTTATATGGAATATGGCTGAAGTAAACTAAAGCCTAAGATACTTTAGTCAGTCATTTGTTTAATAGTAATTTAACATTATATAATTCACATATAAAACTATGAATTGTAATTTTAAATTGTTTAAAAGCATGTAGAATAGCATATGTAGGCAAGTATATTTCTCCTTTTTTGGTCAAGAAGCAAAGACATAAAGGAAAAAAAAAAGAAAAGAAACAGGGCAGGGTTCGGTGGTTGAATCATCCGTCCCCACCAATGTCAAAACCAAATCTACACCCCTGGGCTGAGGCATTCCAAAAATTGAATATCTTGTTTGGCCATGAAGTTTTCTGACACCTGTGTTTAAATGACAGTGAAAAATGCTGCACGCTCGGTTTATGTGAAACCCTTGGATCAGGTAGATTTTGGAAATGCCTCACTGCAGATTGAGGAGATGGAGCTCTACAGCAGTACAGAGAGAAAGCTGAGCAAACAAGACAGCAGAGGGGAGATGGAGACAAGCTGAGCAAGCTAGAAGCAAAAAAAAAAAAAAAAGCATGAAAAAGGTTTGAGTAAGGGGGGAAACATTACCGAAGGAGCAAGGCAGAGGTGTCAGACTTCAGCTGTTTGTTACAGAGACTGATTCAGTGCTGCAAAGAACAACAACAGAATTCAGATTATCTAATACAAGTAGTGCTGTGTGTGCCTCAAAGAGGGGCCTGAGGAACCAATGGAGTGTGCTGCACAAACACAAGCCCGGCATGTTGTACCTATAAACAGTAATCAGCGGGTGTTAATAGCTAGACAGCCAGCAATTACATTCATCAAATCGAGTTAATCGCTCTATTGTGGCCAAGGTCACGTCACAGCTGTGAATCATCCTGCTGCTGGTCACCTCTGTGGTGATTTACTCCCATCTAGTGGGCAAAACAGAGAACAAAACTGCTGTCCGTGAAGGAAAATAAATCAGACAGCTGCTGTCTAAAAGTAAGTACGCTCTTTTTCTAACGTTTGACATACTAGGAAGTATTTAAACAAATCCTCTGAATCCACAGGTCCTAAGATTATTAAAACACAACCTCAAATGAACAACACATGACAGATTGCACTGTTCAATTATTTATTTATCAATGATTAACATCAAATGCAGAAGCAGTGTATGAAAAAATAAGTGCACCCTTAGTGCTTCCAGCCAGCCAGCTGTTGCTGATCAAATGCACTTGATTAACTGATCATCAGCGAGTGAGAGCACATTAAATAAAAGCAGAGGGTTCTTGCAGGTCTGAAGGTTAAATGTTGAAATTCAAGACAGTACAATTAGAAAGCAGGCCTTAGTTGTTCAGGAAAAAGACTGAACAAGTATGGCCTGTTTGGAAGGGATGTTGGTATTTACTTAGTGTTTCATTTAGAAATAGGCTGCCCAGTATCATTTAGTTTTTTTGTTAAGTCTTCATCTGTTCCCAGTTTTTTATATCCTGTTTTATTTTGGCAACCTTTTGCTCAGGTCTTCCTTGTTGTAGTTTTACTTCCTTTGTCTTCATTAGTGTCAGCTGTTCTCACTTCCTTTAACTGCCCTCTTTTTGTATATACTTTGGCATCTTGCCGTGTTTCTATGTATGCTTCCTTGCTTATGTTTGGATTGAGTTTGGTAGTTTATTTAATGGACTTATGTATTAGTTGGGGGCTTATTTTGAGTTCAGGGCTAGCCTAAATAAAGATTTATTTTTTGTTGATTTTTTCCCCATCTCCTTGCATGGCGAGTCTGCATTTGGGTCCACACCTAACAATCTATGAAACTTTGGCCATAATACCTAATTTAACAAATCACCGAAGACTTGTTATAAAAATGAATTAATTTGTCACACATTCAAGAAACAGGCTACAGACAGCGTAGATTGCAATATATACATTTATTTGACAGAAAAAACAGACATTGTAGCTCTCATTGAAGTAATGCCAGTTTAATTACAGCTGATTCCATATAGTGTAACGGGAGTGCAAAGTATAGAGAGAGGTGACTCTTCATCCATGAATTACTTAGCAGTAACTGGATTTACATGCTTAAGTGAGAAATGCATCTGAGATCAAACAGGATCAAAGCATCCAGAAGAACTGCTACAAAGTGGATTTCATGCCTTGGGAGATTCTTACAGCATCCTGTGCATGCATACATACATACATACATACATACATACATACATGTATTTGTGCTAAGTCAGGTTTTTTAAAAACATTTTTAAATCATATACTCATTGGTGTTTAAATTTTTTTTTCTTTACATAAGAGACAGTAAATCAAGAGTGACACATCTGTAGCAGTAACTGTATCTGACTGTGCTAGCATGACCTATCAGTAATCTCTACTCCTCAGGTGCTTGTTTACGATTGGTTGCCAGCAGATCTGTTGTACATCTCAGGTTTCAGCATTAAACTTCAACCAACACGTCAGTATTGTCCCAAACTGGATTAAACAGGTATAGTGTATATCTGAGAGTGTGTGGTTATTTTTATTATACCCATTCATTACTATAAATAAATACAAAGGACTTGAAGTATATACGTGGTTTTCTATCTCGCTCACGCTCCTCATTTATAGCCAGAAGTGACGACTGACCCGTGACATTTAAAGAAAATTAAAGATTGAAGGCCAACTTTGAAACTAACACTTTCTCTGGTAATACCTAACAGCATGAAGGTTAATCCAATGCAAATCTATCAACATCAGAGAGAGAGAGAGAGAGAGAGAGAGAGAGAGACCCAAACCCAGGGAGGACTCGGGTAAAGTTTGTGGACTATAAAAGGAGTTATACATCTACTCAAAGAAGATTTAAATGCATGTATGGAACAGCTGACTCTATCATTTTAAGATCACCTTGAAAAGGTACTAAATGAGTCTCAAAAGACCAAAGTGGCCTGCCTACAGTACTACAATCTATGAATCAATGTAGTACTACCTAGAAAACAAAGAGGTGGGAATCTTACATCATGCTTGTACACCCTGCTGGAACCAGGCTGTGTTTTTCTGCAAACAAAAAGATAACTGTGCCCGGAGGCATTTTCCTGTTATGTCTACAGTCTGAACTTCCAAATCACTGTTTATATCCTTATGGCACAAAATAAAACATCTGAGGAAACAAGTCAGCATTTTCTTTCAGTAAGCAGCATGGTGTAGTAGTTAGCACCATTTGGCTGGGACTGTTCTTTGTATGAGTTTGCATGTGCTCCCTGTGTCTGCACGAGTTTCATCCCAAAGTCAAATGTACTGAGAGGAAATGATTTTTGATCCCCCGATGAATCTGAAAGCCTGTTGGTAACACATTACACCATAATGGATTGAAATTTTGCAGCACCTGCAGGGTACAGGCCCATCTAGAACTTGCCAGTTAACAATTAAATGATTCAGAGAAGGCTTGGAAGAAGGTGCTGTGGTCAGATGAAACCAAAATGGAGCTCTCTGGCATCAACTCGACCCGCCGTGTTTGGAGGAAGAGAAATGCCAAATATGGCCCAAAGAACATGATTCCCACAGTAAAGCACAGAGGGGGAAACATTATGCTTTGGGGCTGTTCTTCTGCTATGCATACAGGATGATTTCACTGCATTGATGGGCCGATGGAGCCAAGTACGATAAAATATTGGACGAAAACCTCCTTCCCTCAGCCAGAACACTGAAGATGGGTCTTGGATGACAATGACCCAAAACCAAGGCAACAAAGAAGTAGGTAAAGAAGAAGCACTTTAAGGTCCATGGAGTGGCTTAGCCAGTCTGCAGACCTCAAACCACTCAGCAAACTTACAAATTCGCAGTGGATCAAATAATTATTACCAAACTGTACGTAGCCGCAGGGATAAGCCCAGCCTCCCCCGAAACACTGAACTGGAAGAGCAGTTAGGAAAATGTAAGGAAGATGCTTTGAGGACGGCAACTAACTGTGAGCGGTTGCAGACCTGGTCCCCGTCTTTGAAACCATCATCTCAAAGGCAACAAAATCACAACTTCATTGCAACGCTCAGAATAATTATGGTCATGCTGCAGTCTCAAACCACTGTCATTCCTAGAGTAAAGCATTAGGCTTCATTTAGACATCTGTGGAAATCTATGTCTTAACTTCTGGCGAAACCGGAAACTCCTCAAGACTACCTCAAGTTGTTCAACCCGAGTTTTGGTAGCCGGTTTGACCTACTTATTCTGTACTCTCAGATTATTGGAAACATAATCTTAAATCTATAAGAAACAAAGGAAACACCTTGAAATTGAATCTTTTCCCCAAACCCAAAGACACTGAATTTGCTATGAGACAATTAACCATAAATTCATATTTTGCTGGAAAATGATTTAAACCAAAACCTAAGTTTCCTGTATATTGAGTAATAGTTGTTCTTTCCTTTAAATTATCCTTCTGCAACAAGATAATCATCTAAGGCAACTTTATCATCTAAGGCAACACATCAAAACAACCACAAAAAAAACAAAACAAAAGAAAAAAAAAACAGTAACTGCTCAAGTGCTTTAAATATGTACGTGTGTGTGTGTGTGTGTGTGTAACAATGCAACATTAGAAACACATTTACAGTTTGGTCACAACAAATGGGAATTATTTGCAAAGCAATTCCCCTCACCAGTAATCAACAGGATATTACAGGGACAATTTAGTAGTGCAGTTCTGCCATTGGTATCCGGTAAGGAGTGTACACACTACATTTGGCAATATCTATGTAACAACTTGTGTTTCTGTTCGAGATTTCATCACACCACCCCCCACAAGACCGTATTGCAAACCTAGTAAGATTAACCAGAATTAATTCTGGGTAAAAGCGGGACAGCAAGTCTCTGGACAACATGAACCAAAGGGCTTAAAGGCCTCCTCTATCACACTGAGCTCCTTAAAAATGTCCACGACTGATTAAAAAAAATAAAATAAATATATCACATTGATTTTTACATTCAGTAACATTTCAGTTGTTTTGCTATTTTTTGCCATTTTTTCCCTCTCAACACACCAGCAGCTTTTCCATCAGATCAGTAAGGAAGAGGCTTCGTTAGTCGTGGGTTAGAGGCTCCGTCAGCCATGAATGTCTCGTTAATCTAGAACCAAACACACAGTCTGTTAATAATTTATAACAAGACTCCAGTTTACAAGCTTAATTTTCATGCACAGTCACGACATCACTGTTACGACAAGGATGTTAAAAACAAAAGGATATTTCTAGGTTTGCTCTTCTTCAGTTATAGGAAACCTAGAAGGAAGGATTATAATTTAATCTGAAATCTAAACCACACACACCACAAAGCAGCGATAAGATGAAACAGGCTAACAAGACTACTTTAAGGTACCTGTGTGGAGTAATGTGTTCCTTAAAGCAGTGATCATCTATAACAAATAAATAAAACTAAGCTCTTCATAGTGATGAACCCACAGATAATTATTACCCGACTCTACCTTACATTCAGCTCCATGTTTGGTTTTACAGCCTGCATCTCTGTTGTTTAGGTTTAATCTTGTAGCTCAAAGCTTGTCAAAAGAAGATTTTTTTACATACATGTACATTTACAAGTACTTTTTTTTTGTCAAATAGCCAGGAATAATGAGAAAATGGACTGATTTCTGTTACCGCTCCCTTAATTACATGGACCAACCGTACTTACACGAGTGGTCCTCATAGCCCATACTGATCCCTGTGATAACAGGCAGCCATTTTTAGTTTCAATACTGGAGTTAGCACTATAACACAAGTTGGACGCTTTCAACTTCTGAAGGAAAGGTATAACACTTTAGCTGCCAGAGACAGTCTCTAATACAGGGGCGGGCAATATGAAAAACTGGGCTTGGTGTAGAGGACCACTCCAATAAAAGCTAATTACATGCCCTAACTAACTGCCTGCTTACCTTTTGTAGCTGGGAAACAAAAAATTGTTACAATTATTAACTCTTCAGTTTCAGTACAAAATCAGCCACTGCCATCCAGCAGTTGTTGTCATCTTCTTTGCAGAAAAGACTGTTGGCAGTAAACATCACTGAGACCTATGATTAGCAGATAAAGTGGCTGTTTTTTTAGAGCCTTTTGCTCAAAGGGCCACTTGCTGTGACCAAAAACAATGCTGATGACAACAAATGCTTACTACTAAAAAAAATTCAACCATTAAAAACTTTAATGCTCCGTGGAGTTGAAGGAAACTGTATAGTCAGGTAATAGTTTTGTGTGGGTTCATTCCTTTTTACATACAAGCGCTTAAATATGATTAAATGATTAAAAATATTTATAGAAGCTCATCTCAGATGAACTTCATGTGATATTTAATACATAGAAATGTCCTCCATTGTGACATGAGCTCATCACTCACTTGAAAGCGCCTCCACCTCTCTGGCTTTTGACAAACCCACTCCAGAGTTTTGTTTGGGCTGGGCTCCCAGCTCCTCTGCCTCCTTGGACGAATTCCGGTTCTCATCTACAGGTTTCTTCTCCTTCGCCTCCTCTGGATTGTAGTGCCCACCCTCTTTTGCCACCATCTTCTCCACCTTCTCTATTAAGTGTCCCACTTGTGGATTCTCCCCAAATATGCAGTTGTTAATAAGAAAGTACCTCCGCTTGCATTTCTCCAGCACCCACTGCAGATCTTTACCCTCCCTACGAATGTACCTCTCGATGGAGATTTTCTTCAACACATCCGCCCAGGTGAACACCACAATTGTATGCCTCCACACATCCTCCCCAAAGAGGCTCACGTGTTCCTCAATGCGAGCACGGTCCACCTCGGTGAACATGCCAACAGGGATGACGAGCAAGAAGGCGTGTGGACCTGGAGGGCAAAGAGAGGCTCCCCTGACTAACTCCTGTTTATAGGAAGGCGGAGTATCCTGGGAAGAGAACCATCCTGGCGTGTCCACCACTGTCACCTGTCGTCCCTGCACCTCCGTCTGCCTCGTAACACAGAACTCAGCAGCTCGCTCTAAATGAAACTCCTCTCTGCCTAAGATGGTGTTGCCTGTCAAGCTCTTCCCCGGCCACCTCCATCCCAACACCACCAGACGAACTTCATCCAGGCGGTTGGCCTCCTTGGCTTCAGCTCCTGCCTTTCTGGCCACCTCGTCTGGTCCAGAGGTTTGTCCAGCTACGGTCCGTAAAAATCATAAAAAAGACAATGTCAGTACAAATAATTGTATTATCGTCATTATACTCATGATTATTAGTATTATTGCATGCTTAAATTTTTTTGCATTTATTTTAAATTTTTAAAAAAATATTCAAATGAATTTTATTTTATTTATTATGCAAAAATGTGCTTATTAGCTCTGAATCCTGTTAAGCCACCACTGGCTTAACAGGATTCACTACATTTAAACAAATAAAAATACTTAACTTTGGGTTTCATTCAAAGCATGTTCAACTTATAATGCAAATATCTAATTAGCCAATCGTTTGGCAGCAATTTAATCCATTTAGACCTGCAGACACAGTCGAGATGACCTGCTGAAGTTCAAACAGAGCGTGAGAATGAGGATGAAAGGTGATTCAAGTGACTTTAAAAGTTGTTGTCAGTGCCAGATGGGCTGGTCTGACTATTTCAGAAACTGCTGATCTACTGGGATTTTCCACACACAAGCCCATCTCTAGGGTTTTCAGAGAATGGTCCGAAAAAGAGAAAATATCCAGTAAGCAGCAGTTCTCAATTCGAGCACCTTTGGGATCTGCAGTTGGCAGCTCCAGCTAGTGCTTGATGCGATCATGTCAATATGGACCAAACTCTGTGTATAAAATTGTGAAAAAAAATGTCAAAATGAAATGTATTACCGTATAATTGCTATACACCTTAATGATTATATCTTTTGACTCTGGTATATATAATTAATGTATTTTGGGATATAATTTGTACGAACAAAAAGGTTAAAGGTTGTGTGGATGTCACAATGACTAACTAAACTTATGTTTGTTGGTTTTAAGACTTGATTAATGGTATACACCCAGTATGCCATGATTGGCTCTTACATAGCATCTCAGTACTCTTTATGCAACATGCCTCATTCACACTCCTCCATACAAGCACTTTTTTTTCTAACATTCACACACTATGCAAGAAACATGTCCTGGATGGACTGGCACGCATCTTCAATGATGTATCCTGGGGTCATCGGGTGTTTCGGGTCTCGCAACATCATACACCCTCACCCAGGCGACCCAGCCGGGGGTGATCAGGCCCCGACTTGCGTACCAGTAGCTAGCCACGGATCAGCCCTCTTAATCCACAGCCACTTTGTGGCTTTCTCTGCCGCTTCGCTCACAGTCTGCGTGGCCCTCTTCTTGGCTGCCCCAACCACAACACACACAGATACTCCCACAGATGCATCAGAAAGCAACATGAGGATCAGGATACAGACTTGGGCATGCAGACTGAAGCAGCCAGGTATCAAAACATCGGCCTTCCACTGATGGATGAACTGCTCTACCTCCTGAAACCCGTGGTAAACGTGTGAATACGTCTACCCAATTGCGCTCAGTCGGACCGAAATACGTTAGCGGTAAATGAGTCAGTGTGCCGGAGTAACATTTAGTTGTTTCGGTGTACCTTTGATGGTTTAAAAGCATTCGTTTTTTCTTTTTTCAGTTTTTAAAAGTTTATTAAGTATTTTTCAAATAACAAACACTACTTGTTAAAACTAACGAGGGGGTATCTGTTAGAGGGAAAATGCAAGAGGTTTTAAAGAAGTCGGTTGCCTTTATAACATGTCGTGAAGGCGACTGAGTCACAGTCACGTAGACCTCCCAAATTATGCAGCAATGCCTGCTGGGGCCGGTTGCGTTGAGCAAAATCGACCAACTTAACGAAGATTTTGTTCCAAATAAAATAAACCTATACATTTACTATATATGGTTACTTTATTTCCTTCCCGGTCCACATTTTTAAGTTACTTCATCTTTTTTGACTTATACTTTAGTTATCTAAAATGTGTTTTCCCACGCATTCTTAGTTGAGTCACCTAAATTAACCTTAAGCTCTACTTTATACACTTTTGATGTACTAAAACCTTTGCTGGTGTGCTGAATACATTTACTGTGAAAAGGAAATGTTTCAAATATTAAACTAAGGCGGAAACTGAGTTTCCAGTTATCGATAACATCTAGTTTAAGATTTATGACTGACAGCCTTTGTGGTTTAAAAGTATTTCTTATAAACCTTAAATACCTTTCAGTAGTGTTTTGCCGATATAGTGAAACGTATCAAAATCCGGTTCGGACGTTTAGCTTCGAAACTGCTAAGTTGATGCTAATTTTGACAGTCCCGGAAACGCCCCGTCTTTATTTGATAACTTACACAAACTTAAGTTGTTTGAGTTGCGATAAAATCAAAATCTTACCTGAGGTCTGAACTGGTTTATTCGCTTCCATGTTCCGTTAAATTCCGAATTATGGTCTTAGTTTGTCTTTGGGCGGCTAGTTCGCGGAATACTTGATGACAGAAGTTACCGGATAATCTGAATGCAAATGCACTACTTCCGGTCCCTGATTTCAAAATAAAGGCACATCGTTTAAAAACCGGATGCATAAAACGTACACAAATATCCTCAATTTTAAAGGTTTTTAGTTATTACTTAAGACTCGAAAATAATATAACCACAAGAATACATAGCTACATATCAAATTTTAATAATTATTATTTTTAGAAAAAGAGGACATAAACACTTTGAGATATGTATAAGACTTTTATTGCGGAACAGGGATAAAGCAATAGCCTCTATTTACAACATTAATGCAGAAGTTATTTACAGCTGAATAAAGTACAGTTTTTCCCTTAGTTATAAAAGCATTAGTCAAGCCCTAGCTACAATTTCATTGACCCTTTAAAAATTTTCTGTCATAGATTAGTATAGTTTCTATGAAAGTTTGTTTCTGACAAAGAAGGCAAACAATTTCCATCCATAAGTCAAAGTTTGTTATTTTTCAAGTTAAAATTATTTTCTCAGACATTTAAGATACACAACCCCAAAATTTGAGATATTAACACTAAATTGTATATGGCAAATCTTTTTTATTGTAGTGGCAGAAATGACATTCCATAACTTTCCATTAAAAGAAAAAAACAAACAAAAAACAACAACAAAAAAAACCCTCACACATGGGAACAAAAACCTATTCCTTCACTTCTTGATAAATATTACTAGTCATGTAGCTGAAAGTTTACTCAAAAACAACATATTGCTTTTCATTATTGAAATGGCTTTCAATAATAATAATAATAATAATAATAATAATAATAAAAAGACTGTGAGAAAGATCCTTTTATAGTTCTGTGTATGCTTTCTTCAGGAAACAGGCTGCCTTAGTGTACTTAAGTTCCCCACGATGCCAGCATGCGCATGTCATCTTCTTCTTCAACCTTTCTCCTGGTTGCTGTAAAAAAGGAGGAAACAATTAATAATCAATGCTGTGGACTACATATGGAAAATTTACCAGCAACCACTTTTTTTTATTTTACTGATGGCAAAAAGAATCTTCTCCTTTAATGGATTTATAATAAGCCTTAAAATCTGTTGTGTGCATATACTGCAGCACATTTTCACAATGGAGAAAAAACAATCAGTTTCCATTATTACATTTTCGCGATTATAATTGGATTTTATAATATTCAAAAAAATACACTAAAGATCAGATTAACAGAAATATGCTTAAAATTAATAATTTAATAGATACATTTTTAGAAATATTGTGGTTTTTTTTTTTTTTAAAGTTGGGACAGTATTACAGTTTGCAGGCAAGCGTGTGAAAGTGGCCATCACATGTAAGATCTGTCAGTTGTTAGAAACTTACTTGCGCGCTCATTGGATCTTGATGAAGGCAGTTTGGAGCTGGGAACGCTGGGCAGTCCGCCCATACTCATCATACTTTCTTCAAGGTCCTCCTGCTCTAGCTCCTCCAGCTCAGCCAACAGTTCATCCTAACAAAAAAAGAAAGGTGAGCACGTGCCACACAGCAAAATACCAAGCATATTTTAATATCTGTGCAAAAAAAAAAGTCTTTATAAACACTAAGACAGTCTCCACCTCATCAAATGTTTCCCCAGAAGGTCTGGAGATAGCATCACTGATTTCCTGGGCCACGTCCTGCTGCTCGGTGATATCTGCCATCAGGTCATCGATCTTCCCCAAATCCCTGAGAATGAGAGTAAGAGTGAAAGAAGGTGAAAGGGTTTTCACTCACTTAAAACACCGCACTTGCTTTCTTAATTAAATTCTGTTTGAGATTCTCTGTGTTCAATTATCACACACAACATTCAGTAGTGTTGAAACTGCACCAAAGAAGCATTAGGATTTATTCATCATTTTGACTAAATATACATTTTTGATTGTATGTTGCAGCTTTCCTTCTGAAATATGGCTCATAAATGAATTTATGTCACATGTTTCCTTGTTCAAAAGGAAACAATCTCTGCACATAAACACAACCAAGCCAGGACTACCGGTGGAAAGTAAGACCAAAGTTCAGGGGGGTTTCTGCCTTGTGTGAGCAGCTTCTTACGTGTTCTCATGGATCTTCTTCATGGCCTTGGCAGCATAGCCCATGTTCTTCAGGACCTCCGTGTTGGTGTGAGAGTTCTCCAGAGCTTCCCTCTGAAACTCGATGGTGGAGAGCGTGCCATCAATCTGGGTGAGCTGCTGCTCCAAACGCTTTTTCCTCTTCAAGGCCTGCAGGGCAGCTGACACAGAGAGGACACAGAAGTCACTTGTGCAGTTAAATTTCCAAAAGTGTCATGTGTCCTCAAAAAAACAAAAACAAACAAACAAAAGACAGGGTTCCTCCCTTTCACAGGGTGACGTTTATTCTTAGTCAACAACCAATGCAGCTGAGACAACAGTCCATGCCACCCAGGGCTGTAGGTGCAGCTCTGAGGGAAGGGACCTTTTAGGTTTATTAAAAAGCCTTTGTTGTTTTACTTGTTAGAAACCTGTTGTATTTTCAGGCATTGTCAATGACACACTGAAGACAATCACTGCGAGGAAAGTATTCACAGTTGTGTCACTGTACATTTAAGAGTTGTTTTACACTTTCCTGCACATTTATCTAAATAACAAAAGTGTCATCCACCTTAAATTTTTGATATGTGAACTAGGATTTATGAAAGCTGGTACATTTGTAGTCGCAAGAGTCCAAAAATGTATATTTTAAAGGTTTTATGGGATTTTCACTGTAAAAAAAATAAAACAAAAAAGACTTGTTAGAAATAAGAGTCAGGTTTTATAAACTCTGTTTATATAGACATTGTGTCTTCGGTTTAACCCATGAGCTGTTGCTACCACACATCAAGTTATTAAGCAAGAACAACAGAAATGTAAAATGAGATATAAAAGGCCCATAAACCACCTCCTTTGCTTTGATATTTGCCCGGACAAAAGATTAAAATATAGAAGCGTACAAGATAAGACTTCCTGGAGGCGTAGTGTGTCCTGGCCTGGCCTCGGTGGAGGAACAGGTGCACACATTTTTTCAGACCATCATAAAAACAAATATAAATACCCCTCTTGTTCTTCGTGCCGTGCTTCTTGGCTATCGCAATTTCTTGCTCTATCTTCTTTTCCAGGTAGTCCTGCTTCTTTGTCAGCATTTCTTCTGTTTCCCGGAGTTTGTGGATGGCCTCCTGGGCCGAAGGGTTTCCCTTCGACTTGTGTTTCGAGCCCCCCTTGAACAAATTGGAGATTTTGCTCATTTTGGCTGTTTGGGGGCGGTAAACTTTGTTGGTAACTAAAAAGCAAAACAGTCTGAACGATCGTCCAAGCTTCTTTTCTCTAAAGGCGGGTGTGTTGCGGGCAGATATTCCAGCTCGACGGCTTTGTGTTCTTTCAAACAAGCCGTGAACACAACTCTCGCCACACCTTTCGCAGATACCTGCGTGACGTCTGGATACCTGACGCCTTACCTCCCGTTTCCACCAGGGCTTAAATTTTGCGTCTTTTCCGTGTTTTCTCTCCAAACGGGATAATACAACAGTGCATCATATCTTGTTTTAACGTTTTAATTTAGTTGTACAAACAGATATGTTGATTAAGCTGATAAAACCAGAAAAAAACTGAATTTTATTTACTGTGAAAAAAAATGTGGATAAATGAAATTGTTAATTTATTTTACTTTACATGCGAGTCATGTGAATCCTGTTACACACATATAATAAAAAATATAAAGATTTAAAAAGTTTTATATGGTATAGACTCAGTCACGTGACGACGCATTTGGGGTCAAAGTTCGTGTCGATGATCTCAGCTGACGCTGTTTCGGTTAGCTAATGGCTGAATTAGACATCGGGAAGCATTGCCAGGTTGATTCCTGCAATCTGAAAGGTCCGTTGTATTTTTGTGTGAAGCACAGTAAATAAAGATGTTGGGGTGCGACTTTATTCTGCTGTTTTAATTATTATGAAAACGCCAATCGTCTTTTTTTTTTAGCATGCTTAGCCTGTGCGCTAACGCTTGTTAGCGTTGGTTCCCTCGGATAAAACTCAATTTGTTATCAAGCATTCTTCTCTAAAACTACAAACTCCCACAAGGAAATTCAGCTCGGTATTTAAATGAGTTACGACAGTTGTACTCTTAATGTTATGTAAATATAAGTAACGTGAATGAAGCTGATTGAAAGTGTCAGACTAGTTTAATGAGCTACTTTGGGACAAATTGTTAGATCTCATCGTTTGAACTGGACAAGTGTACTTATGGTCCTTGTTCACAACATATTTAACACGTTCTCCTTGTTCTTCTCACAGACTTTCTGCCATTTGTTTGTGATTCCTGCGGTGGTGTTTTCTGGTAAGACTTCAAGTCAGGTTTTTTGTTTTTTTCTTATGTGCATCTGTTAGCGTGTTGTTACGAATACTGTAATATATATGTAATATATATTTATTATATATATATATATATATATATTATATTTGAATAGTGTTGTTTTAATGTCGTTAACTGACCCCACACTAAGTGTTAAATCCCTTTTTGTGTTCTAGTCGCTGTTGCTTCTTTTGTATTGAAGTGGACCAAACTGAAATAGTCTTCTGTCTATAAAGATACATAAATAAGAAATACTTATAAAAACACCCCAGAGGCCTCTGAGTGAGGTCAGAATACCCAGGGTATTTTAGCATTATCTGGATTCACTCACCTTAACATTGATAGTCAGGTAAAGAGGTCACACAAAGCTGGTTATCATTTGCTCTGGTAACCCAGGGTTTCCTCTGAAACGTAACTGGTCAGATGATCTTTACAATCGCAAATATGCTCAGTAGAACAAGTGATTTTATAAAGGAAGTTGACTCTATATACATGGGAAATTATAAAAACATCTACACACCTACAGTCGGTGTGAGAGGAGAATTACTGTTGAGTACAGTATTTAAAATGTGCACTTTGGTCAGTAAGACAGGAGAAGAGCTACAATTTTAATACAGTTTTGTCTATTTAAATCCAGGAAAGTAAACTTGGTTAAAATGCTGTGTGACCAGACTCATTATAACAACTCTTCCATTAAGACACAGGAGAATCAGGTGGATTATAATTGGGTATTTCATTAAGTTAATGCTTAAAGGACAATTTTAGTTTTTATTCTCTTAGCTGCAGCCTTGGTAGTGTTTGATGGGCTGAGTAAAGAGTAAAGACTAAATATAAAATTAGAATTCAAAGGTCAGCTTAGTCTAGTTGCAAACTCAATAAAAGGTCCAGGAGTACAAAAAGGTGTCCTGTTTTAAGATCATATATTAATTTTTATAGACCAATAAAATTGTTGTAAAATTGTTTGCAGCCAAAAGGAGAAAAAAAAAAACAAGGAATAAAGTTGGCACTAAGAATACAAGGAAACAAAAAGATATTAGATGCTATTGAAAAACTTTAGACCCTCCTACTGTCTGCGCACTCATGTCAGAGGGATTTTTCCAAGATTGGTGACGCTATTTTTCAGGGAAAGTTCATACCTGTTGTTCTCTTATCTGAAATATAACCTGCTGCAGAGCAGATTAGGTTCTTAACATAGGTTACCATGACAATAAACTCTGGTAAAAACATAACCAGCTTCGTAGTACGGAAAACTCTTATATCTGAAGTTATCTGGTTAAGATAATTCAGGTGAGAATTGTTCATTTTCACCTCAGATAAACACATTTTTGTCCCTTTCAGTCTCGAGCACAGAAGCAAAGATGGACACTCATGTTCAAAGGTATCCTGAGCTGTTAAATAAATTAGCTTAATGTCTTTCTCTAATATTATCAGGACAACAAATACATTTCTCTTTATGGCTGAAGCCTTTCTTCACTCTATCTTTCTTTTCTTTTTAGGAGTCAGTAAAAAGGGAATCCGGGACAGCGGATGGAACTACAAGTTATCCGTGCTCATTTGAAGACTGCAAGGGAAAAGAATTGTTACCAGTTATATGTCCGCAGTGTGAAAAACATTTCTGTTTGGCGTAGGTTACCAACTTTAATGAACTTTTTAATAAGGCGGTGGCTCTTGAGCGTTTTCTGATCCTGTTCATGGCAGAAAAAGTTTAAACCTCCGATCGCATAATTTTTATTAATTCAGAACTAATAAACTGACTGTTTTGTCTTTATAGCCACCGGCATCAAGATGATCACAAGTGTGAGAAGCTGGAAGTCCAAAAGCCTCGAATGCAAGCCACCAAAGAGCTGGTGCAGAAGATTGTAGGTTAGTTAATGTAGTCCGGAGTTTCTTCTGTCATTCCTCTTTTGTCCACATGGGATCAGTATTAAACAACTGCCTTCACTCTTGTGTGCCTGTTCCCTTTGACCTGTTAACCTGGATTTTGTTTTCCTTTGTGCCTGGCGGCCGCTCAGAGTCCAAAGATGGATCCAAAAGTAAAGGGCGCAGAGGAGCAAAGAACAGTGCAACCGCAGCAAAGGTGGCACTGATGAAGCTGAAGTTGCATGCTGCAGGGGACAAGGGGCTGCCGCAGGTAAAATCCCAACTGTCGATACTTTTATTTTGACACTTTACTGTCTGCTCAGTTTCTTGTGTATACATTACTGCATGTTAAACATGTCTTGTCATCCACCTGCCATTATTCAGTTTCTTTTATTTTTACTTTCTAGACAGAGAGAACCTACTTTCAGGTGTATCTTCCTAAAGAATTTAAAGACTCCAGCAAGCCCATGTTCTTCTGTTCCAAATGGAGCGTGGGGAAAGTGGTGGATTATGCAGCCTCTTTGGCTGGCCTCAAGAACAACAATAACGTGCTGACAGCTAAGGTAAGAGAACAGAGGCGTGTACTACAAATAGCAATATCGATGGGTTAGTGAAGTATGTTGAGCTTAAAGTCGGCGTTGTCTGTGCCACAACATCCCAAAAGGTTGATTCTGTTCATCTGGACGTAGCGTTTCAGTGGGAGAAACATTTCGACACTCATCCAAGTGACTCATTCAGTCTCAGCTGACTGCAGGCTTCCCCAAACTTATAAACAGTGCCTTTGCACAATGACTGAAACTAGCACCACTGAATGAACAATGGTGGCTGTCTTTTTACCACCGTAGGTTACTGTAGCAACAAATGCTTTGGTATTTGTTGCGTTAATACTGTAAGGTGTCTATAGGCAAGTGCTGTTTGTGTATACACACATTAGAGCATAACTTTTTACTATTCTCTAAGTGAGAAGGAATACATTATGAAACCCGTTCGACCATACCTTAGTAACACTACTTAAGCAAGCCCTGCAGTAAAGCTACAGTAGCCCAAAATGTGCTGCGTGGTGACAGGCAATTTATTTTTCATACCATCCCAGGAATTTAGCTGATGATACAGCAAATAAATGTTTGTCCTGGAATTGTGTGTAATAGAAGCCACATTAGTAAATTGATTGGTCTGTTTGTGAGCCATTTATCACTCAAAATATTCAATCACTGAAATTAATGTCACTTTGATAAATAGATTTCACAGTCCCCTTCATTAGACTGTTGGGAATAGACAGCAACATAAGAGCACGCTGAGTGGGGAAAATAAATATATTACCTAAATATTAACGATTTTCTGCAGCATTCCCGTCTTGCCTTATTTGCTAAACCTATCACTGTTTGTTTTTTCTCTTACACACGCTTTTGCTTTCAGAGCTGCTTTAATTCTTCATGGTATAGATTCAACAGGTCTGCGTGCCTAAACGCATTGAGTTGTTGGACATTGTACCCACCACAGTTACAGTTTTATATCTAGACAAAGCTGTGTAGCATCGTGCACATCTCTTAACAGTATCCTCTTCTCTTTAATTGCAGAAGCTGCGGTTATGTCATCCTCAGACAGGCGAGGCTTTTCAGATGGATGACACCCTGCTCTCTCTGTTGGCTCACCCAGAAACTCCTCTGTATAATGGGGGAAATGTCATTCTGGAGTATCTGGACAATGAGTGCACAGGCCTGAATGATATTTCTGACTATATCACACAGAACTGACCAGACACTGTGAATAATTTCTGTGTGCAGTTTGTATTTATGCAAATAAATTGCCATTTTATAAATGTTGCTTTGGGTTTTACTTTCAAGCTGAAAAGAGAGCATTATGGAGTTGTGCAGTTAATCAAGTACACCATCTCTATAATGATGCTGTGGTAAATAGAAGTAAACACGACCCAGGTGGGACTTGAACCCACAATCCCCAGCTCCGGAGGCTGATGCCTTATCCATTAGGCCACTGGGCCCTTTTGTTCATCATTTGCTTCATCAATTTTAAAACAATGCTGTATTTTTTTAAGGCACTTAAAGGCACTTAAACTTACTGTTCTGAGAAGCAGAAGTTAAAACAAGAACAAGCAGCTAAGTTTCCTGAGTGTGCATTACATATGCAAAATCGTACAACTTTTAACCCTCCTGTCCACATCTCAAATATTTTAGAGACTAAAGAGAAAGATGGAAAAGTGTCATTCACACAATCACTGGCCTCAATTTTCTTGTGTCTTTAATTTTTTAAGTCACATATATCAAAAATCCAGACTCTCACTCTTCATTAGTAGGGTTTTCCACCTAGACATTCTCTTTGCTCAGCATTCAGTTTGTGGGACTCTAGCAGGCTATGAGCCCCTGAAGTTACTATTGTATGTAAGAACTATCAAACAGAAACAGAACTTGTTTTCCCAGTACCCAAACGCTCATAGTGGTTTTATCTTCAGTGATATTTAGGCTTAAATGAGCCTTTGTTACAGTATTCAACTTCAACTGTTTTTGTGGGAATGGAAACACATTAAATGATGTAAGAAGTAGCAGCACCATAGATTTAGCTGGTCATTAACTTAAACTTATCCTGAACTGTTGTAGATTTCACAACCACAGTTATCACACTTTAATTGCAGCTACCTTACAAGTGACCCAGGTGGGACTTGAACCCTCAAGCCCCAGCTCTGGAGGCTGATGCCTTGTCCATTAGGCCACTGGACCAGTTTGTTAGCCACTTTCATCACTTTTAAAACAGTGCTATGAAATCTATGATATATATTTTGTTTTAAAAATCCCATTAAATATAGATACGGCAAATTAAACAACATGTAATAGACAGCATAAAATACATAAAACCAAGTCTAAAAGGCTTTTAAAAGAGGTGGTTACTGCCTTATCACCAAAGCCAGTTTTTTCTAGAGCTAAGGGGCCTTGATGACAACACCCTCAAATGTCAAATCATCTTTTTTTTGCTTTGTAGCACGGAGGGTGGAGTAGGGGGGGATCTTAAATGTAATTATAAACAGGTAGCACGTGTACGTGAGATAGCAGGACTGAGATGATGTTCACTGCTTAGTGCTAAACGAAAGTACTCATCCTTTTTTTAATAGCTGATGAAACCACAAATATACTATAGAAACTCTGGAGTATGCAGAATGAAAGTAGTACAAAATAAAAGTGACTTTTTCTGTGTGATGTTCAGAGTAACATATGGATGAATAATTATTTATATTTGATATATGTATAATACTTGAGTATTTTAAGGTGTTAATTGACTGCTTCGATTAACGGAAGAGAAGAAAGGTCTATAAAACAAAACAACACAAAACAAAACAAGTTTAGTTTCTAAATACACAGTAACCTGGGGAGCCCACCCCCCGATATAGCACTGGCCAATCTTATTAGTCATATTTATATTGATGGATTATTTTAGCCAATGACAAGGGACCACAAACAAGCGTGGGCGGGTTCCTTTAGCAAGGCGTATAAAATAAAGGGGGCTGGGTTTTACCAGTACAGTAGAGTCCGTTGTTTTGATGAGAATAGATGTCTTTGCGATAGTCGGCGATTTGTAGCAACCGTAACCAGGTTATATATATTTTCACGACGTTAGGTAGCTCGTTGCTGCTTTTCTGATCGAGTCGCTCTGAAAAAGGCGGCTTGATCTCGCTAATAACGGTCGCTTTGTAAATTAGGTCGGAAGGGATGCCGCTGCAGACAGACTCCGACGGACGCCAAGAGTCTTTGGATGTAATCTCATCGCACTTAATCGGCAAGAGCAGCTTTTCTATAAACTTAAAAAGCCTCAGAATAACTCATTCTCGACCGAGTGTTTGTGTAAGATGCTTAAGCTCGAGTGCGAACTAAAGGCTGTTCTGTGAAGACAGGAGCGCAATTGTCAGTAAGCTAACTTAGCTACCGTTAGCTGGTCACCCACAGAGCGCGGTTCGGTTATCTTCAGCACCCTGCTGGTCACAGAGGGGCAAGTATCTACCGAGACAGCTCACTGCTCGATTTTGGACCGTCTGTTTTCGGCCAGTGTCGAAAAATACTGCCTGGTAAGTGATTTATATGGGAACCAGGAAGACTGCTTGTCAACTAAATGTAGAGCAGAGTGGGGGAGGGGCAGCTGCTTCTGTTTTGATCTGCAAGTTGTCCTCGAGGGGCGCTGCAGCCCCCTCTCTGCTAAATAACACCATTGTTTATCTGCTTGTCGCTGATTTGTAACTCGCTGTGTAATGACTATAAGACGGGCACTGTGCAGGCATGTTAACTCCAAGTTATCGTTTCCTTAAGAGACCTGTTGTGAATGCAAGCTAAACAGCATGTGTATGTTTATCTTTATGGTTCTTGCAGACTACAATGAAGCTGTTGGAAAACTCCAGCTTTGAAGCTCTCAGCTCCCGGCTGTGTGTTGAAACAGGGGAGTCCCGCATACTTGGCAGGTAAGACTTCCATTTCTACTTTTTTTTTTTTTTTTTTTTCCTCCCCCCATTTAGAATGATCAGTGAAATGAGTAGATGCGACCAAAGAATGTAGGAATTCAGAAGATATAAAAAATGCATAAAGTCCTCAGTATTAAAAATGCACCAGGTGGTGTAAGTGGTGTAAGTAAGCATGATTTGGGTTAGGTGTGCTGGTGACTCACGGGTTAAAAAAAATGGCACAGGGTCTGTTTGTGGACATGTAGGCAACATTTCAGACAGGTGACTGGTCCCTTGAGAACGTTTTGGGTATTAACTGAATTTTTTTTTTTTTAGGTCTTTCTGCTGCACTTGAATGCCACACAAACTTCAGTTGCAGTGCTTGTAGTTTCTGCATATTTAAGACGTGCTACCTTAGCTCACCTGATTGTGACGCATGCAGAGTTTATTTCACAAGATGAGTAACAAATTCTTCTGTGCAGGTTTTACGAGGTTGCACTTCTAAAGTTGAACCAATAAACTTTGCAGGCTTGCAGTGTAAGCAAAAGTTTTCCTCATACAGGAGAGATCTACCACTGATGTCATGAAAATGAGTGGTAGATGGTGCGAGAGGTGCGGCTGGCTCACAGTTCATGTACACTCCTCATAAGCGGGGTAGTAGAGCAAACAGCCACCTGGGTGTTATGCAACATCATGGTAACTCTTTACCTCAGACGGCCTAAACTCAGAGCCTGCAGTGAAGGTTAATTTATAACTGACAGCTTGGGAAACTGTAAGATATATCGGCGTGTTGTCGATTATGCAAAGCCTCCAGCGGGGCCCGAGGATACTGTGACAGTGTGGTTACATAAAGAGCAGTGGGCTGTGTGTGGAGTTATGCAGCTCGGTCTGCTGTTCTGTCTTTCTGGGGTGTGTGGGCGGTGGTTGTGACCTCGTGACGCAGATCACGGTGTCCTCTCACAGCGCGCTGTGGTTATTTCTAAGACTGTTGTGAAGTGTTTTTTAGCAGATGTATACATGCACACATACACTACATAGTATCAGGACTGTGCTGGTGAAGCAGCTGCAAAGGCTGCTTAGTGGATTTGGAGACAGCTCATCATAGCAGACTTTAGCTGAGAATTAACTGAACAGGCTTCCAGCGCGGATTATGGTATTTTCATGCAGGCAAGAAAAATAAAATAAAACCGTAGTCAATTTATTCAGAGGGTGCATAAATTACCTGAAAGAAAGCAGCTGGTGTTCTGTGTGAAGATTGTTTCCTACTGCAAACAGGAAAGTAAGGCAGTAAATAAGTAGGCCTGAATTGGTAATACAGTAATAATGAAATGCATATATGTCTTTACTCTTTTCTACTCTGAGCACTCAAAGTGCTCTATACAAGATGTGAAATTCACCTATTTACACACACATTAATAGAAAACACTAAATTCAAGCGCTTTCTATCTGAGGTTAGATAACATTCGCACAAAGATCAACGCATCAGGATGATCTCTTTAACTGTTATACCTCTGGTCTCTACTGGAGTAATAATGGGTTTGTGTTTTTCATGAGTTTTTACTTGAATTCAGGTGAGATTCAGCTACGTTTTCAAAGTGTGCTTATTTGCTTTGAGTTGGTTTTTATTTCAGTGAACTGAAATGTTTCTTTATGCCTAGTTTTAAGTTTAGTTGTGTGTGAGTGAGACCAGGGCAGTTATTTCCACCCTGATGTCCCTATAATTAGCCTTGTCAGCCTTGGCGAGGGTCTTAGCACTCAAGTGTATCCTGCAAGTGACACAACCTTTTGCTCTTGTATAACCTCTTGGTGAGAGGGTGCAAAATAAACAACTGCACAGCAGTCTGCTGCGCTGCTCTCATATATCTCAGCAGCATGTGACCTAGAAACATGAAAGAGCACGCAGGAAACGTTAGCCACGACTTGTCAGGCACTCCTGCAGATATGGCTCCGGTGAAAGGAACAGGCTGTCTTGTTGAACGTGTAATAGCTTGTAGATATTTAGAGTTTATGTGTTGATAGTTATTAATTCCCAACTATCCTAAAACAAACGTACCTACATTGCAGTTTAATGAAAAAAACAACAACAAAAAAAATGGAGTCCTTCCCATTTCAGAAAAGGTGTTTGTGTATTTGGCATTAAAGGCGGTGATCATGGAGAACACATTTGATAGAAATCAGAGTTTTCAGGTTGTTTTGGCTTTTTGATGAACAGATCCAGAACATATTACACACAGATGAATGAAACGGATCAATAAAGCTTTCTGTCATTACACTACTGATTTTGATTTGGCTCTGGTTAAACCCTTTTTGGTTGGGTGCCAGTAATTTCTCTATGTAAAGAAAGTCTTTATCAAAGGTTTCTTGGAACAACATTTGTTTGTGTTCATTAATTTAATTTCAGGGGGGGCGGGTTAAAATGAATTTCATCAAAATGTCCTGGAGTGGCCCATCTGTTATGCAATCATGTGTTTAATCCTGCTGGGATATTAAAATAGTTTCCAGTGATTCGGCCGCACCCTCCCATCGTCATGTTTACATCGTCCAGCTCTTAAATGTTTTTCGCCTCTTTCTTCCCCGCAGGATCGAGAGCTACTCCTGCAAGATGGCAGGAGACGATAAACACATGTTCAAGCAGTTCTGCCAGGAGGGGGAGCCGCATGTCCTGGAGGCCCTCTCCCCTCCTCAGTCCACCAGCGCCACCAGCCCTTCACAGTGAGTACTGCAGGCCAGGTTCAGCATGTTTGGAAGATGAAGAAATTGAATACTTTCTTTGTTAGTTTTTAAAAACAAAACAAAACAAAGAACAAAAACCATGATGTTCATTTCTGTGCAGGCTGGGGAAAAGCAGCGAGGACGGAGAAAACCCTCTGAGCGACAAGTGTTGCAGGAAGACTCTTTTCTATCTCATCACCACGCTCAACGAGTCCTTCAGGCCGGACTATGACTTCAGCGCCGCGCGAGCTCACGAGTTCAGCCGAGAGCCCAGCCTCAACTGGGTCAGGATGCCGTTCCGAAGCGAAACATGTTCTCTGCAATGAGAAAAAACAATTTGCTTCAAAGATTGCTTTTCTTTTTCTGTCCAGGTGGCTAACGCAGTGAACAGCAGTCTGTTCTCAGCAGTGGGAGAAGAATTTAACTCTTTGGGACCCGAGCTGTGGAACGCTATCGACCAGGAGATCAACCTGCAGGGCTGTGACATTTACAGGTAGGTGCTGAGATCAGTTAACGCTGCAGAGCGAACCATGTGGTGTGGAATAAATCTGTTTTAAGCTTGAATATCTTTTTCTAGCTACAACCCAGATCTGGACTCGGACCCTTTTGGTGAAGAGGGGAGTCTCTGGTCCTTCAACTACTTCTTCTACAACAAGAAACTGAAGAGGATTGTATTCTTCACATGTCGCTCCGTCAGGTCAGCAGCTACAGGCCTCCTGCTCACCTCTACAGACTCTTAACAACTCGCACATTGTGTTTCCCACAGATTTGTGTGTGTGCAGCCAAATCAATTATGAAATGACAACATTAGTAAGTTTCAAAACTCCTCCGTTCTTTGGACATTCTCAAGCTACACAGTCTCGTGCTGCAGCTGCCGACAGGTGGCCTTCTTGAGCTTAGTGTAGCACCAATGAACCAGGTTTCCACCTGCTTCACGTTCTGGTTGGAGCACACGCACATCAGATCTACAGAGCAACAGGATGGCTGTTTCCACTCTGCAGCACAAAACTGTAGAGTCGCAGTACATCTGACTGTTGGGCTCATCAATCAATTAAGCAGAAAAGAGAAAATAAAAGTAAAATGCAAAAATGGTTTGCCAAGCCTTCGTACAGCCAGACCAAGTCAAAATCATTGTTAGGCAACAGTCAAATCCCTCCACTTGTTCCAGTTAAAGTATCCCAGGTTGAATGCACACATAGTGACACAACGGGGTCTGATCGTGATAATCTTTCTGCAGCGTCCTGAGTGGTTATGGCCGCGGCAGCCTCGACAATGAGCTGGACATGGAGCTGGACGATGAAGAGGAAATGGATGGCTTCACTGAGGACAGGTGAGACTGCTTATTGAACGCCGGATTTCCTTTACTGTAATATGTGCTGTGCAGTACTTGTTTTTCTATAAATAAATGTGTCACTTAAATTCTTTTTTCTTCTCCCAGCTGCCCCAGAGCTCTGTGTGTGTAACCGCCTCAGCCTAAGAGTGTCCAGGCTTCTCCAGTGTCCATCCCCCCCGCCTCTTCCTCGCCATCTATTTGCTGCCTTGTCCAAAGCCATTTTCCACCTTCAGACTAATGCATGTTTGATGCCTTCTCTTGCCGGTGGTAAACTTTGTGTTGTGGCAGGGTTTTATTTGTATTTGTTTTTAGTTAAATACTCCTGTGTCAGCATAAAACTCTTTCATTTTCCAGTATTTTGTTTTTTGTTTTCCGGGATCCTGAGCTCTGAGCCCATACAGCCACATATGGACTTCTCCACTCCTGCCACATTTCCAAAGAGACCACTTCACGGACACTTAAGAAAGAGGAGGTCTTGTTGTGGACAAGTGGCTCAAAAAGACTAAAAGCAAGTTTCTTGCAGATGATGTCACAGAGAGGAGTCCAGAAACACCAGCATAATTGAAAACTGACGAGGACAAAAACAGAGCTGGGTCCGTTTAAGACAGGACACACACACACACACAAAAATCCAGCCGAGGCTGCCTGACTGACTGATAAGCTGAGAGCTCCGTTTCCTCATCTGTTGTTGCTTTTTACGTGTGACAGTGACGTTACTGTGAGAACTCTTGAAATCTAAAAATGTTGCATTTATTACTGACTGTATTCTTTAAATCTCCACAGCCAAGGAGAATTATACTCCTGGCGTCTGAGTTGCAGCTTAGAAAACATATCAGCTTTTATCAGATAGTTTCACTGTGTTGTCTAAATTTTTTGTTTTTTAAATTGTCTCCAATTAATCCCTGTTCATTCCTGAATGTGTTGACAGTGTTTTTCTTTGCTCATTACCCCAGTGCAAAGACTTCATTGAAAAGTGAATGTATAGTAGAAAAAAATATGCTGCAGAAAATTCTTTTTAGATGAGCTCTTCGTGTTCCTGAAAAGTACTTAGGAGTTGTGAGTCTTTTATCGACTGCCCTGTGCTTCATTTGATCAGCAAATATATTAAAGATGTGAATAAATTGGTGTTTGTCTTTGAAACGCAGCGACCTAATGAAAGTTATTGACTCTGAAATAATTGAAAGTTTAAAACAAACCTTTATTGGAAATGAAACTGATACAGTACAGACATCACCACACAGTATATGATCAGTTCCCTTGCTTTGAGTTTAAGGTAAAAGCTGTAAACCTTGGTGCTGCAGTGTCTGGTGGCCGCACGCTTCATCCACTTCCTGTTTGTGTAAAAAGACCTTGCACCAGAACATCTCAGAGGCACTCTCAGACCAGGATGGTTTGCAGTCAAGATTCAAGCACCTCATCACTTTTTTTTTTTTTTTGGCCACTTGCAGAACTTGTAAAAGGAATACAAGGTTTAAAAGTGACACGTGCATAGATCCATTAGCAAGTTCAAGGAATTAAAGAAGGTCAAAATCACAGGGCGACCCTCAGATTGAACTGCACGGTCCTCCAAGATGCCCAGAACAGGTTGGTTAAGGCGGAGGATCAAGTTATACCTAAACAGCCGAAATTACATTAGGACCATATTTCTGCTATTCCTCATAGCCAAGTGGTTCATGAGTAATGACTTCATATAAACGTGGCACCTCTTTGAAGGTTTATTTAAGAGGACTGAGATGCCAGAAAGGCTGTCAAAAACTAAAAAGCTTATGGGCGGGGTTTGCAACATCAGTGACCGTGTGTTAATACAAAACAGGTCTATAAGCAAAATTTAAATAAAGATCATAATGCATCGTTTAGGAAAAAAAATGTTGCAGTTTGAAATACTGTTATTAAAACTGAGCTGTGTACTGAAATAATGCTGCAGGGTTCATTTTCCAGAGGCTAGAGAAGGGAAAATTTGTAGTGCGTCAACACCATTTGGCTCAACAATATACAAGTACAGGCTCAAGGTCGTTAGAAAATAGGATTTCATACTTTACCACATTTTAATACGGCACCATCAGGTTGTAGTGTGAGAAATACCAATGGTGTAGCTTATGAAACAGAAATTATACATAACAGATAAACCCCTCCCCCTCCCCCCAAAATAAAAGTGTTGACCATGAGAACATTATTGTACAGTAACAGCTTGGGACCATTCCTTTAACAACACTGCTTGTAATCCCTTTGTGTCCCAACATAGATGAACTTGTATGGCAAAAAAGGACAGCTGCACCATGTATGGACATCCTCGTGGGGTTTATGATACGATATAATGTAACATGATATGATGAGAAGTATGTCATGTCAATGATGATAGTCTGGTGCCGTACTCCAAAATACTTGCTCCTTAAGCTGGTCTCTGTTATTCCTGGTCTCTGTTCAGGAGAAGGACTTGCTCCATTGTGACAGCGTGCCAACACTCCTCTCCAAATTTGTCCTAAAATAAAAAATAAAATAAAATAAAAAAAATAATGCTGTTCCATCCCAGCGGTGCTGAAGGTAGTCAGGCCATTAACGGCAAAGGAATGGGCTATCTGAGTCCGGCTCTGGAGGTCATCCATTCAAGGCCTTGACATAACCTGAAAAACAGGAAATCAAAGATGAGAATCAGCAGAACTTTTTCAGTGCCTTCAAATGTAATGAGAACCCACGATGGACCATGTGGCCCAAAGCCACAGACTGAATAAAAGATGGGTGTAGCTGCCATGATGTCACACTCTGGTTTGTGCAGCTCTGTTATGAAACTTTGAGTTGAGAGTTTCAGCTGTTGTGACCGTTTTTGAAAGTGAATGTGACATGCAGGTTTAAAATTCTTCAGCAGGGGTTTCACTTTTCAGACCTCAAAGCTGCATCCCTCTTTTATACCGTGTACTCCTGTAGAGCACTCCTAATTTGGAAGAGTCAAAGATACCCATCTGTTTTCACAGCTTTAGACAACTTCAGGTAACTTTAAGAGAAGCCAAATTGGATACATTGCAGAGTTGTCCTTCTTCATGTTTCACAAAGCAGAAAATCGTTCATGTCAGACACTTTCACACAGCTGGAAACACCCTGTGTTGTTTTTGTGTTGGATATTTATGTTCTCACCAACTCCCCCTGTTGTCTTACTGCACTTAATGTGTGCCTGTTTTTACCCTTATACACAAACAGCAGTGGGTCATATTTATTTTTAAAGCAGAACTCTGCCACTGATGGCTGCACAAAGCCTCCTGAGGCCTCAGGGCTTAAAGTAAGCAGATGCAGTGACATCTGGTGGCTCACACGCCTCACAGCCCTGCAGGACAACTTAACACTAATTTTACTGGATAAATGTCCTCATAAGTATGTGGTGTTGGTGTTGGTGTCACTATACTGGAGCACCAAAGCTTGTTGAAAAGTTGTCTGAACATAATATAGTTTGTTCCAATAAACATAAAAAACAAACAAGCAAACAAACCCCCCCCCAAAAAACAAGCAGAACAAATAAAACAGCCTAGCGATAAAAAAACGAAACAAAACCTGGAGCAGTAGCTTTTAGGTGCCGTGTTAAATCTGTTAAAGGAGAAAACGAAGATAAAAACACTTCATCTAAGGTTTGTATGGAGAGCTGCAGTTTCTGCTTGTTTGGGCCACATCCGTCTCTCAGAAAACAATTACAGAAAGAACAACAGAGACAAAAAACATCTGCATTCCCCGTTTTCTTTTATTGCTCACCGCTTTCATTTTAAAAAACTAATAAGATCAGTTAGAAACATCTGTGTATTAATTGAGATCTGGTTTGCAGCTGGATGAGGGTGAGATTTCATCATCTAACCCCTACATTAATTAAAAGTCTGCACACCCTGTCACTCTGTATTTCCTGCTTGTGAAGAATGAGCAGATCTCTCTTACCCCTCTCCTGTAAGTGCACAGCAGGACTGTATGTGCCAGGGGTGGTCTTTGATGGAGCTCAGGGTGAGGTATTTAGAGATCTCTGCTGCAGACATACAGTCCTTCATATCCTGCTTATTGGCGAATATCAACACAGCTGCTTTCCGCAGGTCCTGAGGGAGAACAATGAAAGCACAACCTTAGTCGCTGCCACTTTTTGAACCACAAACTCTAAACAATGCTGGTGGAGGAAAAGCCTGGCCATTGTCCTGCGTTATCGTCATATATGGTCATACTAGGAAGAGTTGAGTGTGTTACCTCATGGGCCAGCATCCTGTAGAGCTCCTCTTTAGAGATAGCCAGCCTCTCTCGGTCTGTGCTGTCCACCACCAGAATGATGAACTGGGGGAAAAAAAAAAAAAGTCCATGCTAAGTGACCTCTTTTCAAAAGGCACAGCAACAAAATGCAACACAGCGGGTGGGCATTTCCGAGGCTGAAACCCTCACAATGGGAAGTGGTGAGTGCTATGCAAATATCCCCTCTTGAATAAGAAAAATTGTCTCTGTATGACAAAATGCCAAAGGCATGTTAATTTGGAAGAGATGTGAGACACACCATCAAAACTAAGGCAACGACCACCAGAAGATGACACAGACCAACACGTTATTCAACATGAAAGTGACTCGGAGCACAAACTGTTATGTGACCATTTGACTTTACAATCAAAATATAAATACAAGCTACTCCAGTAACTGCAGAGCTGCAGTAAAGTCTACAGCATCAGTTTAGCCACTGTTTGATACAAACACACCTGAATGTTACAGTAGTTTAACTCACCTTTCCATAATAATCAGTCACAAAAAGAATCTCATAGCTTTTCCTTTTTTCATCCTTAATTCCTGGAATTCACATATTTCAATTACTCTTTTAAACCTATCAATATTCACGTTATATTAATGTGAAAGTGAAAAGCAGGTTCTTAGATTTGAATTTTTATTTTTCAAAAAATATACTGAGTTTACTAACAAATACATTATTTCATTAACAGCTCCTGATTAATTAATTTACTAGCAGTCTGAGGTTTAAAAAAAATATCAATAACTGACCGTCAATATATTCCCAATAAAAGCAGTCAATAAAAATGCTGAATACTGCCTCTTAGAATTCCCAGAAACCCCGACATGGGGTGGTTTACATTATGCCAACTCTCGCTTCTCCCACAACCTAGGAACTGCTCCGAATCAGCCATCATCATCACCTTGATCCACCTTGAGGAATGAGGGAAAGGTTGGCTTCTGGAGCAGCTTAGAGCAAGGACACCCAGGTGTATAATCACATCTTAAATCAGGCGACATGATGTATTAATGCTGCACCTCCACATAAAGAACAAAGTTTGCCATCAGGGGAGGAGCTGAAGCTTTGACAGCTTTACCTCCTCCACGCTCACACGTCTTTTTTTGGATCTCTAACACATCACAAAGAGGATATGAGAGAGAGGGAGAGAGAGGGAGGGAGATGCAAGTGAATATGTGAGGAGACATTTTAGGATAATGGAATGCTCCCACAGAAAGCATAGGGAACAATGAGGAACTGAGCTCTGTATTTAAATCATGAAGCAGCCAAAATGGATATAAACCTTTAGTGAATATTGTAAAGAGCAGTCTTTAAGTTCTCATACACATCTGCCTCTGCTGTTTGTCTTTTTACTGTGGCAGCTGACCCCTTTGCTTCTCAGACCGGCTCCTTTGTGAATAGGGTGACCTTTGACTTGGGCGGCCTATGCTGCCGTCTGTGCTCCGAGCAAACACCAGCTGCTGTGCTCAGGGAGAAAACTGTGCTCAACAATACATGGCTACTGTCGAGTGTGTGAAAGACTCTGCAAGGTGTTTCTCACCTCTGTATTGGAGTAGTAGGTGTTCCAGGAGGATCTGAGAGACTCCTGCCCACCTATGTCCCACATTAAAAAGTGGGTGTTCTTCACCACTATTTCTTCCACATTGCTTCCGATGGTGGGAGAAGTATGGACCACCTCGTTCATTAGACTGAATAAAACAGAAATGCAAAGTGGGTTTGTGTTTTTCCAACTTTAAAAGCATTCAGGAAGGAAGGTTCAAACTGAAAAAAGGACTTACAATTGGTAGAGGATAGTGGTTTTCCCTGCATTATCTAGTCCCACAATGATCACCTTGTGCTCTGGAAAACAAAAATAAAAAAAACAAAACAAACAAAAAAACAACAACTCAGAAATTAATTTGAAAGTATACAGTTTGAAACAAAAACTGGATCAAGCTCACAAAAAGCAATCACACCAAAAAATAAAAACCTCAAAAACTTACTTCCTACCTCATGTCTTCCTGACCTACTTTTCCCAAATAAACAAACAAACCTAGACCTACACTAAACTCCTCTCATTCATATAACAAGCTAGAACATAGAACAACAATGAGGGTTTGAGGCTGGTGCGAGACAGGCAAACATGGTGGGCTAAATGCAGAATTGGAGGAACATGTAGATACTAAAATATTTCAGGCCAGTGTTTTAACTTCTTGCCCTTGCGAGGCCTCCGGCTGAGAGGAAGGAAGGAAGTCTGGCCAAAGGCCATCGCAGCTCTGAGGGTTTTGATGAACTACATTGGCTTTCCAAACGTTTTACATGTATATTGCTTCCTTTACAAGAAGCAACATTACACGGTTTTTCCTGCATATATTAAAAAATAAATAAATAAATAAAAATGTTGGCACCCACCAAAGAGGTTTTGGTTTGGCTTTTTTGTTTTTTTTTTTTTAAGAGTTTAACTATCAACAAAAATTCAAATAGATGTCACCACACAGGGAAAAATACGCATATGATGTCCAGAGAAAGGAAACATTTGTTCCTAGAATGCGCTAAAGGATTAAAATTCGGCAAAAATAACAAAAAGGGATTCATACACCAAGAAGAATTAGGTAACAATGAAAGTAGGTATTTGCCATTCTTAGGGCCAGGCAGTAAGTAAGCAATATAACACATGCTAAAGAGCACAAAAAATAATTCCCTATCAGATGACAAATGATGACTGGAATCAAACAGAAAATACTAATTCTATCTGTAAATATAACCACATCCTTCATTGATGATTTTCACTTCCTATTCCTCATTATTAAGAAAAATAACACTCACTTACAGTAAGGGGGAAAAAAGCAGAAAGTTGAAGCTGTACAGTTAATGAATACTTGACACTGCATTGGAGGACATTTGGCAAACCCACATTGAATACTTTAATACAGAGGACCAAAACTACCTAAAATCAATAATTTGAAATTTGTTTAGATATTCTTATTACCCGAGAGCTTATTTTGGTACTTCTTTCGACATGTATACATTTCTTTACTGTTCCAAGATGCAAGTGATGAGGAAAGGAGTAAACCTTTTGTCTGTTTAATATATATTTTTTGGGTTGAATTGTATTTTTTCTCAAATTCTGTCCTCCATAGTTTAAAACTCGAAATTACACGATAATGTTGGTTATCCAGCTTGGTAACCTATCATAAACGGGAGCAAAATACTAGTTAGACTAGTTCCATTGTTTTAAGTGGACACTTGGAGCCACAACTGAATAATTATATTTACAGTAAACATCTTTCCAGAAAGTCAAGGAAAAGTTATGTAAGCGCGACGTGTCCTGGACAGTGAGCCAAAGCTGATTGACAACACTGTGAACATACTCCGGTAGGTTCTTAAGGTAATTATATCGGTTGATAAACAGATTAACAGTTACGATGTTGGGTGGCGTCATGCGGGTGGAGAGTAGTACCCTGGTTTACAAGATAAACAAAGACAGTTCAGATGGCAGTGCTTAAGTAAAAATAAATAAATAAAATAGATGTGTGGGGAGATAATTCTGCCATATGCTATTGTGGCACCTCAGCTGCCCTCTTCATGCTAACGGGCTAACAGTTCGCCTTATCCCCGGTTGAGAAGCCGGCGGGAGATAAGTGAGCTGCAAAAACCGACACCCACCTTGGTTACAAAAGAAGCTCCACAGTTTGGCGAGTATGAGGCCCATTGTTAGGGATAAATGCCGATGTCCGTCCCTCTGTGGATAGAGCGACTTTCTCCACTCTGTGGTCCGCACCGTGCAGTCCGCGGCTGGCTGCTTCTAGCTAACACTAGCTCAAAGAGCTCTGGTCTACAAAACACCTCAGCGACCTTTTCAATGCGAACTCCATCTAAAACATCTAAGCCATGAAGCTAAAACCAGATCTAAAACAATACCGGGATGAGTTATTATTGTGTAGGTGTAAGTAAAGCCTAAAGCCCCCACAAATAAAGCCTGTGTGTACAGAGCAGCTGTGTAGTCCCCGTGAGTATCTACTCCTCTCTTCTTCTGCCCGTTAGCTGCCAGTTGTCCGGTGAAAAAAAAGCAATCCCGACTGCTCAGTTATCTTCCGGTTACGTGATGACGTTTACGCATCGTGGCATGTTTGTCTTTTAAATCTCCAGTTTCTGCTTCTTCTTCTTTTTTTCTTTTTTTTTTTTTTAGGAATGGTTCTTATCAATGAAGCCAAGCCGCTAACACTTCAGTTCCACCTTTATTTGCTTCTAAATTATATTGCCTATAACTATAAAATTCCTAAGGAAAAGGAGTTTAGCCAACATTTAAAACAAAAAGTTTTATGTTTAAATGTCATAATTTTAAATGTTTTACTATTTTGATAAAGTTTTTACTTGTTAGGTTTTTATAAATAAATTTTTATGATGGATATATTATTTTATAACTTGCTTTACTGTTTAAACACAACAAAAAAGACAAAGATTTATGCACACACACACGTACACACGCACACACACACATGCAAAACATGCAAATAAACTTTATTTTTTTTATTATTTATAATTGTTTATTTATTTATTGAAAATGCTGTTTTCTTTTTGGTGGATTTATTCTTGAGCATATTCTTCGCACAATTTTTTGTTTCTTTTTATTTAGAATTTATTTAGATTTTTTTAATATATCTATTCTGTTTAATTAAAGAGAAAAATCAATAAAAAAAAATTAAAAAGAAAGACAATTTGTGTCACGTGGCCTATGATGTATGCGGAAGTACTTGCAAGAAGAATGCCAAAACAATCCGGTGGACTCCACGCTGCACAGAAGTGAGTAACGAAATACAATTAAAAGCACATTTACAATGAAATCAGACCTGGAGCGGAAAGAGAATTTAACAGTCAATGTATTAAATAAATTTTAAGAAGCGGACTTGTTGAATGTTACAGAGTCGTTTAAGTGATACGATCTTTCATATACTTGGAGAAATTGCCCGGTCTAGCGATAACATTTTGGTCTGTACAACAGGTATCGCTGAATTGTTGGCCTCTTTAGGTTTCCACATTAATCCAGTGGCGGTGATAATTAAGATGTCCATCTGACACGTGTTGCTTTCCTGCTTTCCTTTCCACAGTCTGAAGCCTTGTTAAACAGAGGAAATGTCGATTTTCCCACGAATTTCCCTGAAGCCTGAAGTGACTGAATATCTTAAGAGTGTCTTCTTAAACAAGGAGGTAAGAAGACTTCACATGCACTTCTTGGAATCGCTGTCTTCCCTTTCAAATGAAAAGATAACTCACTGAGGGAGTAGTTAGGATGCTACAAGTCGTCATTTATCGGCGTGTGCTTTCATTTAGCTGTTACAGTATATTTTCTGCAAATCTCTCTCCGCATAACAGTCACGAAAACCATTTGAGAGTTACAAAACGGTTACATGTGACTTTCTAACAAGAAATATTAAGTAATCTTTAACAGTAGTCCTGCTCCCTTAAACACTGATGGGTTCTCTCGTTCATTTGTCTTTTACAAATCATTCATATTACATTTCTGTTGTATGCAGTCAGGCATTGAAAGAGCTCAGGAAACATTCTGGATACTGATTCTGAAAAAGTAGTTAATTTATTCATTACTTCTAGGCTGGACTATTGTAATTCATTGTTACTGGGTTGATCTGAAAGCTCCCTAAAAGCCTCCTGGCACAACAAAGAAGCATCATATTACTCCTATGTTGGCATCTCTTCATTGGCTCCCTGTTAAATCCAGAAAATGAATTTAAAGTCCTTTTCCTCACATACAAAGCCTTTAACAATCAGGTACCGTCATCTCTTAAAGACCTCATAGTAACTTATTATCCTAACGGAGCTCTTCATTCTCAGACTGCGGGCTTACTTGGGGTTTCTAGAGTTTCTAAAAGTAGAATGGGAGGCAGAACCTTCAGCCATCAGGCCCCCTTCCTGTGGAACCTGCTTCCAGTTTGGGTTCAGGGAATAGACACCCTCTGTACTTTTAATATAGCTAAAGTATAGAGGTAGTTAGGGTTGGATCAGGTGACCCTGTCATTAGATTTTTGTCTATGCTCTTAGTCTGTATTTTTCAAAAAAGCACTTTATAAGTACCAGTCTGTTTACCATCTACAAACAGTTCTTTTGTGTTGCTTCATCAACATAAAGGCACACTGTATGCTTTTTATTACCTAACCCTTCTATTTTATTAGGTTTTAACGGCGGTGGGTCATCAGGAGGCAGAGCATCGTTTCAACAAGCTGCTCTCATGTCTGTCTCACCCACCTTCATACACCTGCGTACGAGCCAGCACCCATCTCGCCCCCCTTGAGGAGATCAGGCAGCAGCTGGCAGAAGAGCTGAGGAAGGTGGGTCTCTGTCTGGTAACAGAATGTAGAGGGCGTAAGAAAACCCACACAATGGGCTTCGGTATTTGGTTGCAGTGTGTTGGAGTCATGCTTATTTAGTTTGTCATTGTTTTTCTAGCAGCTGATGTGCAGCTCGTCAGCAGAGGAAGTCTCTGTGCAGATTCTGCCACACCCACGAATTGCAGATGTGCTGATCCTTCCCGTTGAAGGTCCGAGGTATGCGAGGAATGCTTCAGATAACTCTTAATCTGCTCTGTAGAGGTCGCACTCAGCACCACTTGGGCCTCTGAGGTTCTCCAACAACACAGGAAATATTTCTGATAACAAAGGAACAACAAACACACCCTCAGATAGCTGCCAACAAACTGTCAGTCAAAGAGAAGAATGGCATTTTTGTGCGTGTATCCTCTGTAACCGTGTGATCGTTCTTTGTCCTGTACTCTCAGACCTGTGAAGCAGCTCGGCTCAGAGGTGGTGGTGGGCGCTCAGTGTGGCGGCGCCGTACTGAGAGGCGCTCACGTCTTCGCCCCGGGGATCCTCGGCAGCCCCAAATGTAAGACTTGAAAAAAGTAGAAGTGAAGTGAGGCTGTGAATACTTAGAGCAGTGGTGTCTTTGTTTTCTTCACCTGCTCTGTGGATTGGAAGCACGTTTTACTTTTTGCCAAAGTATCTTCATTTGTTCCAAGTGTTGATTATCTTCCTTCAACCGAACCGTGTGCTGTTTTGTTTTCTTGTTAGACATGAAGGCGGGGGATTTGGTGTCCGTCTTCTCTGACCCTGGAGGGCAAGTGCACCCGAGGAGCCACCAGCTTCCAGGGGAAGAAGGTATTTGTGGGTAATGGAGTAGCCGAAATGGACCGCTCCACTATCTTCTGCACAGATGAGCCTGCCAGGTAAGTAAACACTGTTTTTTTTAAATTCCATATTCAGACCGTTCCACAGTTTCACTCCATGAGCAGAAACACAAAAGCTTTTTCTAGTACGGACCTTCCCTGTTATGAAGTTAGAAAAACCCCTTAAATTATAACTTCCTTCTTTCAAAATAAACATACTCTGAATATTACCTGGCAGTTCTTTATTTTTTGCTTTGAATAGAATTTGTGCTGTTTGGAAATAATTTATGGTCTCTAAAGAACTCTTGTATGTTTTGAAATGCTATGTTGAAAACCCCTTGCTCTTTTTTAAAAGCACCTTGGACAATGTGGATAGAAACTTTAAATTTACTCTTCATCTTAGAAACGTGTTAGCTGATTAGTTGTCGTCTTTTTTTCTTTCAGAGGTATCGGTATCCGAATGGTGGAGCCGCTTTACAGAAGTCCGTCCTTTGATGGTGTTTTACCTAGCCTAGCGTTCCTGCAGGTATTTTTTATTAGAGCCGCAGTGAGCTAAAGTCGGTGTAATAAACTAGAACCGCATTGGACCTTTATTAAAGTGGACCTATAATTCTGATTTCCAAAATAATCCGTATTTTCTGTTATAACTGGCTTTGTTGTAGCCCCTCAATTTATCCTATGGCTCAGGTAAACTGTCCTGTATTGTTCTGGAACAGCTGCACCTTGCAAACAGATGGTTTGAGCAGCAGGTGGATCAGGGCCCTATTTCAGGAAGCCGGTTTAGAAAACTCAGAGTGAAAAACGATACTCAGGGTTGAGTAACCCCGAACTGTCCAACTCGGAATATTCGGTTTCAGAAAGGCTGATAACAATTAGTTCAGCCAACGCGGAGTTGCTTTAACCCCAAGTTAAACGCGCGCACGAGGATGCATAAAGCCCTGATTAGTGGAGCACAGATTAAGCGAGTCACCATGGAGACGGAGGGAAAGAAGGCGCGGTCAATGTATTTTACAGCGCTTGAGGCCGAAATTCTGATGGCAGCATATGCCGATAACATGCAAATTTTGCGGAAAAAAAGTAACACAGCCTCAGCTGCAAAAGAAAGGGTGCATGCATGGCAAAACATAGCCGACAGAGTCAATGCGTGAGTGTTAATTTAAACATTGATCTAGGGATTTCCACCCATTTAACACGTTATTTCATTATATTTTATTTTATTTTGTATTTCATACATTTCATTTTGTGATGTGATTTGAGCGCAGGTGCAACCCAACAGGCCCCAAACGTTCCTGGCAGCAAGTAAAAATGAAATATAAAAATATAGTCCAAACAGGTAAGGTGTAATTGTATTATGAGCCATAGTGCTTGGTCTGTTTGTCCTATGTCAATCAATTGCAGTTAGAGGCTACATTAATTTCCCCTCTGTAAGCACTTATTGAAGT
Source organism: Simochromis diagramma (assembly GCF_900408965.1). Taxonomy (NCBI): domain Eukaryota; kingdom Metazoa; phylum Chordata; class Actinopteri; order Cichliformes; family Cichlidae; genus Simochromis; species Simochromis diagramma. The sequence continues at coordinate 8,055,725 of NW_024387040.1, forward strand.
TATCTGAGCACATTACAAGTACATATTTGCTTACTCTGTATGCTCAAATGTGACCCGTTATAGCCAACAGAAAAAGAAGCGGAGGCCCGAAAAACAGGTAGGGGTCCTCCACCACCACCACTCACAGAGGCTGAGCAGTTGGCTTCCACATTTGTGATAATGTTGGCAGCATCACATATGATCTTCACAGTGCAGAGAACACAAATTAGCATCCATTACTATAATGAGATAATTTGTTAGTTTGAAATGCTACAGGGAACTATGTACCTGTACATTAATGCTGTGGAAAGACTTCCTGTTCACATAGTCTCCTTCATTTACTGAAGGAGCAATGATTGGAATGTGAGTGCCATCTATACAGCCAATCACGCCTGGGAACCGTGAGAATAAATGTAAAATTTAAGTAGTAGTTCAAGTATCACCACATCATGAATTAAGTTTTGTTCATCCTGATACCTGCAATTTTGTGGAATCCCTCTTTGATAAATCTTGTGGGTCTATGACCGGGGAACACCACAAACGAGTACAGGAGACGTTTCAGTGCAACTGTAACATTCCTGACTGCCCGACAGACGGTAGCCTTGGAAACGTGCTCAGCGTCACCAATATTATACAGAAAGCTCCCGTTTGCAAAAAAACGAAGTGCAATACAAATAATATGTACAGAACTGAGAGGATGTCCGCGATGTGTCACATGAGCAATATTAGGCCTGAGGATGTTATTCAAATAAATTATAGATTGTGCTGAAAAACTGTAACGTTCACACAGGAAATCATCAGGAAATGATAAAATGTCCGAACGCGCTCTAATCACTCTCTCCCGGCGGAGAGCTCTGCGGAGAATTTGGGCTTCAACATCTACTGGCTCTTCAAGGAAGGGGCACGCCATGTCTGACACTTCCTACAGTCAGGTTTCCGACAAAGAGGCGGAGAAGGTCAGGGTTAGTTGAAGTAAACCTGCTAGGGGGCAGGTTAGCTTCACGGAGTGTGTCGTCATAGTAACTCACTCAGGATTAATCTAAACTCGCTTTGTGAAACCGAAAACCCAGAGTTTTCGTTAACTCAGGGTATACTTACTCAGAGTTTGCACTAAACCGGCTTCCTGAAATAGGGCCCAGGTGTCTGATAGGATATCCGCTCTTTATGACATCATACTGATCCAAGAATTTAAAAAACTGCCTAAAACAGAATGACAGACAATGTGGAATAACGTATTAGGTCCATTTTAAAAAGAGCAGCAGTGAGGTTTCAGTCTGAATCAACCAGGAACTGTATTGTATACATGTTATGTCCACATCACTGCCCATACTGAAGCGAATCCATGTTGCGCAGAACCTCCCGTCTGTGGTTGTGGGACACGTGCTCGGGCCTCGCCCTGGGGAGCGCATCCTGGATATGTGCGCTGCGCCTGGAGGGAAGACCTGCCACATTGCTGCGCTCATGGGAGATCAGGTTCTTGTGTCCAGATGCGATCATAATTAATATTCAGAGTATTTTTGTTTTTTTTAATGCAGTGATTTGACTGGTCCATGTGGATGGTATGTTGCCCATGAACTAGAATGAATTTGACACCAGTGATTTAGATCTAGGTCTCAAGCAACACTTTACATTAACTGTTAACATAGAAAATGATCCAAGTGGAATTTAAGTACATTTAAGGTCAGCATCCGTACCCCACCAAAGGGGCCCACCACCACCCCACTGGGGGGCTGGTCTGTGTCCAGCCTGGAGGAGAGGGCGGACAACAACACGTTCATCTTTGTGTAATAAAATTAGTGATCAGATTGTGTCCTTGTTAGCATTTACTTGATTTAACTAAAACGTCTCCTGAGATAAAATCAAGCAGTCTAGGATTGTAATTTGTGAAATTTCCTTCCTTTTTAAGTTGTTTCTAATATTTTTCTTTTTCTCCGACACAGGGAGAGGTCGTAGCCTTGGACAGGATCCGGAATAAGATCGACCGCATTCGTCAAAATGCACAAATGTTGCATTTGCAAAGCGTGAAGGCGCACTGCTTTAACAGCACTCTGGCTGTGAGCAGTGACCCAGCACAGGAAACTGAAGGTGAAGTCCAGAGTTTATCTATGACGTAAATCTCCGGGGTTCATAATAAATAGGTAGCAGCTCAGTGTCTGTGTTTCCCAGGACCTCCGTTCCCTCCGGAGAGTTTCGACCGGGTTCTGCTCGATGCTCCCTGCAGCGGCCTCGGACAGAGACCCAACATGGGCAGCACCTGGAGCCTCAAAGAGATCTGCTCCTACCAGCCACTGCAGCGCAAGTTATTTCATGCTGTAGGTTTTACTTCACACACATAAACCACGTTTTATCATCTTAACATCACAGCAGTACTAGCGTTCTTTAACCTGCAGGTGGCAGCATTGGATAGAAATTCCACTGCAGCTTGATCACAGCTCAGATTTACTTGTTTAACGTCACTGTGAGGTTTGAAGCTCACTTCTCAGGCTTATGTGCAGTTTTACAAGTCTGTTCAAAAGTGCGCAGAGAAAGCAAACTGTCATTTCAAATTTCTGCAAATAACCTTTCGAGACCTGATCATTTTCTGTGATTTCGATTAAAAAAAGTTCAATTGAATTCAATTTTATTTGTGTAGCACCAAATCACAATAACAGTCGTCTCAAGGTGCTTTATATTGTAAGGTAAAGACCCAACACTGATACAGAGAACACAGAGAAAACCCCAACAATCACTTGCATGGAAACCAGCACAGAGGACATGCTTCGTTAGAGCTTCATCAGTGTTTCCTATTCCTATTTTATTTACAATTAGAACACAGAAACCACATCAAATATTTAGAAAATGAAGATGAAGCATTTTAAGAAAAATATGAGGTCACTTTGAATTTGATGGCAGCAGCGTGTCTCAAAAAAGTTGGAGGAGGCCGTGTTTACCGCTGTGTGGCATCCCCTCTTCTTGTAGCAGCAGCCTATAAACATCTGGGAAGTGAGGAGAGCAGCTGCTGGAATTTTGGGAAAAGAATGTTGCCCCATTCTCGTCTGATATAGGATTCTAGCTGCTCAACAGTCCTGGATCTTCGTTGTCGTATTTTGTGTTTCATCATGTGCCAAGTATTTATAGCTGGTGAAAGGTGCAGGCCACTTCACTAGTCAGAGAATCTTCTACTATGAAGCCGTGCTGTTGGAATAGATGCAGTGTGCAGTTTAACAATGTTTTGCTGAAATTTGCAAGGCCTTCCCTGAAAAAGACGGTTTGGAGCAAAATACCTGCATATATCTTTCACCACTGATGTGGCCTTTCCACATGTGCAAGCTGCCAATTCACTAATGCACCACTACACCAAGAAAGGCAGTCTTTTGAACTGAATGCACACCCAGAATGTGATAAATGATGAGAATTCGAGATAATAGCTCCGGTGTGTTTTCCCTTCAGTGACCATAACAGGCAATACTTTTGGAAGCAAATGTTAAAAAGCTGTGAAGATGAATCTTTAATACTTTAAATTTGGGCCTTTTAAACACGACAGTCTGTGGGAATTTCCACAGTTTTGGAGCTAGCCTCAAGTGGCCACAAGATGATCTGTAATTTATTTGGTACTTAATTTTAAACCCTGGAGGTTACCGCTAAAAAAGAGCAGCAAAAAATGAACTGAAACCAAATAGTTTTGGTCCAGTGCTTCTAAAACTCACTAAAAAGTTAATAAAACCACGATTACACCGACTATAAAGCGAGTACGTGAATACGTAGCTATCTGTGTCTCTGCAGGCGGTGCGGCTGCTGAAGAAAGGTGGTGTTTTGGTGTACAGCACCTGCACAGTGACTCTAGCAGAGAATGAGGAGCAGGTAGCTTGGGCCCTTGACACCTTCCCCTGCCTCTCACTTGTGCCACAGGTAAAGCACTTGAGCCACATGGACGTGACTGCAAATGTAAAAATCACAAAGTGAAACCTTTTTTTTGTTTTTCAGGAGCCCCACATCGGTGCTGAAGGCATGCCTGGAGCCGGCCTTCCACCTGAGCAGCTGCGCCTCCTCCAGAGGTTCAGTCCCGAGCTGAGCTGGGAGCAGACGGAAACTACAGCCCCGCTCCCCTGCAGAGCCGACAGCGACACTATCGGCTTCTTTATCGCTAAGTTCCTGAAAAACTAACCCGAGGGCTCGCGCTCTCGCACGGGGCTCATATGAGACAGCAAAACGGGAACAATAGTGTTTATATTACGACACTCTGTGTGCTTTGACGGGCCAGTGTTGACAAAGAGCTCCCTGCGCTGTTTACAGCATCTGCCTCTTAACAGCTGCTCTCTAAAACCGTGGGCCATATAGGGATAAGCTTTATAAACACCAGGGGAGGGTTGGATGGAAGAGGGTGGTGGTTGGGGGGCACGTGGCGACGGAGTCTGGATGAGTAACGGCAAATGCAGCAGCAGCAGCGCTGCGGTTGCTATAACAACAGTGACGACACAGCTGCCATGGTGACGGATTCGCTGGAGAATGGATCAGGAAGTAGGTGTAGAAAGAGGCCATGAGAGGAATTAACAATTTAGTGTCTTTGCAGCGCTGGAGACGACTGGGACATTTAATTAGGACTTCTGGAGCCTGCAGGAAAGAGGAGACGCTTGTGTTTGGCTCAGTCTCTGCATTCATCAGAAGGAAATGTTGCTCAGTTTTTCAGAATAAGAGCACATTTAAAGGGAGGCTGTTTCTGTTTTTGGAAGTGGTTAAGAGTAAAGATGTGAGATGAAAAAGAGATGTTATTAAAATGATGACTTCCAGGATATTTAGACCTTTTTTTTTATTTGTTTTTTTACTAATAAAATAAGAGTTAATTTAGATAATTCCTTAAAAACAAGATGCCAAAATAGTCCAGAGGTTTTTTCATGATGGTAGGGTTTACTCCTAGAAGACCTTTGCATATGATCTCAAACCATTTTTCAATTGTTGTCTAAATTCCTTTTAACTAATTGTATTTAGCAGAGATTAAAAAGAATTTTAGCTAATTTTTTTTCCTTTTTCTCTTTTGTTATTTATTCCTTTTTATGCAAGCAAAACAAGAATCGTCTTATATTTGAACATTTAGTCAACACATCCCAGACAAACGTCACGCACTGACATTCGAAAAAATACCGCCACCCCTCATTTCTTTATATTTTGCTAGAAAAACAGGCGCATAGAATATTACTATACAGGACAAAAAACTGCTAAAGAGCTTGATAGTCAGTATTTGTTAGGACCATTCTTCAACACAGTCTGAGTTTTCTTAGGCAAGCTTTCCTGTAATTTCCTCAAGTAGTCTTCAGGAATAATTTTCTGGGCTCTTCTTTGGATGTTTGCTGCTTGTGTTTCATTCTCTGTAAGATCATCCCAAACTGCTTCATTGATGTTGAGGTCTGGGCCATGACTGATAGTGTTCCATTGTGTCTTTTATCCAGGTATTTTTTTATTGCATTGGTAATAATTTGGATGCATTGCTCAATCAGACCTGTTACCACTGATTTTAAGCTAAGTTCTTGCGTAACTTGGCATACCTCAAATTAAATGTTCTCCCTGTTTGCTTTCCTAATCATTGGCTTCTTGACAGCCATCGATTGTTTTTGCCTAAATATACAATTTAGTTGCTTCTTTTCTCTGTTGTATGTTGTACAACACTGGCTCTTCTCTTCAGTTAGGTGCCTTTTGTGCTTAAATTACTAATTAAAATGGTTTGTTAGACAGAAAAGGCTTAAAATGTTACAGAAACATCTGGCACTTTTTCATATTCATTAGAATATTTGGGGTCTAGATAATTGGTGCGATGAAAATCGACATTCAATGGCATCTTATTTCTCTGTGTGATCTTATGATCTTCAATTTTTCAAAGCTTTCTGATGTTCCCATAATCAAAGGCTTGGTAAAATAATTGATTCTCCACTTCCATTTCATATCTGCTCACACACATTATAGTGTGTTACATATTGCTACATGTTCATACGTGCTTATGGTTGCCAAATATAGGAACTAATTTATTCAGTGCAAATTTAAAATGGATGTCCAATAAATCCGCAGCCTGTGTGCAATTTATAGATCCGTGCCAGCAGTGCACCGACATCTGTCCCGTTCTTCTGACACAAAGTATTTTGAGGACCTTCACTATGACCTCAGCTCAATCCCCTTTCCTGGGAATAACATCAGACTCTTATCAGTCCACGCACACATCTGTCTGCGCTGCACTTCACCTCCCTGCATCTAAGCTGCATGTGAGTGCGGACTCGCTGCACCACTGAAGATTTGTTTTTCCCCGATTTCACATTAAAATTCAAGATCAAATATGCCTCATCTCCGAGTTTGTCTGTTATGAAGGCAGCTGTGAGTGTGTGTGGAGGCAGCTTCCTATTTTAGATGCATCCCCTCAGCATTGTCATTCATGTCGGGGTTGTCATGACGACTCGGGAGGCAGGCCGGTGAGTCTACCTCAATTTTTCAGTGGAGTTTCAGATGACTATTTATAGACGCACCGTTTCCCTCCTCTGTCTGGGTCTTCTGCTGACACAAACATCAAAACGGTCTCCCACTGCGTCAGTCGTTTGTTTCCAACTTTATTCTTCGTATTTATGCAATATGTACACATGTACACTGTTATAAAATCTGTAGTGCTACCAATGTAGCATAGAAATGGACGAGTTTTTATAATTACAATTATCAGGCAAAAAAAAAAACATTTAAAAAAAAAAGGTGAGGAGATGGTGTGTAAACAGAGGGCCAGAGTGCACGGACTCAAAGATCAACTAAAGTCTATTCAGGTTTTGATGATGTTGTTGACTCAGGCATATAGAGCAGGTAAAATATCCCCAAATCCATTAACCAGATCCTGTATTTTAATCAGAAGAGTGAAAAGAGGGCAAAAACTTAAAGGCAATATTTATCTGGTAAACACTTGGAATTATTTTTGTTTCTTTGGAATTTCAGAAATACCCACACTGAACAACACATCCTAAAATTAGCATTGTTTGTACTAAGAAATCAAAGTAGGACTTAAATGGGATTCATTAGAAAAGGGGTCAGGATTAATCCAAGATGAATCATCAGGACCTACGATTTGGTGGGAATGTTATATCAAATCCCTTTCACTTGAAACCAATGTGAAAAAGCCTGTTCCAATGTTATAAAATGTTTCTGGACCCATACAAAGAACAGTACTGCATGTGTTGAGAGGAAGTTACTGGAGAACTCTTTGTCTGTCTTGTAAGGCAAGACTAAGGTGCGCCTGCAAGAAGGCATGAATATGTTAAAACGTAACATCTAAAACCCGTGGAATCAAAAAAAGAAACTAAGCAGTAAGTGATGAACATAAAACGAGCAGTTTGACACTTTGGGAAATACGCTGTTAGAGCGATACCACTCTCATATACGAATCCCCCTCCCCCAGTAATGCCACAACCTGTTATTTGTAGGCTTTGTACAGATTTCACCAACACAAAATGGTAATTGTTGAGCTTTTAGAGGTGCTGGTAGGTGGTTTTTACCTTCAGAGAAACTGTTCACATGAGCTCTTTCCTCCTGTTTATTTGTGCTAAGCTAACCTGCTGTTGGCTCTACATTCCTACAGATATGAGAGTGGTATCAAGTTTTTCACCTGCTAAAAATCAATGCAGTCTGATATAACAGTGCTGCATTTATGAAGAGTATAGTATTCAGTTATTTTTAAAATCAAACAGTCATTGATTCAACTTTATGATTATTCTCAAATCTGTGATTTATACTTACTAAAGTACTGAAAGCTGTTAAGCTTCTTAGAGATGCTACGCTTGGCTGATCCCTTACTCACAGTGGGTAGGTTTGGTAGAGTTTTTACACTGGATTTTCTTCTTGACACAACCCCAAAAGGGATTTGTGTCTGCCGTTTTGTCCAGTCTACCAATCAAAGTTGTCTCCTTGTGGACCCCTTGATCACTTCAAGAACTGCTGCTATTTTAAGTGTATTTCAGACTATTTGTAGTAGGACAGTTATAGATGGTACAGGCCACCATTCAGGTCCTCTCCCCACAAATGCGTGCCTCAGAACATTCGTAAAACAGTCTGGTCCTGGTGGGTAAACTGACAACTATGTGAATCTTGAAAATATGAAGACAAAAACGAGCATGGTCCTGACCTAAAGCACTGTCACTGGGGTTGGACTCTGTTTGGTTGCTTGGTTGTAGCCTGAAAGCTAATTATCACGATGAGTTACAATCATGATAAACCTTAAAGCTGATCTGTTTAAAACAGAAGCTCTTTTGAGGTTTGTGGTTAAATCAGCACAAATGTGCAAGGTCTCAAGTGACCTAAAAACAGGAGCAGCTCTGAAAGCAGTCCAGAGGTGTACAAGCAGACTACTTAGAAAATGAGTAGTTTCTATAGTTTTCAATGTAATTATGGGAAGTGTTATGGCTAACACAGAGAGACAGACAACCATTCGCGCGCACATTCACACTTATGGGTAATTTGGATTAATCAGTTAACCTATCCCCACAAACTGCATGTCTTTGGACTGTGGGAGGAAGCTGGAGTACCTGGAGGAAATCCACGCAAACACGGGGAGAACATGCAAACTCCACACAGAAAGACCCTGTCCTGATGGTGGAATTGAGCTCAGGACCTTCTTGCTGTGCGGCAACAGTTCTAACCACTGTGCCACCGTGCTGCCCTACGCTCGATAGGTGTACATAATAAACTGGCAACTATGTAGTCAAGTGTTATTTCCCAAAGTGTCAAACTATTCTGCAACTACAACATCAAAGTATGATGGCTGGTCAACCCTCGCAGTAGTCTGAAGGAACAAATTATTCAAGTGGTAGCAAGCAATACAACTTAATAATAATAATAATAATATTAGAAACAATAAAAATTATAATGCTAATCACAGAAAGCACAGCTCAGTACAGAAAAAATTCTGCTTTTGTGTCATGCTTTATCAAACACAGGTTTAAAATATGCATATTTGAGAATATTCATGCATATCCACACATAAACAACGTCTATGCATAGATACACACATACATATATTCATATATTTATATTTGTATCTATGTAATCAAAATCCTGCCATTGAAAAAGATGCAACAGCATTTACAAAGAAGTGTACATAAATAGGATGCTGTGGTTTTTCAGGGTATAGCAGCACGATGGGAGGACAGAACAGAGTCCAGGAGGGCCTTGGGAGGGGTTCTGGTCTGTCACTGGTGGATGTATGAGTCTCTGGCCCATTCCCCTGCCTCACCCCTCTTTTTTGGAGCTACCTCCCCTTCTCTGTCCCTCTCTCTGTCCCGGTCGTAGTAGTGATGGTGGTGGTCGCGTGCTGGCCGGTGGTGGTGGTGAGAGCGCTGCTTGTTCCGCTCATTGTGGTCCTGTTCGCGCTCTTTGGAGCGCTGGTGTCCCGTGCTGTGACCGGCCTCGTCCGCCCCGCTGCGGTGATGGTGGTGGTGGTGATGGTGGTTGTGGTCCCGGTGGGGCAGTGGCTCGTAATGCTGTTGCTGCTGGGGATGCCCCTCCCCTTGATCCTCATCGTCCTCCTCTTCCTGCTGAAGACGCTGAGTGCGCGGCTCAGTACAAGCCGAGTCCTTGCTCTCTCGACTTTCTCGGCTCTCCCTGCTCTCGGGGGTCTCAGAGTCCAAAGTCTCTTGCCGGGAGAGGCCCTTGGCTTTACTGCTGTGATGGTGGTGGTGGTGATGGTGGTTGTGGTGTTCAGTCCTGGTAGAAGATGACCGGTGGTGGACGTGCTGGGATCTCCTGGATGACTCTGTCCTAAGAGGCCTCTCCTCCTCGTTGCCCTCCTCCTCCCCCTCTGCGTCAGCATCGCCCTGGTCCAGGCTCTGGTGGTGGTGATGATGGTGGTGACGGTGATGGTGGTGCTGGTAATCCTCTCTGGAGCCTTTCCCCTCCACTTTATCTCCCTTCTGCTCTGTACTGTTTCCCTGAGATTAGCGACACACATCAGTCAGTACGATGGCACATACAAAACCAGAAAACATCACAGCAAGCACACGCAAACTAAAAATCACATCACCCCAGTTGTTTCACCAAAATTCACACAGAACTACAAAGAAGAAGATGTCACACTTGAACACACACGCTTTCTCGTCAAATCCATTCACGGCCGACTCTGTGACCCAGGAGTAAGAACTCAAAAAAAGCAAGGCGTGCTCCTCGGCTTCAGCTTTCATCACTCGACCTCGCCGCACTTACCACACTAGCAAATACAAGCTCACTCCTGCTCCTCATCAATATCAGCGTTTTCTTCGCTCTCAGTCTTACATTGTGATGGCAGTGGATAGAGAAAGGGCAGATAAGGGGATTATGCAGCATTTACAGATGACTGAAACTGCCCATAACGGTGAGGGTTGTTATAAAATATATTAAACAAAAAAAATGGTTTAGAGCTGAGCTGAAAAGGAACTACATTAGAAAAGGAACTATTAAAAGTGAAACAAATGATTTCATGTTAAATACTAAAGTCCAGCTCTCTGTCTACGTCCAAACTGTCTCTAAACTGTTTTTATTCTATTGAGTTTTACACGTTTTGTGGTAGTTAAACTTCAGGGGTCTCCTGTATCATCAGCATCAGCCACGATTAATCAAATGAATGTGATAACAGCATTGTTTTGACCTGTTAATATGAATTTTGTTCCCATCTCTTGAAGCGTGTTTTGTCTCTGCTAACTCTTTTCTTGCTGTCAGCTCCTGTTCGTCCTTTTATATTTGATGTTTTCTCTGATCTAGTTCCTCTTTATGCATCAGAAGGTTCTTGTAGAGCATTTTAAATCCAGTTTCTTCCTTAGTATTTCATACCCGTGTACCTATCCTAGATAAAGTAGATTATTCTTAATTTACACATTACCTGTAGTGCATATGTTAAAGAATAACATAATATGAGAAAAGTAAAGACTTTTAGCAGACATTGTAGATGCAAACTACAACATTTTGTAATTCTTCAAAGCTCTGATTTCTTTCATCTCTTCCTTTCTAATCCTGCCTCCCACACTTCTGGATCCCCTCTTTTTCCATGGCCTCCATTGGCCCAGAGTATGCTCAGCACTTGTACCTGCACGCCAGAGACCGGGGCCGTGCTGGAGGGCAGGCTGGCTGTGGGTAGCTTTGCTAGCACTGGGTCAGGGGGGCTGCAGCTGGTGGGGTGAGTGCTTTTCCAGTAGGCCTCCAGGTAATCGGCCATATGCTCACATGCGTCCTCCAGCTGGTTCTCATCAAGAATGATGTCAAACATTTCCTGCGAAAGGCGAAACGGGCGCAGTCAGAGTTGAAGGAAATGGAACGGAGACATGACAGGGTCAACAAAACCAGCCAGCGCTGACGTGGAACTTCACATTAAAAGACTTAAAGTGATCTAAGGAAACAAAAAACGATTAAAAAAAACCATCGGGGCAAGTTAGAAACAACTCACAGGATTAGACACTAGATAACATTAAGTATTCATTTTGCAGAAAATCTTAAACTGTAAATCCCTAAAGATACTGACTGCTATTTAAATGAAATTAAACCTCCGCTTTCACAATACTGGAGGGTTTGCCTCATTTTCTAAAATAATAAGTAAGCAGATTAGAGAGGGACGGAAATAGAACTGGCAGAAATTATAAAGGAATAAACAAAACCTGACTTCAGATATGCACAAATTAAAACCCAGAGCCAAAAAGAACAAAACTCCAAGTTATTTCACACACTGGATTAAAATTGGCAGTAATTCCGGTCCGCTGTGGAGACTTACAGGAGGGCACTGAGCCAGCTTGTCGGCGGCCACCATCTGGACATTGAGGTGTTTGGCCTGAGACTTGCCTCTGGACTTGATGAGCCGCTGTAACACCTGAAGGCAAATGAGGACGAAAGGCAAGAAGGTCACGGCTGTTTTTGACAAACTTAAATTAAAGCTTTGTGCGTGCAGCACACAAGTTTCTCAGCTTTAAACAGGAGCTTCTTTTGGAGGTGGACAATTAATGTAATCTTAGAAGGATTCATTTTACACAAATACAGATAGATAGTAATGAATTTTTAAAACCCATTTTTAGATGAGACCCCATAAATGTGGGTTGAAAACCTCAAATCCTAAGGCTCAACTGGTCAATTAAATCTGCCATTGGCACTTATATATGATATCTAGAGCCTGACCAATATATTTCTCTTGGTGATTATAATCTGTTCTTGAAACATAGAGTATCATCGGGTATGTTGTCCAGTCAGCATGTGGGATTTTTGTTTGTTTACAGAAAACAATGCAGAAAAAGCATAACTCTTCTCCCTCCTATCAGTAAGTTGCTAACTAGTTTGTGAAATAGATAATAAACAATAACCCTGCTCATTTTAACACCAGCACACTGGATTTATTTGTGGTTATACTGGATATCCATCCACCATCCAACTATCCATTTATCATGGAGGTATCCCAGCTGTCACAGGGTGATAGGCGGGGCATACCAGAGACAGGTCACCAGTCACAACCATGCCTATGGTCAATTTAAAATCACTAGTTTACATAACATGCATGTATCTGGACTTGGGGAAGAAGCTCCACTCCACGGGCCACCTTCGGACACATGACCTTCTTGCTAAGAGGCAACAGTGGGACCCCTGCATCTCTGTACAACTGTGCATATACAGTATATATAAATATGATATGAAAACTACTTTTTGTATTGAAATATACTTTTGTTTTATGTGTGCGGCAGGCTGCAATGTGCTGCTACTGTAGAATAAACATTCAATATTTTCCACAAACTACCAGGTTTGTGCCACGTGGTGATATTTGATGGCTAATGTCAAACTTCTGTCATTAAATAGACTTTCTGTATGTCATAAATAAATATAACCTTCCCAGAATAAATGCTGCCACATCCAAGACCATTTTGGGAGGCATGAAAATTAAACAGTGGTGTTGCCTGAAATAATTTAATGCAGCAATTTTGGCTATTTTTACTTTTGATACAGAATATTTAGCTCGTACTATGTCTTTACATTCATTTGTGCAGTTGCTAATGAAGTTGAGTAATTCTACTCATTTAACTGCTATTTATACAAATACAACATATTAAAAGTTACTCTTAGTGTATAAGAAGCAGCAGTTGGGTGTAATTAAGAGGCCAGGTGATAAAGAGCAATTTATTTTCCCCACTTCGAGTGTGATTTAATCTGCTGCCACTGTGATTTAAAGCTGGCATCTCGTGTCTGTTCATCAGCTATTGCTTTCTCTCATTTTCTGAGATGTGCTTTTTATTGATCACTGACTCATGAGCCTTTTGTACACTTGTTGAAGGTCGAAGTGATGAATCAGTCCTCTCACGCATTTTCTCACTCTCAAAGTAGCAGTCACGTCTGACATGCTGGATTTAAAGCCAGAGAGCAGTTGCAGAGAGACAATACAAGCGGTGACAAGACAGGATGACGTGAAGACAGACGCACATAAACCAGCGGAGCTGACTAACACGTTTATGAGAGTACAGGGAACATCTGCTGAGCCGTTTTCTCACTGTCTTTATTTTCCATCATAGCACATGTACACTGGCAAGTGCATCTGTTCCTCTCTGTTCCTACAGACATCATTTCTCTTACCTTGGGTGAGGTGATCTTGACGTAGACAATGATGGGGGCGAGGGAAGTCTTTCCCAGCTGTGACGGGTGGTTGATGGTATCAGCGTCCAGAACCACCAGCTGTAACGTCCGCGCCAATTCGAAAATTCGCTCGATCTCACTCTGGACTTCAGCTGAAGGGAGACACAGAGGTCTGGGTTTATTCTTTTCAGAGCAGGAAATTATTTCTTATCAGTCGTCAGGGGGATTTATCATGATAGTAGCTTGTGTAACACTGGTTTGTTTTGCACTTTGTTTATCAGTGGCACACTTCCTCTTTTCTTTCTTTGCCACTTGATTGAAATCCCCCTATTTTCACTCCTTACTCAAAATCTGCACTCTCTTTTTCACCTTCTCATTGGGCGACAGTCCTGCTACTCAAGTTTAACTTAGCCATTTCTTTGTTAGCATAACCAATAACTATATTTATGTTTATGGAAGTTTATGACCAAGAGGCTTAAGTCTAATCTTGTCTTTGTTTATTTTCCACACTGAGCAGTCCACTGGTGTCGTTTCCCCATTCATACTCACAACTGCAATTAATTTAAAGTTGGATAAATAAACTTTCATGCACCGGATCATAACTTAATAGCTGATTTCTTTCATGCATTCTTACCAGATCCCCTTAATGATTAAGTTCACTTCCGAAACCCCGATTAACACCAATATATCCTCTGCTGCTGACTTTCAAAGACATCACAAATCTTGTAGTGTCATCTAAAAACACCTCACAAGTTGTTTTGATGTGGCTGTGCAAATATATTTCATGATTACTGATAAAACAAAAAGAATAAAAACAAAAATGATCTCGTCTTTTAACAGCCGAGTTCGTTATCGCAGATAAGCTCTCTGCTAGGATGACAGAAAATGAACATAATAGGCCCCATTAATATTTATGCTTAATTTATTGCAAAATATTCACAATATTAAAGATACTCCTAACTCCATATTTTATTATGGACTATCCTAGAGTAGCTGTGTATGATTTAAAGTTAAAAATACTCCTTATTTATCTTAAACCGAACAATGATGCATGCCTTAAGTTCATCTACTGTCTGAAAGAAGTTGTTTTAGCTCCACCCCCTCTCTCTTTAAGCTGACTCTTGTAATTGGCTGCCTCTCGTAAACACAAGTGATGTCATACAGATCCATGAGTGTAAAAAACATCGTCTTTTGGCTCATAGGGATTACTTGCCTTACTTTTGCTGGCCTCATTACTGGAAACTAGGGGCATGTTTAATGTGACCATCCACCACTGTACAAATATATATTTGACAGATTTATACCTGACGATGGCGCTAGATTAAAAAGGATCCCAAGCGTGATTTCAATTTATTTTGAATATCTGCGCAAATTTTTGCAACAATCCATCCATTAGTTGTTGAGACATCCCATTTTAATGTGGATCCCTAGAGCCACACTGAAAGCGTGGCTAAAAAATGATTATTAGTTATTATTAAAGATGAATTTTTATGACTGCTCAGAGTCCATCAGTCATATAGTACGCCTTTTAAAAATCTGAGCCTGCATCAGTGATTTAGGGCATAGCTCTTTGTGCCTCACAGAGACTTAAATATTCAAAAGACATCATGACTTCAGGGACACGGCTTGGAGACTAATAGCTCTGAGTGAGTGAGGAGCCACATTATGTTACCTCTAACAGATACCGACTCTTACATCACACAACTCCCACTCCAGCAGATGACGACGTGACTGCAAATACAATCCTACAAATAACTCAGGAAGGCCCAGTCCGGAGAGAAATCACGGCCAAGCTTCATGACTTCCAGTCCCGACAGTCTGAAGATAACATGAAAACATTCCAGCCTAACAGCTCATTCAAAATCTCATTTTCCAACTTAAAAATGCCACAGAGGGCCACCAGTTTCACGTGTTTCCAACTTTTCCTGAAATCATTTCATCCATCTTAATGGAGCACAGCTTCAAGCCAATGTCACTTTTGATGATAAAATTCTCTTAAAAAGCCTTAAATTACATAGAAAGCAAATGCATAACTCTTTGCTCTTTTGGCAGGAAAACAAAAGCTTTGAGAGACAAAATAATAACAAAAGAATGACAAAACACACCCTGAGTGGTCCTTAACTTTAAAAGCTTTATGTTTAGTATATTAAATGAAAAAGTAGGTTTGACAAAGACTTCGTTTTCTGAAGAAGAACAAAGTCAAAGTTATAGTGTGCCGGCTCTCTGTACTCATTAAAAAACTGTACTTTTAACACACGATGGGCTTCTATTTTATGCTTTTTCCTGCCTTCTTCCTCTGCTGTGGCTGCTGACTGATGCTTCTGGTGATACATAGCAGAGATTAGCCTTGTCACCTCTGTTTGACTCCGGAATCTGTTTCATTCTAATCACATCTAAACCCCAATCAACCTCAGTCAAATCAGAGCAGCTCTTAAACTTATTACTGCATGTTTGCGCTCCATCTTTCATCCCAAACAAAAGAGGCCAGCCAAGGCCATTCAGGGCCGTCTAGAGTTATCGTTACCATTGTCAAGAGTTTCTTTAATCGTTTCCTTCCTTTTTGCTACGTAAGCTGGTCTCCTTGAAAACATTATGAATCAAAACACCAGATGTTCCCAGGCGTAGAGTTTTCTAAGAAACTTACCCAAATTTGAGCGTGTGTTGGAGCGTTCGATGATGGCGTGCTTGCTGGGATTGTTCAGGACCGAGCGTTTGGCAAGAGAGATGTCCGCCGTGACTCGAGTGATTGATATTCTGTCACGAGAAATGGGAGAAGTAATCAGTAGATCTGGGCTTAAAACAAGATGTTGCTGAGGGCAGCAGTTTTTATCCACTGCTTGAGCACATTTCCTGAAACACTGCTGCAGTTCTCAAAGCATTAAGAGCAATCATCACGTCATTGAAAGCCCTGCATCATGCTCACTATAAACATTTAGGCTACAGCGATCAGGCATGACATTATGGCCACCTGGCTAATAGTGTGTTGGTCCCTGCTTTGCTAAACAGCCAAAAAACTGCAATGCATTGTGTATTCTGACACCTTCCTACCAGAACCAACATTAACTTCTTCAGGAATTTGAGCTACCATAGCTTGTCTGTTGGATCGGAAAGCGGATCACTAGATAGTGACCACTGCAGACCGGGAACAGCCCACAAGAGCTGCAGTTTTGGAGTTGCTCTGACTTAGTCTCCTAATGTTCCCCTAATGTATCCCACCAACCCACTAACAGGTGCCATGATGATAATAATCAGTGTTATTCACCTCACCCGTCAGTGTTCAAAATGTGATACCAGATCGGCGTATATGTGACTAAAATGAGACTTCCCTTCATTGTTGCTTTAAGTAAAGGCTCTCGTGTCATAAAGGTGGTGTCCTACACACAGGAACTCCAGGGTAAAGGGACAGTTCACTCTAAATTAAAATCTACATGTTTAACCTCTGCTGTGCAGTGCTGCTTGTTTTTGTTGATGTTTGGTTTCCCAGAATTAGAGATACTGGTTGTAGAAATGTTTGCTTCTCTATTAAATATACTGCAGCTGAACAGCACTTGCTTTGCGATGCTCAACGCTTCCGAAAATACATCTGAAGAACTCAGCAGCAATTCCTTTGAGAAACCATGACCTAGTTAGTCAAACAAAAAAATCCACCACCCCTGTTCTACTAAAAGAAGAATGTGGCTTGTTACCATTACAGCTCAACCAACTGGGACATCATTAATGATTACATCTTAACACGAGCACAAATGCCAAGAAAATATACTTTAGACTAATGTTCTTCATCTATTTATTTATTTCTCTTTTCTTTTAATGCTTATTGACTCGTTGCAAAGGCAGCTTCTGTGACAGCACTTCAGTCCCTGACGAATTTCCCTAAGCGGACAATGAAGTCGTACTGTATTGTTTTTCATTGATCGTGTTCATCAAATGCAAACAGTTTGTCAATACTGATACTATATCACAACTGCTCACCCTTCCCTGCAGACATTTGGAGTTGTTTTGGGGAATGCTGTGCATGGTTTCACTAACTTTTCCAGATTTTGTAGATACAACGAACATGAGCTAAAGAGCCTTAACAGCTCAGTCAGTGGTTGAACACCCGGGGAGCTCTGCTGCATGTCTTTCCTCCCCTCTCTTTCCTCTGTCTATCTGCTGTGTTATATAAATAAAGGAAAAGTATCCCACATAAAAACCATGTGGATGTTGTTAATGTCTGATCTGTATTTGCTGGAAAAACATTAACTGAAATAAAACTAACTAAAATAATATTTGTCCCTACAAAACTAAATAAAAAAAATATACGAGAAATGTTTTCAGTTTAAGTCTTTGTCGGCTCGGTCAAACGTGTCAACGCTGTCAGGCTGACGAGGCTTTGGTGCATATGTTTACTGGGACTGAGATGTCTGTGTGACTGTGGTTGTCTGTAGTTGTTTGCTTTGCTGTACTGTGTCACGTCTTGCTCTGAAACTCCGGCAAAACCACCCATGTCAATAACAAAAATGAACACTAAAGCTAGTGAAAAACACAAAAACTGAAGTGAAATGAGCACATCCACTGTGGGAACTAAACGAAACTGCACTGAATAGAAATCAAACATGTAAAACTTAGAAGTATAACTACAGCACAAAGAACATGCAAAACTGTAACAACTCCGGAAACGGCGCTATGAACAGTATGTGTTTATATTTGAGTTTGGGCATGTTACTAACTTTAGTAACACGAACTTTACACAAGATAAATTAAAGTTTAATAATTTAAACATTTATTTTATACATTTTGAGGATTTATAACATGTGTATGCTTATGAAAAAACAGGTCTTTTGCAGCCCATAACTGAGGATTCTGTACCAAAGCAACAAGAGAGCGCATATAAAAATGCGCTGTGCATTTGAGACTCGCACACGGCGTAGGAATCTCGATTGCCAGGTGAAAACTGTGCCAAACCAACTAAGAAAAACTAACACCAAATCAAAGACAAATGTCAGAGAGCAGCAGCAGGGAATTACTTACAGGTGTAAATTTGTTTAAAACAAATCAGCAGATCAAACGGTATTCTCCGCAGCTGCTGATGATCTGAGTGGATCTTCGTGTTGTGCAACTTCTAAACTAAAAAACCTCTCTGCTCCGGGTGGGAGGATGGACTCAGCATTGAGTAAGGAGAATCCTGCTCGGCTCTAGGGCCCATTATGGCCTATTAAGGACATGGAGAGGGCCTATTTAAAGCAGCGGCACACATCTCCAGGCCAAACAAACTTGTTACACACTCCCTCAGCTAACCTCGAGGGAGAGATAAATACCAGCCTATAGACTTAGAAGAGTGAGGAAGGAAGCGGGATGGGAGCTTGTGTTTTTAAAAAGGTCACAGGAAGCTTACCTTCCCTCAAATCTGTGTTTCAAAAAGTCAAACAGCGCTTTTTGCATCATGTCTGTCACCTGCAAACGAGATTCAGGAGAGAGAACAAGAGTCAATGAGTCAGGTTTTCTAAACTACTAAAGAAAATACTAAAGAAAATTCAGTGTTGTGTTTGGAAAGTTGAAGCTTTGATGCACCTCGTAGCCCTTCAGTGACGGTCCAACCAGAACCACGGGCCGCATGGAAGGCACAACGTCGTACGGAGGAATGTGCTCCGTCTTCAGAAGGAGAGAAGAAGAAAAACAGTTACACATTTATGGAGACCAAGTAAACACTCACCATCACAAATCACTTAAGGGGGTGGAAAAACAACGAAGTAGACATTTTAAAAGCACTGAAACATTATGAACCATGAAACGGGACGTCCGAGCTGGTTCGAAAAACAAACAAACAAACAAGCTTTGATTTATAACCGATTTGGCAGTTTGCTGCAGAAACTTTAATGATGACACTTCAAAGGAGGTTACCGTAAACGAAAAATATTTATGTATGTCAGATCGAGTCTCTCGTGTCATGGTTCTGATTCCGCTGAATAAAAGGGAAGCTAAATTCTAGGAAAGGTTAGTCAGGGAGTGAGAAAGAAGCCCGAGTAGATCAACAGAAGCTTTGACTGAAAACACAAAATTAGGACACAGTTAGAAAAACTCGCTCACTGCTGTACGGACAAAAACGGAGCTCAGTTTGTGGAACAGCCTGTTTTTAATCAACACTTAGACTGACCTTATTATGAGGTCAACGCGGTCCATGATGTGACTTTTGCACATAATATAAACAGTTATTTTTCTAAATGTAAAAATGCTTTTATGTGATGCCTTCTAAGACGCCTTTCATTACACTTAAAAAATACTTGCAAGTATGCACATGCAGCACTTAGCATATTTATTAGACCACCTATTATCAAGCATAACATTTAACCACTAAAACTACATTTTCTTTTCGGGAATGCAAATAAATAGCTACATAATAACACTAACAACAACACTAATATTGTGTTTTACAATGGGGGCTTTTTTGTAAAACAGTAAGTTTGAACATTCATGAATAACATGCATTGAAAATATGGTTTTGATTGAACTGGTGCATTCTGTTAATTAATCATTACAGAAACATAAAAATGATTTTGATTATTACAAATACAGTTAATTTAAGGCTGAACACTGGGTGTTTGACTGTGAGGCTCTCCAGTGCAGAATGTCATGTGGTATGTTTATGAGAGATCATAGACTGATATAATCACACAAATATTTTTGTATTTTTACAATTTACTGTGAACATGCATATATTAATAAAGAAAAAAACTGTTGATTCATAGAGATGAAATTTTTTTATTTGCAACCCTGTTCGAATTATTTTTTTAATACATTTATAAACTACTGAAACTTCTGATACATTCTTGCATTTGTGTTTTTAGTGAACTCGCTGTTTTAGTGGAAATTAGCATTATAAATTCAATTTGTGTATAATGTTTTTAAGACTGTCTTCTTAATCCTTGCAAATATTAGCATGTGGTTTCAGAGAGGAAATGCATTATGGTCTGTGACAGCGAGCCAATGACCCTCATACCTCTGTGTCCCGCTGTCTGGAAGAACAGCGTGTTTGAGCCGAGATACAGAGAGAAGGTTTACTTCTGCTTTCTCTGGCTACTTAAAAGGACTGCTGACATTATTTTCTTAGTCATCCCTTATTTGTCCTCATGTCCGGGCGGTTCTTTCGATCTGTATTATCTTTACGATAAGTGTTTCAGATGATTTATTTAGACTTTCTTGTTGCAGTCTGTAGCTCCCTTTTACTCGTCCCTTCAGCTCTAAACATTTTCTATCTAGCATTCGCTGTCGTCAGTGAGCTTCCCCAGAGACGCTGTGGGAACTGATGCGCACTACTGCTGACTAACATGCCATCAATGAACAATGTAGCTCAGCTTAAATCCTTTCAGTAGCATATTTAACTTCTAGATTACATGGTCACTGTAATCATGAGAAACAAGCTCTACTATATCCTTAAGTCCCACAGCAAACAGCATTTATTTATTTCAGCTGTCACTAATGAAAAATATGAGTAGCGATTATGTTATAGTGAACTAAAGCTAAACCAAAACTAAGTTGAAATAACACTTCAATGAATTAAAAATAAAACCAAGATTAAACTATATTATATGTTTTACTTACATAAATGAAATGTAAGAGGAGTTTCTTTAGTTTTAATCTTTATCATTTATCAAATGTGTCAGCAGAGCCACCCTGAGGAGGCTTCAGCACATTTGTTTATCTGGACTGTGATGACGGTGATCCAAAGCCTCTCACAGGTGTGCAGCTGGAATGCTGCAGTATATGATTTGGACCACTTTTTGCTTATAAAATGATTCAGTGACCCCTCATGTCCTGAAGACGAAGGCCCCATCATCGTGGAAAAGATTGCTCTCATCTGGGTGGTCTTATGATGTTGACAGAACATCCATATCTCCTCACTCTAGAGGTTAGGATTCAAGCTTTCCTTTAATTTGTCAATCATCATTTTTTGGCTTTTCATGTTTTCTGTTTTTATTCTCTTTGCCTTTATACTCTAGCTTCATAAAAGATAGGACCATGGCATTACTTTTCTCATCAATTGTAGCTCTCACCAAGAAACAAGCTGTTCACACTGAGATCCCAAATGTACACACAAAACAATCACAACACACAGGCTGGCAGGAGCGGTGAGTAGTGTGAGTACATTGGTGAGTCTATGCTTAGGAAATGCATTGAGAGGTTTTCACAGCTCAGACCATGAAGGTTATCCCCACACCCTGCTGTGCTGGTGCGGTGCACACAAAGACTTACCGACTTCTGCTTCTGTTTAGCTGTGGCAAGACGAAAGAGGAAAAAGAGAGAGGTTAGGAAAAGGCATGCATGCTAAGTGTGGCGTGAACGCCGAGGGACAAGGACGATGGTGTAGACGAACAGGAGGGGCGCTGCGTGTAGCTGAGCAGCCATAGGCATTTTAGTCAGAGCCGTGCGGACGGATAGAGAAGAAGGGAGGGTCGGGTAGCTCAGGTAGAGTTTACCTTCTTAAAGAAGGGCATTCGTTTCTCTTTTGCTAGGGGTGACATGACAGTGTTTGGACTGGCTTTAGGGGAGCGCAGGTTGACTGGAAGCTCATTGTCCTCGGGGTCTAAGCCTGTGGCGTCTATGTCAATGGCTACCCACACAGACAGACAAGAGCATCGTCACATGGAGGTGAAGACAGGAGGTCACAGGTAACGGGTAGGATTTACATTGAAAGTAGCACAGAATGTAGGTACTACACAGAAAGTACATGAAACGTAAAAGTACAGTTATGGCAGAAATAATGTCTGTTTTACTGAGGTTAGGAACACGTACATCTTACCTACAGCTGGATTTCAGTGACTAAATGTTGATTCAAAATACTAACAAATCTATTAAATACAAAATTGGACTTTCACCCCTGAAGCTGCTTACCAGATGAAGGAGGAGTAGATTTCCGTGAGTTAGGAACAACTTCACCTAAACTAGATGATGAGTTTGCTCCCAATTTACTGAAATGATAAATACAATTTTTAACATTAGGCCAACAAAATTGAATATCTAATGATGTGCACATTCATAATAAATTATCTCAAAGCTAAAGCAAAGGACTTTGGTGTGCACGAGTCTGTTTACCTGGAGTGGAACTTGCCCTGCTTGGCTCTCTGCTCCTGGAGGATACGAGTGTTTTCAAGCTTCACTGGACTGGGGATGAAACCGATTTCACAGCCTTCTTTCACCAGGCGTCCTATCCACCAGTCATTGTTGTACTTCTACACATACACAAAATTCAAGAAAGTCATCTCAAACATCCTCCTTTTTATTGCTGCCGTCATCTTTCTTTCCATATGGCATCGACAAACTACCGTACTGAACAACACCTCTAGCTCACCTCTTTGACATGGAGGAAGTCTTTAGCCTCAAAGGAGACGGCCATGCCTGGCACAGGGACATCATCGTCGTGACTCGGGCTGTAGCTGACATTTGTGCGGACGGCAAATGCAACTGGTTTGGTCTAGCAGAAGGAACAAAGGAGGGAAATAAAAAAAAAAAAGTCAGATTTTACAAGCGATAAATTGCTTTCAAACTGGAGGAAATCAAGCACAGATTCTAACACGAGTGGGGAGACAGTTGCTAAAAGTTTTTATTTTAATCTTTTTCGAACACTACTGCCAAGCTGTGATCCTCGTCTTTGTGTGAGGTGTAAAAATAAGCCCGGGTGAGAGATATCAGCAGCCTCTGACTCATCCAGACTTCGTCTAGTCTTCTCTCCACAAATGAGCTGCCTGCTTTTCTGTCTCTCTGCTACATGCTACAGCACTCACATGTTACAAGTTCAAATGATGCAACATGTTACCAACCGCAGCACCAGTAGTACAAGTACGCTCAAGCAAAATCAGCACTTGCGTAAATGGTAAATCATAAATCAATCCAGCATTCTTTACAAAGACAGAATCAATACTGACCTCCTTATACGATCACTATAAACCTTTTACTTCAAGACAAAAAGTCATTGAGATAATGCATAAAGCTAATAAAATGTTTCCAGGCAGGGAAATAACAATCTAACACTGCTGACTGTCCACAAACTGCATGAAACAGCACTGATGTAGCTGCACCGTTCAATAAAACCTCCCCTGCCCACAGTGACACGTTACCCTGCTACAAAAGATTAAGGATCACATCATATGCTCACATACAAACACTAAACTAGTTTCTGGGTTTGTTTTTGCAAGCCCAGAATATCCACTTAAGACACATATCCCTTTAAGAATTACATAAAATGCTTTCGGACATAATCTTGGAGCCAGTCTGGCGGCAGTAGCCTCAACAGTTGGCAACACGGTCATGCCCTCAACCAGATTACATTTGCTCTGCCTTTGACAGAGTGACAAGCACGACAGAAGTCAACTGAAAAGCCAAAATAAATGCACAAGGATCTAGCTTAGAGTAATCTCCCAGCCCAGACTTGCACGCTAAACATTTACCTGCAGGTGAAAGGGAGCAAGATGAGAGAGTGGATGTGCAATATTTAGCTGGAGGTCTAACCGAGATCACTAGATCAGAGAGGCTGATGCTATAATGGAGTTGGACTTTCTACAGATTCCTAAAAAATGCCTTCAAGGGGCACAAAAAGTCTGGACTGCTGCAGCCGGTTTCCTCCCAATCTGATTTACTCTTAGCAACCCAAAAATAAAACGCACCATCACATTGAGGTAATTTCCATTTTGATTTCTGCATTAAAATGTGGACAGAAAGTATAAGAAAACACATTTATCTTTATTACCACTGGGTTTAGCATAAAGTGAAACCAAAACTGATTTATAATAGATAGAAGTGGAGCTCATGCTATATATTTTAAAAGCTCTATTATCTGATTTTATAGTCGTGGGAGAAGATGAACCCAACAAACACTTTAAACTTTTTAGTTTCTGATTAGGAGACAGATTGTTTTTGCCACCACTCCCGACTAGTCAACTAATAAATGCTCCATTTCGTTCATTGGCTAGTTCATAACTGACTGTTTTTGCTGCTATTTGCTTTCAGGCTTTTAGCTTCATTGTTTTAATTCAGTCCCACTGCTCTTGCAGTGAACTTTTTTGTCAGGTAGGCAGCTATTTTCCCAGTTAAAAAGCTACCTTCTCAGAAAAAAAATACAGTGAGCTTCCGCAGGGAACACAAACAAATGACCAAGAGCACTTACATGACTCCAAATGAATGATAATGTGACTTTATTTGTGGTGACAATATTGGCGCGTCATTACTGCGTTCATAACCAGTGGTCAAAACATTTATTCCAAGTTTCAAGTCTATCAGATAAATGCCTCAGAGAAACACAACTAGTGTGAAATCACAATAAACTATGAATGACTGTGTAAATAATACATTAGTCAAATCCTCCTGAGATCATTTTCCCACATGCAGGCAGCAACGTAAATATTCTATGGCTGTAAGCTGGAGTATGTGTGTGTGACGTCCCCATTGAGGAAATCATCCAATCCAGCGCGTGCACTGCCAAGACCCTTTGAGGACACAGAGTCCTTGGCGTTTGCATGCAATGAGTCACATGCCTGAATGAAGGTATGAGGTCCATTAGTATACATATGTGTGCTCTCTCAGTAGTCTCCTGGACTGCGGCCTTTTTCCTCCCTTCCAGCTGCTCTCCTTCATTTTATCCATCATTTTCTTTCTATAGTCTTAATGGCACTTTGCAATATGCACACATACATCTCTTGATGTGCCACTCTGTCTTTCAGGTGACTGTGGCGTCTATTCAGAATGACACTGCTCAACAGCATCTCCTCACCTCCTGACTGAGCCCATATGGCTCTGTTGCTTCTTATGTAACACAGGCTTTCATTATGGATGCCATACTGCAGTGAGTAAGGGAGAAGGACAGAGGCGGAGGGTTAGAGACAGGGTAAGAAAAAGAAGAGAGGAGGAGGACAAAATAGAGGACATGGAAAAGGAAGGTTTAGTGTTAAAAAAAGGAGATGAAAGAGAAAGGACTGGGAATAAGGAAGTAGATTAACAGCACAAGAGAAGCCCTGTCTGTAACTGGGAACCCTATGAGGCATAACCAATTAACAACCGATGAAGCCAGTCACAATATCACGTCACCCCATACATATTTCATCAGGTAATACCTCCCAGTCCTCTTTCTGCTTATACCAACCTGCCCTTGATGTTGTTGATTTGCCTTCTAGCATGCTACAACCTTTCCTTTAGCAACACGCCAAGGATCTTGCGCTATAAATTAATTTTCCCACATTGTTTCACCTTGAATCTTGTGGATCGATTTGAAATAAATTCCCCTCTGCTCTGCGTGCCGGCCTTAGGCTGTACAGAGAACTGGTAAAATTTATTATTATATGACGTGAAGGAAACCATAACTATCATTAATCTAGCGTGTGGGAAGATGTTTCTATAATTATCAAAGGCTCCTTTGGTATATACTTGTATATTGACTTGACCACTGCAGCTGCCAGTCCTATTATGCCTGGAGTTTATAGTTGGAGTGAGATTATGCTTTGTTTTCATAAATCAAGCCTTCATCCACATAGTCAAATTGCTTTTTGCATCCACGGTTGTTATGTTAAAGCTTCTTGAGTGACACTTAACTAGAGTGAGGGAAAATTGGCTTCATCTACAGCAAAAGAAATCTCCAATACTTCAAGTACGCGACTGAAGATTTAGAAAATACAACTGATATCCAACAAAAAGATAACATGATAAAAACGACCATAAACCATGCAGCAGTCTTTGGCTGTCAATACAATATATGTCAAACTGTCACTCTTCTTTTACAGTACTGTGCAAAAGTCTTGAGCCGCCCATCACTTATTTATATTTTGATGCAGAAATTTAATACAAGGCAAAAAATTTGTACAAAGAAGTCTTTGTCTTGAATTCTTTGAACTCTTTCTTATATCGTATTTGAACATTTAGCCAATAACAGATAAGCATCACTCACTGACATTCAAAAATGTTGCTGATAGGCTGATATGTTTGCACAGTGCTGCCAGCCCTATTTCTTTATGTAATTTTCTTTGTAGAAATGATGCCACACTGCTTTCAATAATGTCTGGACTCTGATGGAGCTCCACTGTGTGTTTTGTATCCAGGTATGTTTTTACTGCATCAGCAGTGTGTTTCTGTCATGCTAAAAAATGATGATGCTTTTCAGATGGTTTTGCACTGTCGACCAAAATCTGACGGTACTTTTCTGCATTAATAACTCCATTACTTTTGACAGGCTCCCCAGCACCGCTGGTTGAATTCCAGCCCTTAAACTATGACAGAGCCTCCACCATGTTTTACAGATGGCTGTAAGCACTCACTGTTGTACCTCTCTCCTGACCTCCTCCAGACATACTTGCAATGATTCAGAGTAAAAGCTTTAAATTTGGATTCATCACTTCATCAGACCTGTTGCCACTGATTTTCAGTCCAGTTTTTGTGTAACTTGGCAGACCTCAGCTTTTCCTCCCTGTTTCCCTTCTTGACAGCCATGTTTCCACTGAGACCATTTCTAACAAGGCTTCAGTGAACGGTAATCAAGACTGGATCGACTGAAGAGCTCAAAGCTCGATCTTTCAGGTCTTGTCAGATTTCTTTTGTTTTTCTTAAAGACATGACTTTTAGTTTCTGTTCATTGGCTGTAGTTTGTTAGTTTTTTAAAGGCCTGCCAATTCTTCTTTTGTCCTCTACTTGCAGACCATGCAGTGATATGACAAGTTTTTGGCTTTGGTGTGAATCAACTTGTTTGATGGGTTTAGCAAATGGGTTTTTGCTAAACTGTCCAACACTAGTTCATGCTTTGAGTAAGGTGCATTTTTTTATGCTTGAACGATGCTTAACACACAAATAAAAAAAAAGACAAGCAAACAACATTCCTCTGAAAACGGTCAGCCGTGAAAAAGCAGCCAATGTCCAAAGAACATCTTCAGCAAAGGCCTTCAGAAAGAAATATTCCTTAAGACCACTTTAATAACAACAATTCCAGTTTGAGATTTTTGCACAGCACTGTAGCTCACAATCAAAAAATACCTATAGATATGGCTCCTAAAAAAAAAATAAATAAATACAATAACATGAAAATCAAAACAGCAGAAAACATCCCATTTTTACTACAGTTCATTCTCCTAAAGTCCTGCTTCCTGTAGTTGAGTCATCATTTGACTATTTTCTCAGCTGCTTCTAGAGATATTAAACCATCCTTTTACAAGCTAACTACTCTCAGTGATTGGTTTGACTTTGATGTGCCCATTTAAGGCTAATTAGAAACAGACAGATGGTGACAGTGTGCGTGAATCTGTGAATGCATTTGAAATAATATTTCAAGTCGATGAAAAATCAGCATTACGGGCATCAACGCTATCTCACTTACAAATATCAGTGGCATGTAGGGGAAGTGATTATGAATTACTGCCCATAAAGGCTCACAGCCGGAGAGTCTGCACTTCCTCTGACCCCAGCCTGCTCTTGCTCTGGTGGCCAGACCACTGAGAAGCTATTTTTTACTAGTCATCTGTCATGTAAAATGCCAGCGGGGGTAATCTATGCCAGGTTATCTGTAAAGCCAACTTATCTTTTTAATTAGTCTTTGCCAGCTACAGCATGAGCAACCCCGACCGAGAGACAGCACAAGGAAAATCTCTGCTCAAACGGATGGATAGCCAAAAGCTTGAGGCTTACAGCTAATGAGCAAACTAGCTGTTACAGACACTAAACACCCAACGAAAGACAATAAACTCATTTTTCAGACATTTGCGTGAATTAATATGTAAAAATAGAGCACCATGAGCTATCTAGCGAGTTGCCGAGCAGGAAGGGAAAACACAATGTGCATTGAAGATAGGAGAATTATTTCACAGATCAAAGGCACGAATCTTAACAGTGCTAGAGATTTAAGTCATTCAGTGGAAGAGAGCTCTGATTGCAATTCCTGTCACACAGAGAGAGAGCCTGCTCTGCCGTGTGTGTGTGTGTGTGTGTGTTTGTTTATATGCTGCTAATTGTGGCCCAGAGCAGAACAGAGCAGGCGAAGCTCTGATAAACAGTGAAGCTGAGCCCTCCAAGGCCCCTAACCTCTCACATCACCGGTCCCTGACAGCCCTTTTCTTCATGTGAAAAACCAGCTAAAATCAGCTCTAATTTCCTGCTTCTCTCTGAGTCAGTCCAGGAAGACTGTCTACTGATTTAGTTTAGGATTAGTAGAACATGATATATTTTAAAATGAGCACTTTAAATGATTAATGAAGGTCTCAGTCAGTGATCTAAGGAAGGCAAGTCAAGTTACAACAACTTTACACAGAAACTTTGACCACAATATTCCTGAAGCGCTAAAACTTTCAAACTATTTCCTTTACCTGGCCCTGCCCCCTACCGTATCCTGACTTGTGGCCCCCTATCACTTAGAAAATGGTAGCTGCTTGCTTGTTAATGTGAAAAAAATTTGGGAAACTAAGAAAAGAAGCCAAAAAGGAAGCGGACTCAGCTTTTCAACAACAAACAGAGCAGTGTAAAGTTTATGTTACAATCTGTGTGATGCATGCCATCATTCATTCAAGCATAATAAACCAATTTTTCTCTCTACAACACACATTTGTATTTCCATATTTCCCAAGACTGCAGTGTCTTACCCCTAATCCTAACCATCGCATGTTTATGTCAGACTAAAATAAATTGAAAACACAGTCAAACCTTATTCCTGAAGGTGCAGTTTTATTGTAAACAGATCTATCAGCATTTTTAATTGCCTGTTTAATTTTAAAACATTTACTACATCTGTAGATATTTGCTAGCTTCTTCACTTCTACTTCTATCAATCAGTAAGTAAAGCCATTGGCTAGAATGTGAAATGGGCATTACTGGAAGCTTAGTGGACCCACCAAGGAGCCCCTATTTTTTCATATGAGTTTTTACTCTCAAAGCATGAAGCTCATGCAACCAAACTGTACCTGAAGGAAGTGGAAAGCAGAATTTTGAGCTCTTTCAGAGAAACTACACGCAGCTACTGGTTTAAAAAAAATCACCCGAGTCAAAATCTTTTACTGAACATATCAACTCAGCAGACACAAACAAGTTCACCACAGCGGATACCAAAGAAAACAGGTTACCATTCACGAACTGTGCAGTGCTCATTGAGAAGGACAGAAGCCTCGACATTGACGGTTACTGGTAACCCACACACACACACACCAGTACCTGCTCTTTGAATCCCACCACCCACTGGAACACAAACACCACCAAGCAGAGAATGTTCCCTTTAAGGCAGAGAGAAAAGAAAAGGAACAAACACACATCAAAAGAGCACTTAAAACATGTGGCAATCCAAACTGGGCCTTCATCAAGTCAGCCAAGAGACAAGGAAATAAATACTGGCAGCCACCAGCCCTACCTCTCAGTCTCCTAGTAGATCCACCTATGGTACTGATTTCAAAATACTATGCCACCTTGTTCTCAAGTTATTCACAAGATTCTCAGAAAACTTCTGACTTTGACTGAGAAACACAGAATAATCGTTTGTCCAAGCATAACATGCTGGTGACCTTCAGTCCCAGCAAAACCCTCAGACAAAAACTGGTTCATCCCAAAACCGAGAAAAAACAAGCTGAGCAATGCTGTGAGGAGTCCTTGGACTAATACAAAGGAGAAACCAAACAACTTCACAGGTGTAAAACACTGGAGAACCACCTCTTCAGGACAGGACTCAGCTGTGTATTTGCACTTACAGGAAAGGGGAAACTCTTTTGAGGGCAAATATTTTCACATTTTGGGCAAAGAGGAGAAATGTCAGTTCAATTGTATTTATGTACCAGCGGTGCGTCCCTCCCACTATCACACTTGGCAACAGCAGGAAGGAAAAACTCCCTTCTAATAGGAAGAAACGTCAGGCAGAACCAAGCTCAGGGAGGAGCAGCCATCTGACACGACCAGCTGGGAGTTAGAAAAGGGAGACAGAACAAAAGACACACTGTAGAAGACAGGCAGAGATTAATAATACCTAAGGATTAAATATGGAGTTGTGTATAAACACATAAAGGAGGCCATGTATGACCAACTATTACTAATCTATTCTGCATCCCTGAGATCCCATCCCAGGCAATTTAACCACCATTCCCATGTCAACCCATCTGACCTTAACAACTCACAATGACTCAATCATGTCCTATCCATCGTGACAATCCCATGAGAAGATAAACAACTTGGATTCCCATCATCTTTTAGAAGAAAAGAAGTCTTTCTAGTGAGAGGTAACTTCACCAGCACCTAAACCAGTCCTGGTGCCTTCAACTCAAACACAGACATCATGGAGAAGCACAAACTCGTGTTGGTTGCTCTCCTCACATTTGGAAATCCCACTTGGTGCAACTTATAAAATGCTGATGACAAACTGCTGTTACTGAGGCTAGTAGGTAGTCACTGACCTCAGGGTTTAGAATACCAACCTTGGCCTTGTCAAGCTGTGCCTGAGCCTGTCGCTCTGCCTCTCTGCGGACTGCCTCCTTATCTTCCTCCAGGGACACATCGGAGTCTGATGGACGGCTGGTGTAGGAGTCGGCCGAACCCTGCAGAAGACACAAGGAGTAAAAACTCAGTGACACAACAGCACGGAAACACGAGCTTGTCCATTTGGTTTCACACTTTAAAAATGACCGGTTTTATCAGCCAAGACGTGCTGAGATTCTTAGCATCTTGAGGACACCGAGGAAAACGATTTGCTTTTCGCTCCCCACGCTCTTTGATGATACGTTAAACTTTGGAGATTGTGCAACTTAGAAATGTGCGAACACCCCCACACAGACTGACGTGTTAAACTCAAAGAAAGGATTCTCAGTTGATTTCATCAGATCCTGAGCACAAAGGAAGGCTGTGCTGGTCTAATCTACAGAAAATCATTGACACTTCTTCTTTTTCTGAGACAAAGTGCCAAAGGACACAAACTGTCTTTCTTACGATCACATCATAGCAGCTCTTTGTCTATACTTAGCTCTCTCTTAGCTGCTTGCCTGCAGATTTGTTGTCATCTTTCTGTGTCAAACACTGGGGGAAATGTTGAGGAACACCAGATCCTGGTATGTCTGTGTGATATGTGGTTGCCACAAATCTACTCATAAACATGCAGACTCACACATACCAGTGCACACAAGACTACCTAGCATACACTCCTGGGCACAGCGCATTGAGCGCATACCATTACACCAGAAGTTATATACAGCAAGTTGTTAGATGCTGAATGAAAACGCACGCATACAATAAATAATTACTGAAGATAAAGCAATGCTTGCATGCTTTAACACATAGTTAGAACACTCTGGTAAAGGAAAAGAAAAAGCAAAGTTTTCAGGCTTACTGAGTAAACTATCTAACAGATGGGCACGCTTTTTTTTCTACACTTAAAAAATGTTCACAGATACAACCATGAAAAAAATGGTTTCTGACATTTGGGAAAGTTATTAGAAGCATGAGAGGAAGAAATAAAACACATGACACGTTTTTTTTAGGTCAACCATTTGTTAAAAATTACCTTTATATGAATAGAACCTATTTTGGAACGCGTGTCATTCACAAGTAGATTAGCCACACCAAATCATGAGAGGGAGATTGTAGTTTCATGGGAGGAGATTGTGAAACAATCCAGAATGGAGTCTTATTCTCATAATTCATATTTAGAACAAATATAGCCCTGATTTTGATATTATAGCAGTTTTTTAGTTGTTTTAAAGCACCCTTCGTTGAAGCAGTGCAACACAAATCACTTCACAGCACATCAAACACAGCTGCATAGCAGCAGCAAACTGATCGTGGAAGCCACAACAAGCTGGAATATATAGTTTCTGATACACACATGTAAATTTAATTTTGATATAGCCACGCTCCTAACGTCAGCTGTCGTGGACATTTGGAAATGTTGTCAAAATCAGTTAAAGTATAGAAAAAAAAAAATCAACCAGTGAGAAGCAGAATAAGCTGCTATATATAGATTTTTTTCTTTGAAATTATACTCTTCTATTCCATAATTTATTAAATAATGCATTCATAAAATGTGTTAATTTGGATTTGATTTTGATATATACTAAACATGAAATTAGTAGCCACATTTATGCTGGCATAAATCCGGACGTACAGATGAAAAACACAAATATGAGATAAAAAGTTTTGTTATCTTATTTGTGGGTATTAAAAAAATATTGCGCTTGCAGATCAACATCAAATCTGTTCCAGTTTCAGGTAATTATCAGGGTATATGATAAAACGGGGTTTTTTCTTAACTAAGTGAAGACAGCATGAGTCTTATCCTTACCTGCACGCTTCTCTGACACCCACACAAGGTCTTTCATTCAT
Source organism: Simochromis diagramma (assembly GCF_900408965.1). Classification (NCBI taxonomy): domain Eukaryota; kingdom Metazoa; phylum Chordata; class Actinopteri; order Cichliformes; family Cichlidae; genus Simochromis; species Simochromis diagramma. Next base: position 8,088,545 of record NW_024387040.1, read on the forward strand.
CTCACTGCACCATTACACTCTGTTTCTGTCTGAGCTAAAAATAGCCTCCCTCACTCTGTGCCTGATTAGAATTATCCAGCCATCACATACATATGAAGGATGATCGTGCCTCCTCTCCACTTACGCTATAGTAAAGAGACGAGTTTTGTTGCTGTTGATAAAACAAGGTTATTAAAATTTATCTCCTCCATCTACGACAAAGCCCTTCTTTACATCAATCACCTCTCTGTTTCTCATCCCTCTCACCTGAAATAAACAGCTCATTTTAAACTACGTTAATTAGCTAGATTGTATTGGCTGTATTGGCTTCTTTTGCTTTCAATCCACCTGTGGTTTTCAAAACATTTTTACCTACAGTATAAATTACTTCTTTGGAAAATGCTGCTCCTTATCATGGCCTATAACTATTATTTAATGCACATAAACCTTTTTTTTTTTTACTTGAAAAGTGCAGGTGAGCATACCTGGACTGCTATCATTACTCAGGTCACGATTAAAGATGAAGCGTGATCGAGAACACCGTCCCAGTAGGTCAGAGGGAGGTGATATGGAGCTCTGCCCAGAATCTGACAGCCATAACTGATAACAGCACCCAGCTTCTCATCATCACCAGGCAATACATAACAATGCCAGAGTGACCCCAGCACTGCTGACTGATAGATGGATGCATGAAGGAAGCACAGACGCACAAAACACAAGTGCACGCACACAGAACACACTGATTTTCATGATGTAAGCACACTCAAAAGTCCCCTTACACAGGCATCGGAGCTCTTGACACGACCTCCTTTGGCTCGTTTCAGCAAGCGGATCCAGGTGGCCTTCATCAGCCACACTGGTCATTCAGGGTCCTGAGCCACTGCCCCCCTGCTTCTACTACAATTACACCTGACTGCACTGCTGTGGTCACCTTGCAGCTACCGTCACTGCTCTGGCTACAGGTACATTCAACACTGTGGCTACATCGACAGCTGGTTCCTGTTACACCTTGGCTGTAAGTGCTACCTTCATCTCTCGATAAATGAATTGCTTTAGAGCTTCCTGTTTTTCTGCAGCTCCAGCTAGCTCGGCTGCTGTCTGTAGAGCCACAGCTCCTGCCCCCTCTGCTGCTGCTGCTGTTGCCAAAGATGGGGAATCCACAGGAGCTCTCTGCCCCGCGCATAATCTCAGCAGCTCTCTCCCCGTCTGCCCCAGTCTCCTTGATAGCCGGAGTGCTCAGTCTGCCGCTGCAGGTGCTGAGGCTGACTCCCGGTGTGAGTCAGGTTGCAGTGATGCTTCTCATCCTCTCCTTAAAGCTCTGGCTCCAGCCTTGTTGTCCTCCACTGTAGACTCCCTGTGCTGCTGCTCCATAAGCGATGGGTAAAAGCGGTTTATCTACATGAGTCCCGGTGTGGCTGCATGTGACCGACTCTCCTCCTGATACTAATGAAGCTGCTGCTGCTGCCTTTAAGGTGCTGGAAGCTCTCCCTTTCTCATTCTGTGTCTCAGCCTGTCAGTATTTGTCTTGCTCACTCCCCTTCACAAGCCCTCCTGTACTACTTCAGTGATTCTGCCTCTCTATCTCTGTCTCTACCCACCCCTTCTCCTCCTCTTCCTCCTCCTCCTCCTCTGTCACTCCTCTCTTATTTTTTTCCTTCAGTTACCCCTCACAGTCAGTCCATCTGCTCCTTGTGTCTCTGCAGTGACCAGTGCTGGGCAGTGCGTGCGCTATATGGACACTGTTTATGTGCCAACCGTGCACCGTGCTGTCTTCTATGTGCAAACGCACTACATTCACACTGTGATATGAGCTGTTTATAGCTGCTGAAACTGATGTCACCTCATAATTTTTTCAGGAAGGATCCAAAGTACAAGTCAGAATGCAAACGAATCATTAAAACTGCATCTTTAATTACTTTCATATCTATTCTTGCATTATCTCTCCAACTTTTCGTTGTACTCCCTCCTCTGGAAAAGCAAAATGCTGCTGGTTTTATCAACAACAACAAAAACCCAAACAAAAGAAAACAAAAACAAAAACAATGCAGTCCTAAAACCCAACATGGATATTTCACAATGATGTAATGAAAAGAGAAAAGAAGCACATTTTTGCATGGAAGAAACCAGCCAGTTACCATTTCAACACATCAGTGCAACACATCAGAACAAACACTCAAGAATTTCAACACGAGCAAAGCAAAAAAAGCTAAACAAAACTGTTGGTAGAGCTGGAAGTTATCATATGATCAACTGACAGAAAATAAACTGCTCTGGCCGTCAGTTCTTTATTTTCATTTCAAAGCAAAAATGCCAGAAATTTGTTGTTATCAGCTTTTTAATTGTGGGTATTTTCTGCATCATTGTTACTTCAAGGTCAGCTGCTCAGGGAGTCCCTAAAAGAAGCTTTGCCTTTGAACCACTTGGCTTTTTATTTAAGAAATTAGAGGAATTAAGGAGCAGGCTTGTAGATAATCATGCTGAACATGTCGATGTTCATATTTCCTGTGAGTCTAAAAAACAAAACAAAATAGATTTAAAAAACAAACAAACAGTGTTTTCAACATTAATGAAACAAGTGCAGCGTGTTTTCTCTGTATAACTTCTTGTCTGAGGTGTTTTTGTACACACTTTCTAAAGATCAATATCTGTGGACTTTAAACTGCGGAGCAAATGCCCACCTTGGACATTTTATAGAAAGAAAATAAGAAGAATAATTAGCATTGCACTGTATGCATTATGCTGAAATAAGTTTAATATACTGTATCTTTTTTAATTATGTCTTCTTCCCTCTGCTCTCAGCAGCAGGGATTGTGAGGTGAAAGCTGCTCTAAATCCTCTCCTGTCAGATCAGTGCTGATTCATTACATGTGAGCAGAGCACTGCAAAGCCACAAAGGACAAATGAGAATAATTACAACGTTAATTAAAAATTTCCCATCCTCATATAGGACTAGCAGAAGTTAAACCCTGCAGAAGGATTATTCAGAATGATTTTTTTTTTGCTCTGCTGACACATGATGTGTGTCAGTGTGACCTGTCAGGAGACTGTGCTCATTTGAGTCAGGGGTCAAATTGTGGGACGAGTGATTTAAACTGGCCAGTGAAGCAACTCCCTGAGGAGCACTAACTGTAGGTCTCTGAATGACACGCTAATCATTGGTGTTTATCAAAAGCAACAAATGACAGGAATCCATTTACTTTAGGTCTTTTCAATACAGGCACTTCGTGACACTCTGTACACAAAGGAAAACGCTGAAGGATAATTAATGTAATTTTATATTGTTAAGGCCAATTATCTTAATCTTAATCTTATCTGATTATAGTTTAGAACCAAATGAACAGAAAGGGTGGACAAAACAAAAGCCAGTGCACAGTCAGAGTTAAAAGAAAAGGTGTCATGAGAACCTTCGTAACATGACATATCCTCAAATGCAGCAGTTCAGTAGACCAGTCCACAGCACTATGAAATCATGCGAGGGTCACATATGTTTTGTTCTGGTGGCTTGACACTGGCCCGCAGAGCTCTAAGGGCAGGGCACAGATGCTCTGAACGTGGAGCTGTGGAGCCCGGGGAGGAGGCTGGTGGAGTTGTGAAGGCTGCGCTCTGATGGAAACTTGCAGCGACAGAACAAGCCTCCGGCTGCCCGACACGCCTGACCTGTGATACTGACAGCACTGTGTCACCACACACAGGACACTAATAATAATCTAACAGCAGTATGGTGTCGCTCTGATCCATAAGGAGAAGTACTCTCTTTCTATCTGGGCTCACCCAGCAGATTGGGTGAGCACGTCACCATCAAAAGGAGATGAAAATTCGGTGTACCGCTAACAAACATCTGAGCGAGCGCAGCAGTTTGATGCTCTGCAAAAAGCCACATATCACATCACATTTGCCACCAAATATGATACGAGACACTTGAGTACTAAATAGCATTGCTTGAGGAAGTGAAATGCTAGTACTGTGCCGAGACTATTCCCAACAGGTCAAGTATTTTCATTTATGCTGCGAGTTGTCACAACACAGACTAGAATGGTTTTCAAAAATTGCTACCGACATCTATGTTTCCCACAAGAAGTATCCAGTATCCAATTAGGTCCTGACATCATATCAAGTGCAAAAATGAGACTGAAATTCAAAATGCTTACTGAAATGAAATCATCAGTTCTTGGTCAACTTGTGCCAGAAAATTTAATACAGAGATTTAGAGCTGCTTAAATGGCTTTAGACTCGGGACAGAGAACAGGTTTCGTTTCAGGGGTGGCTGTTTAAAAGCAGCACACAGAATGGGCAAAAGTGGAGGTGGGGAATTGAGAGGTCCTTAGATATCTACATCACCTTTATTGATTTATTTAGACCGAGGTACTTGCTGCAAGACCGCCACTGACCTCTACATGGAGCGACAGGATGGAGATCATTACACTAGAACATACAAATCACAGTGGAAATATCCACAGTGAAAGAGGAAGCTGACTCAGTTGTTGCTGCCTCTTATATCTGACACAATCACTTACGCTGGGTGAAGCCATTACACCAGGGAATCTCTTCATGATCCGAGAGCTTCTATTTTCATTTTTAGAGTCTGCTGCTACTACTCTATACAGTACATGTCCACTATGGAAAAAAAGAGAGCTTTAGCCATGCAGAACATGGAGTCTATTTAAGCAGGCTATAAAGTGCTCACGCTGGCCTTTTTTTAGTCAGTTTTACCAGTTTTACTCTCGATTCTTTCTCTGCGACCTAACTCAAGCTCAGCACTGCACTCTCACTCATGTCTGCACTCATGTCCCTTGTTCTTGTGGTTTCCTAAATATCCTCTCGCATTCCTTTTTCCTGTTTGCACTTTATTTCACCTTTTCCCATTCATTCTGAATCCATCCTGACCTCTTACTCTGCTTCTTTTATCTCTCATCTCTCTCTCTCTTGAGATTTTCAGCGGCTTGTGTTTCCTTGACTCTGTTGCTGAAGGATGAAGAGAATTGTCATGTGCCTTCAGTGACTCATCAACAGCTGGCAAAGCACTGTGCTGGTATTTGTTTTGTTTATTTTGGGCCCTTCATCCCACTTTACAACGACTTTGTCACAGTTCTGGATTATTAATGTGTTTGCTTCTTGCCATATGAGTTATTTCTATCTTTTAGTACTTCCACTGATGGCTATTTAATTGTATATATGCAGATTAGTGAAATAACGATAGTGAGACCACTCATTATGCCAGTTTAAATCTCAGTTGGGTGAGACCGACAGCATTTTGTGATGAACTGCTTGTTGCAGCTAAAGGTGCATCTACCCAGGCTCATTTATTCATCTGCCAGGCTTTTTTTTTTTTAAACCTAGCACTAATTGCATATTTTGCTGATGGGATAATGTGGCAATTGTGTAAGATATAGTTGTGAATATATCCAATCAGAAATGAGTAACAAACACTTAAAAGTTGGAGGGCAAGGGGGCACTGCTGATCCTAAAGAGCAAAGCCAAGATAAAAGTTATTTAAAGAAGGAATCAAAAATCAGCAGTTTATTGTGCAGTCTGCTAACTTAACAAACAAATAACCACTACATAAATTCTAAGATGCAGCATACAATCACTGTAAAACTGAGATACTGTGGTCAGTATACCGTACTGTAACTCATATCCTGCTGAAGAAGGAAGATTACTGCTCATGCCAAGCCATCTACAGCTCAGGCACACAGACTGTAGTTGACTACAGTGGGCTGACAATAGGCTGAGCGAGTGTGCTTGCAGTTTCAAGCTTGGCATGACTCATTCTTGGCTGGAACCAAAGCTTCTTTTCCCAGCCATCTGTCCATCACTGCCACTTCACTCAAAGCCACTACACAAAGTCAATTAAATCATCGTTCCACAAACAGCGTCTCCTTCATCAAACGAAGACAATGGGAGCAGACATGACAGCCAAGTGTGAGCGATGTGTGACCGCTACAAGGAATGGTTACTAATATTTAACACAGAACACAGGAATGACTGCAAAGTGAGCAGGAAAGTTAGACAGAAACAGACTCCTGCTACATTTGTAACAGACAACGAAAGTGTGCATGAAAGAAATAAGGAGAGAGACAGAAATGGGGGAGGACTAATGATCTCTCTGCCATTGCAAAAGAGGGATTGGCTGCATGGACGTCAAGGTGACACTGACAGGCCTCTGAGAAAGTGTTTACCCAGCATTCCATGTGCCAGTGCATTAGATAAGTGCACCATCCCATCGAGGTGATGGACCCACTGGCTGTCGATTACATGACAGGATCCCGGAGTGCACCATGATTAAAGGCTAGTTAGAAACTTGGTAAGAAGCCTCGTGGCAGGTTGCTTTGAGAGGAGGTATGCATTTCAAACATGCATTTATTTACTGGCCTTTGATCACTGGTCACATAAAGTAAGACCAAAACATTGATAAACTTTAGAATAATGAAAGGAAAACATATAAAAGGGAAACTTTTGAACTATTCAACTGTAACTAATATCAGACATCACTACTGAATAAGATAACTAACCAAAACAGGGAGGAATCAGCAAGAAAGAGTACACTGGAAATTATCCTTGATTATTTTTAATGATTGGTTACTTGAAAACAAGATAAGAAGAACAACATAACAGTTGCTGCAGCCGTAGCTCAGTGGGTACATAAGGTCATCTACTAATCGGAAGTTTGGTCATTTGATCCCTGGCTGCTCCAAGTATCCTTCAATAAGAAACTGAATCCCGAGTTGCTCTCAGATGCATTCATCGGAGTGTGAATGTTAGATAGAATGAACTTGGATAATGTGTTACTGCACTAACGTCTTGATGCATGCTCAATCATCCAGGTAAGCAAATCTCCAAAGGTTGATTCTGTTCATCTGGACGTAGCGTTTTAAGTGGGAGAAACATTTCGTCACTCATCCAAGTGACTTTCTCCCACTGGAAACGCTGCGTCCAGATGAACAGAATCAACCTTTGGAGTGTTATTGCACTAAATTAAGTAACTATATTGCAGTTACAACTGTGCCGTGACTTGTTTTAAAAGGTTTCTTTAGGTATCTGCATGCTGGGACGATTCACTCAAGCTGCAATCAGCTGATTACATTTCATGTGGCAGAGGAGGAAAATGGTAGTGCGATCTACAGGAGATCTGGACATTACTTGCATTTTTATTGCATTATACTGCTAACACAATTATGGCTCTTTGCAAGACTCTGCAAACACATCATGCTAACATAAATGTTGCCAAGAACCCAGGAAGCTGAGTGCATGCTGACCTAAGACCAGCAGCCAGAGCATGAACTTCAACAGGTAACAAAGATGAGCAGTCAGACTTTTCTACCTGTTCACCTTTCTAAAGTAGAATCACTTTAAAGATCGCTTTGAAGTCACTTTTCGACTTTGCTTTGCGTAGTCGGGTTTGTATTCATACGTAAACACTAAAAGGAAGCTCATATGTGTGTCCTCATTAAAATAAGGATTTGTGTTGGTATGTGGGAGTGTGTAGCCTCAGGTTTATATTGTTAACTGGTAAAAAAAAAAGAAAAAGTAATGACTAATGTGTAACAATATTTTTCTGCATAACAACCTGACACATTGTTGCTAAATGAAAAGTTTGTATGCACCATGTATGGCTATTTTATTGAATTCAGTCTCCATCAAACAACTGACTGCTAAAACCTGCAATTGAAACTTTATGATGCAAGTCAGAGTAGTTGTCTTTCTTTGCTACAGACTTCTTTAATCTGTCCACTCCACCAAGTTGACTGCTTTGTCCTCATTGAGATATTAAACAAAAGAAGGACAAGCCAATCAGAACCATGGGCGAGATTAACACCGTCATCAAACAGTTCAAGCTACACACCATAAAACAGACATTTTAAACAGCCAGTGTTAGCTAAAAATACGTCAGCATTTTTAATACAACTTATAGAAACTGGGTAAAAGTTCTCAGTGAAATGAAAGAGCTTTTGTAGTTATAATCACAGTCACACAAATAAAACAATCACACACTACAAATATATCAAAGTCAGAGTAGATTCAGTAGACTTCAAACAAATTTTAGTACAACTTAAAGAGAACTTACATTTACCTAAAGGACTACCTGGCAAGGCTGATGTTAGTTTCAGGGGTCTCTAGAGACTAGCTGTAGAAAACCAGATACCCACCGAGTCAGAGTAGACAGTGTCAGACTCGAGATGGAAGTGAAATATAACGACTTGACATTTCCGTCTGATAACAGGCCAACAGCTCCCCATAAACCCATACTCATTTATCCTTATTAGGCACTGTTCTGTGCTCAGCTGTTATGACTACATGACTTACAAATGAACATGTACTGTTGGGATGTTTGCTCCAATTCTGCTGCACTGTTTCTATAACACTACAGCAAGACAAATGCAGAGTAACAGGTCCCCTACAACTGCAGATTATGTGCTAATCCCTTTCCTGCAGTAAATTTTTACCTACAACCAGCAGCAAACGTCCTTTGAGAGAAATTGGTCTCATTAGCAGTGAATCCCCTCACAGCAAGATCTAGTTTCTTCCTCCCTCTTCACACTCTGGTTCCTTTGTGAAGAAACAGCATCACCGTATGAAATATCTGATAAGGGGGATACGGTAAAAAGGACTGAGGGCTGCTCTGTGCTGCTATTTTTTACTTGCATCATCAATATTTTGACAGTTTCCTGGTGTACAAAGCAGACGCATGATTGATGAGACCTGGCTTAGAGAGCAGCACGAGCTGCTAACCATCTTCAGTGGTGTAAAACAAATCATACTACAACTGGCACTGTGCACAAGTATAGTATTTCAGCCTCATTTATTTTACCGACAAATGATATACTCTGGACCGATTTCCGAAAAACTGACCTGTTGGGAACAAATTGGGATTTCCCAACCACTTCTGAGTTAAAGAAAACAAAAAAACCTCCCTTCAAACCTCCCTACTTTAGTCTGCTATATATACAGAGCCCCCAACCCTACATACACACAGGATTAGTGAAAAGCTCTAATTTATTAAAAATAAACCCTGAATATGTATTCAACTCTATAAAGGGTGCAATTTACCTTTAGTGCAGTGGAACAACTGGCTGATGGTAATTCTACAATATTTCCCTGTATATGATAAACACACTTTGTCCTTTGCAATGTTCTGACCTATTATCTTCCAAACAGCTCTTCATAATCAGGCCTGTAAACTCACCTATCCACAGCTCTCAGTGGCACACAGAAATTCACACACTAACACTTACACGCTTGGAAAAGATGGTGCTGCTTGATAAGCCAAGTCGAGTGGAGGCAGTCGTAGAGAGTGGGTTCAGTCAGTCAAAAGGGCTAGGTTCACACCACAACCCGTGAACACGCACCTCGTGTAATCAAGCAAATGCTTCTCTGTGGGTGTGTGAAGACAACCAACTTGCTAATCAGATAGTTTATCATATAGCTACAAGTCATCCACAAAGTCAGAACATGGACCCAACGAACATATGCACAGAGTAAGAATGAATAATAAACACACACTTTCCCAGCAGAGCGTTGCTTAACGTTGCTGCTGGGAAAGTGTTAGTCCTGGAATCCATGTGGATGGGAGCATTTTCTCTCTAGCACACCACAGCACAAAAACTGCTCAAGGAAGATGACAAAAACTCAACATGATGACACTGCAGTCAAAACCCTTGAGATCCCAAGCTGAGTGAGCATCCATAAATGTGCTAGAACAAGCCCGAGCCATGTAGTCCCCACCCCACTGGCTACAAACCCTAAAGGAGCCCCTACTAGATGTCCTAGTGCCAGTGACCTCCACAGGTCCTGTGTTTATCAGACTAGATCTGATTTGACAGCTCAGTATAAAGAAGGGGATTTAAATGTTGCAGCTATGATTTATTTGCTTTAGTTAACCTGGTTTGGCACACCAAAGGAAAGTCTCTAAAAATCCCTTTGGTTTTCTGCATCATCCATGCAAAATGTAATCTATATGATTTTGTTCCAACTTCTTTAAAACAGATTGTTTACTGTTGTGTGTAATTTTTTTTAAACTTTACATCTAATTTTTTTATACTTGAAGCGTTTCATCAAATGGAAATATTTTCATTGTCTTTAAATTCAACCTGATAAATTTTGTACTGTTGAGGTGTTTGGCTTCTACACCAGTATCTGAAATGAAGCTCCTGGGGTCTAAACCCTGCTTGTTAGGATGTGTGTTATCAAACTGGTATTTTATTTATGACAACCACTGCCAAAAAGCAGACTTTAAAGGTTTCTGTAATCATTTCATTCACCCGTACAAAGACATGAAGCACACACAACCAGAACAGTAAATATTTGAGATACTAACTAGAAAGTCTCTTGGACATGACATTCACTCATTTATACTCTTTAAGAACCTCTTTTTGAAACAAAACATTCAGGCTGAGCCTAGGTATGTGCTCTCTACCGGTCTCTGTATATAAAAACCTACCTCTTCCTGGCTGTTGACTTTCTTTCCCTCTCCCCATTTGTTAAACACCATCTCATTTCCTCACTACAGGCTAGCAGTGGTCGTGCAGCGGTGCTCACAAATTCATACTGGTTGCTCACATGAGTCTCTTTGTCTTAAGAGCATGCTGCATGAGAGTTAGCATGTGCAACTTGAGAAAGAGCCTCACTAACTTTCTGTTGAAGCACCAGTGGAGTAAAATATCACTTATGTGTGATGATACCCCTTTAAATATCACATTGATATCTTCCATTCTCCAACAAGAACCTCCCTCTTTGTCTAAAGTAAAGAAGAAGCTAGGCTCAGAAAAGGACACGGCAGAAAGCATGTTTATACAAACTTACCAGATCTGACTCCTCACTGCCAGAGTGATACATTTCTGCCCAGTTGACTGCTATTGCTGTTCAGCCGGGCTGGGAGAAAATCTCCTCAGCTGCTGCCCATCTTCTCACGGAGTACAGGAACTCCTACCAGCCTGACTGCTTCACTCCTACAAATCCCCTTGTCTTGGCTCCAGAGCTTTGCTTCTGTAGCCTGAGCAGCGAAAGTTGGATCTGGAGGAGAAAGTTAGCTCCTCTCAGTCCTTCTTTGGCCTACTTTAGTCCCTGAGAGGCAGAGAAAAGACAAGCGTCGTTCCCACGCTGCGAGAGCACTCCTTTGGAGCGCTGCGGCCGTCCTCCAGCCCCAAAAACAAGCCCCCGTGCCCCTCTCCCCTCCCACACACACACTCTCTGTCTCAAACGCACACACACACACACATACAGCTAGTTAGGAAGTAAGATCTCCGACTGAAAGGGCCGGCCTGAAAATTCCAGAAAGCACCAAAAGCAGCTGCAGAAGCTTTTTATGTCTGTGTGTGAGTGTGTGATCTGGGAAGTTTACATGTGTTCCACTTCGCCTTCAAGAGGTTACACTCGGTAGAGACAAAGGCTTAAAGGGCTTGAACTTTAGTCTAAACACATGTTGCTTAGAAAACGTCAGGAAGCGATTACGTTCGCGACATCGACAGAATGCTATATTTGCTTTCATCATCAGTGGGAAAAAAGTGGGAAATTTTCCGTTTGGTCTTTTAATGACACAAAAGTAAGGTAAAAAAAAAACAAACCCAACTCTTACATGTCTGACATTATAGCCATGTAAACTGGCATTTAAAACTGCAGCGGTTACTCTAAAGAAACTCAGATCCATCTCTTTATGATCAGAGCCAGTGACGAAGCTGTGATGTGTGCTTTTTCATCACATTGCTGTTACGTCAGATCGTACACAGGCTGAGATGTTCAGTAATCTAATAGTGGTAAAACATGACTCAACACGTGACGTAAAAGCTTAGTCATAGTTTGCAAAATAAACCTTTAACTAATCTTAATTTTCTGGTTACAAAAAGGGGAGCAACAACAGGGGAATGCAGCACAGTCAGTGGAAAAATACAAACTGAAAAGCACAGATGAGAAGTGAGTAAGCAGTTGTGCCATTTAATGTCCAACCTGGATGATTATACAAGCTCTGAGCTTCATTTGACAATCTGGTAAACCCAGATTTGTATTTTTTTCCCTTTTTGATGGAGAGAAAATGTTGTTTTGGGCAGCCCAGCCTAAATCCTAGATTATATTGTGAATATTTGGTTTGATCAGGGTTAACCCCTTTCTGAGGATTATCATTCAGGGTGTTTGCTCGGCACGTGACACACCGTGGTATAGTCATCCTCATGTCACTGCAACAGTGGTTTTAAGCTCTATTTCTTTTATTTGGAGCTGAACTCCACTGTTGTGTAATATAAAATCATTTAAAAAATGCGTCTTGACTCTTTCAATTGTGTCACTCTTCATGAATCAGTATGTGTATCATGGGAGGGTTACTAAGCATGTAAGTATGATTGGTTTTTATACTATTTTTGTATTGACTATGTCGCCTTACTAAACAGATGTTTGTACATTTTTCTGGCCCCTTGACAAAGAAAAAAGATTTTTGTCCCTTAGGTAATAAAAGTGTTACAAAGTACATTTTCTAATAGTCTTGACCAGTGTTTTCCAAAGATTTTCCAAAATTAGAGTAACATAATTCAAAAATAATTAATTGTTACAGTTTACTGGAAAAATAGTTGCAAATTTAAATGTTTGTGATATGAGGGGGATTACATTAAAATGTATCCTTCAGGGAAAAGGTTATATGTAAAATAAAACATTTATTCTATGGGTTTTTTTTTCTGACTGTGTGGAAATGTGCACTCTCTGTTAGTCCAGTCCAGTCACCTTGTTTTTAAGCTCCTAGTCCTTCATTAAATGTGAACAACATGTCCTCATCAAGGGCAGGATGGCGACTCTATGTACAGACAGGCTTCATTCAATCGGCAGCATGAGCTCAAATTTTGATGGTCGGTTTTGATATTTTCTTTGATCTCTGATACTTTTTTGCCTTCAAAGTAGCACCGGTTCTTTTTGCTTCACTTGTGTACAATCTGTAAGATCTTTAAGGCCTTTGGCCCACATTTTACACAGTTGCAGGACTTCCTGTTCTTCCCCAATGTTTCTGTGTGGCTGTATGTTTGGAGTTACTGTCATGCATGATGAATTAGAAGCAGAGCAGAAGCCTTCCTGGTGGTACAGTATGACAGACACGAATCTAGAGTATCTCAAACCTTTGCACATTAATATTTTCAGATCTAACCTAAACCCTGTTGATGGCAACATGAGGTCAAGGTGAGAAGGTGAAAGGCAGACTAATTAAGCTAAATGCTAGAGGCAAAAACCTTAACATGCTGAGCGTGATGACATTTGATCAGAAAGTGTGATACCGTGTCTCTGAACGTGTACCAAAAGTGACTTCTGCATGTAAAATCCGCTACATACTGCCAAAAATTCACAATAATCAGGGTATATTCTGCAAACTCTAAATAAAAAGAGATTTTTAAGATCCTACTAAATTAAAGTAATGCATAAAAATGACAGCATGTTTATCGAGCGATGAGGCTCCAGCCAACCCTGCCAAGATTTTATGCTTAGGCCAGTGAAGTTTATTTAAATGTGTAATCGTGTAATCGATGTCAAATTAATAAAGTTACAGTTCAGATTAGTTGTTTTATTTTGCTATAAAGTAAATATAGCACAACGTAATAGCATTCTTCACTGCCAGCAGGCATCACTATGATTATCAGCTCGGGATTTGACAGATCAATGTCTTCTGCTTCTGCCACAGAAATGAGTGCCGGCATTGCCTTTGGCTTATTGATCAGTATACATGCACACAATGACGTCAGCAGGCTCTCACACTGACAAGTACATAAAGGCCAAAAAGGATAGCTTACAAAACCAGCATACAGTAATTGGACCATGGGAGAGGAATCAATATAACATCCCAATTTCATTCACTTTTGAAAAAAAAAAAAGACAATACCAACAGCTGTTTCCTTTCATAGTTAAAAAAAGAGTCACCTTGTGGAGGCTGACCTGATTTGATGAAGCTGCGATCTTTCGCGTATATTAATATTCAAAACCATCTGTTTTATTTGACCTTGTGCTGCTCTTTTGCAAAGGTGCTGATTTAAAATTGAGTCTGAATGAAGAACATTTAATTTGAACGTGTTTCCTTTAACACTGAGCAGCTCATGGGAATTTCCTTCCAATGTGCCCAGCTGGATATTTAGACCAGCGGTCCCCAACCCCCGGGCCTCGGACCGGTACCGGTCCGTGAGTCATTTGGTACCGGGCTGCGAGAGTTGAGGCTCAGGTGTGAAATGTATGGTTTTCAGGGTTTTTATCGGTTTTCAGCGTTATTTTGTTATCGTTTTTATCGTTAACTCGGTTTTCCTGGGTCTTTTCACGTGTGTTATAAATAAATCTTTTTTTCGGTACCGGTACTAGTTTTATTTTGTTGTATTTATCCGCGACACCTTAAAGGCCGGTCCGTGAAAATAATGTTGGGCATAAACCGGTCCGTGGTGCAAAAAAGGTTGGAGACCGCCGATTTAGACTGACACTGTTGCAGAAGTGTACAAACAAAAAGGGGTTTCAATGGGGGTTATGTGTCTAATTATTTAATTTGGCGAGGTGCATTTGCTTTCAAGCTTGAGATTAAAGCCTTTTTAAAAAATAAAAAAGGCGATGCTTCATAAAAGCCTAATTAAGAAAAATTGTGCACTTCACTTATTGCAAAATATATAAGACTTCAGTTTGGCGCTTCCATTTCAGCACACAAAGATGGAAATAGTTGCCAGGACTCTTTAGCACATGAAGGTGATGGAGATCGAACCATCGACCTTTTGATTAATGGACAACAAGCTCTACTACCTGAAACCAAGACATTAAAAGCGTTCCAAGCTTTAAATATGGTAGAAGGCCAAATATACTATATATCCAGATTGGTAATGAAGAGGAGAAACCATTTTATATACTGGGACACCATTTGTTTACCAGTGGAGGCTTAGTGCCTCTTCTTCAAGTTTTTAAAAATGGCGATTGCCATTATCAAAAATGTTATTTTGAGTATTCATCATGTTGGTGAGAGTGCTATATAATATCACTCCAAAATCTCCACACCTGTCAACCTGTAATACTCCTCAAACCCTAAAGTAACCCTGCTTCTTTAGCTTGTCCCTCATCTATCATACCTACAGTATCATCTGGGTGCTAACAGACTTTGTGATTTAAGAACTACATTGAAGATGATGGGATGTAACCACTTGAAAAAATTTCTAGGAAGCTATTAGAAAATTTACTGAAGCTTAGTGATTATGCATAATTCATTACCAAGCGTGGTCTTTACATCTCACTATTTTTAGATCAGCCTCCCTCTGCTCCAAGCATCTTCAGAGGAAGAGAAGAAACGAAGATTCAGTTTTGCAATTCAAGCAAGTCAGATGAGAGCAGTTCGATGTATCGGGTTAAGCGAACGGATCACACCTGTGTACACTCAGTAACAGGATAGTCTCTCGAGGCACCGGACCACCAAACCAGGAGTGGGCAGTTTTCATGCTAGTGTGACTTCACACTTGCTACCACTCTCAAAGTAAATAGCCCAAAACACAACCTCTCAGCACTGCCGCACGCACTTGCAAGTGATGAAGCACTCAGGTTCATGAGTTAATCCGCCTTATATCAATACAACATCATAACACTGAAGACATCATAAACAAGAGACAAAGCAATAGCAGACACTGACGATAATTGATTGATTATGACCGAGGCGTATCGCCAGAGATGGAGACAATCACTAACAACATGAACAGTGTTTTGTTTTCTGTCAAAAGTGCGATCATAACAAGGCATACAAATGATGTTTAGCAAACTTTAATAGACCACTAATGGGCTAAAATACACTACAATTAGATCACTGAGGAAATGTCAGACAGGCCCCTCCTAAGGGCGACTGCCCTGCCAAGAATGCTATTATATAAATGAAACTCTCCAAGAGGCTTTCAAGAACTGCTAAATGAATCCTTTTGTCTATAAAAAAAATCCCCGTACAAAAAATCTACCATTTACTTTAATTTGATTTTCTTACCCTACTTTCACAAGAACATATTTACTGTACTCAGATGATCCTGCAAAGTCTTGAGACAATCAGCAGTTATTGCATAAATTCACATGTAGTCAAATGCTTGAATTTTAAAGGTTTTGGATCCAAATTCAGCACTCATGTTTGTTTTTTTAGCTGATTTGTTAGACAGAAATAAAATCAATGTGTTTATAACTTTTTTGTCCCAAGTTAGATGAAAAGCTTGATATCAGTCCTGTGTCTGTATAAAAAATATAAAGCTGGAGCCAGAATCGGGTCAACTTAGGCCTCGACTTGACTACTGTAATAGTTTTTATTCAGGTTCAGCTGCTTAGCCAACCGCAGCTGGTCCTAAATGCTGTGGCACGCTTCATAACTGGCATATGCAAGCAAGACTACATATCACCTATATTAGCATCCCTGCACTGACTGCCAATCAGTTCCTGAATTGAGTTTATTTAATGCCTTGAATGCATTCCAGAGGTTGGCACAATTTTACACCTCTGATCTTTTAAGTTTGCGCATTCCCGCCTAGATCACTGAGGTCTGCTGAGCAAATGATCTTTAAATCTAGTTTAAAGCACAGAAGATATCTGTGCTGCTCAAAAACTCTGGAACAACCTATTTCTTCATCAGGAACTCGGCAACATTAGACACTTTAAGCTGCTTGAAAACTGCAATAAGAATGAGATGTGAATACTTTGACTTTCTCTGATTCTTTTCGTAAACCGTCATTTTGTCCTATTTTTTTATGTTATTTGATTATATTAGATGTGCAGCTCTTTGTCCAAAGCTGTTGTTCTTAAATGTGCTATAGAAATAAACTTGACTTGTCTGCAAACACTCGTCACAATAGTAGCCTAGGGCTAGTAAAACTTGTGCTTCATCATTGCAGACAACACGTTTCAAAATCTGCAACTTTTACTTTGAAGGCAAACTTCTGCTTCTTCTTTGTGTCACACTTTTCACAGTTTATCTAGTTTGCAAGTGTTTGCAGACAAGTTGGTGTCTTTCAAGCAAACTACAGGCAACCTGGGTCTTAGTTTAAACGCATAATCTTAAAAAGAGGGAGCAACTACTTGCTGTCTACCCCCAGCACTCCTAAAATTCACTAATTAAGACATTATATCTTTTTTTGGGTTAATTTCTTTAATTTAATACATGCAAGTGGTAACCTACAAATACCTACAAATGAATCCTTATCAAGAAATTACAGTATTGTCAGTTTGGTTTCTGTAAACAAGCTATGACATCTTAATAACTGAACAGCAAAAATGCTTTTTTTGTTATCTTTGGGCGTAAAGTGGCATAGATAATTTCTGCTTGCTATAGCTTTACATTTATAAATAACATGGATGAAGACATTTACAAATCTATTGTAATAAATCACAGATTTGAAAGTTTTGGCTTATTTTTATTAAACTGAAAGACAGGTTTTTGAGAAAATATAAAGTACTGATACTTTTAATAACAAAATAACAAAACAAAAGTTACTGTTTACACCAGATAAAAATGAGTATAAAGGATTAAGGTGGAATAGCATCCCGATGCAAAATTTCCAGATGAAGCTGGAGAATCCATCCCCTGACTGTGATTCTAATCTAATAAAACCCACAGGGCCTGCAGCCAACATCTGACTGATGTTACCTAGCTACAGTACATGCAGGGCCACTTGAGCCCAGGGACCATCTCTAATTACAGATGGTGAGAGAACGAAGAGGAGGGGGAACGAGAGAGAGAGATACACGGAGAAAAATAATGGAGAAAGAAAAAGAGACGGATGAGAAAGAGAGACAGAAGCCACAGCTGTTCTGCTTCCTGTTGCCTCTCGGAGCATCTCGACAGTTCGACTGCTGCTTCCCCCACATCACCAAAGGGCATCCCGCTAGCATGTGTACCAAACCTAAGAATAGCACTGAACCTGCGCCCACACCACTTACATTTCTCATCTGTTCTTAAAATAAAATAATCATAAAAGAGAACATGAAATTTCCAAAGAAAGAAAGCAAAGAAATCGCAAAGCCTTTACTGAAAAGTTGACTCCATCTTACCCGTCCCAAGATGTGTTTAGTCCGTGGAGACAAAGGAAGCTTGTCAAGCACGCCAAAGGGAATGAAGATCATGAGCTCAGAGTTTGTGAACAGCTAAGGGAAGCAAACACTTGATGAAGTCCGAAGCGCTGGCATTTATTACTGTACTCAACAACAATGTACAACTTCTGGCGGCTGCAGTGCAGTGTGTGGTGCTAAACTGACTCACTTCACGCTCGCTGAACACATCAACGCATCGGCTGTTCCACATGGACTCATAGGAAAAACTCTTCAGTCGTCAAATCGGTACTGCTCTGACCAATAAAGTCACGTGTAGGTCAGGAACACACAAGAAGAGGATGATGCACTCACACTGTGTGTGCAAACACATTTTCATAAGTATCAAATGCAGTAGTTGTATGATCCACTGATGGCACAAGATGGACAAAGACAGAGAAACACTTTCATCACTCCAAACGGTTCTGGCACAGAGCCTGGGCCCAGTCATTTTTAATCAGTTAAATGTATGGCCTGACAGCTGGTAATTCAGTTCACATACAAGCTCACTTAAGACACTGACTTATATTGATTTCTTGACTTACATTAAACTTTTGGCCATAGAGAGATAATTGAAACAGTCCTGACATGGAGCGGTCGTTAAATATATATTTACTAGATAAATATTTCTGTGCCATGTGTTTAATAAGACAGCTTTGTTTTGTAGTCCAGTTTTTGTCTACCAGCTCCTGAGAGAAAGACTCCACTGAGCACATCAGCTAGTCACTAAGAGGAATGTGTGCGATTAGACGTTTAAACATTTCTGCCCTTGCTATTTGGCACCAAAAACGCTAACAGCAACAGCTTCTTTTATACATCTACAATGACAATTACCAGTTCAAAAGATGTTACAGTGCCACCTGCCACTAATCGGCGCTGCAGCGCCATGTGGGCTCTGACTGAATAAACTGGAATAACCAAACAAATGAAGCCAGGTGTAACCACATTCTGCACCGTGGTGTGGAAATTAGCCTGGAAGAAACCAGGACTACTGCTGCCAGCACTGCTAAGATTAGCTAAGTTCTGCAAACTAATCTTTGCAATGTTACACCTGTCGTCATGTGCTGCACATTTCAGCAACATTTGAAACATGATTTGATAAATAAGGGATGTGATTAATGATTTCATACAAAATACACACAAAATAGTTTGAATGTTAAGTGTTTTCTATCCTTTAGACTAGTTGACCTTTTTACACCTAGTATATTTCATACAATGAGTATATTAGTTGGCTGGAAAATATCTAATCACTAACACTGCCTGCCATTAGTTGTTTGTTCCTTTTTTCCCCCCTGAGAAGAACAACTGGGAATAATCTCACACTATGAAAGCAGTGAGACTGAATTAAAAAAGAAAAAGAGCACAAAGGCACTAAAAAGCTCCACAGAGCTGGGGGGAAGTGTTGAGTGGTTCTGATTATAAAAACTGTATTTGGGTTAGTTACTGGTCCATTTTCAGACCCATGTCTCTGAACACACCGCGATGAGTTTAGTTTCCTGTCACAGCACATGTATACAACATAGTCTCATCCACTTTTGTGCAGACCTGCGTCTTGCTGTAAGGCAATTGTCCCTTGTGCCATTCAATCTTTCTCTATGTAGAGTGCATCCTTATTCTGGAGGGATGACAATCCACCTTCCACATAAAAACACCCACAGGGGTTATTGCTTATGTCTACTTGATCCCCTGACTCACTTTGTAATGATTGCTTCTCTCAGTAAGGAGATTTAAATCTGCTTTGGCCGTTCAACCAATCCAGGATTTAGAGCAGAAGAAATGACTGACATGAAACATGGTTAGAAACTGTGAAGATCTGGTCGCTTGAAGTCACTGTGGGAAGAGGAAGGCTCCAGCCTACAGGAGTCATTATCCTACTCCCTCTATGTTTTGCTTCTTGCTATCCAAAATACTAAAATAAAATCTGTACTGGTCTATTTTATAATATTATGTTAATTTATCATATAGCATTGCAAATTTACCTACCTTTGTGGTAGATTGTGGACTAAACTACAATCTAAACATTTAGAAATATATTATGTGTGTGCAGAATTTTTATTTTTTTTGTTGTTGTTTGTTAATAAAAAAGTTTTATTCTACTACATTACTGATGTTTTACAGCACACGTGATCTGGGGCAAAGGTTTTATGAGTGATTTCCCACTCGTGCGCGTTTAAGTGCATGACCTTTGCAATATTTATTTGTGCTGCCTTGTCTCATCGTTTCTCACCTGACAGAAAAATTCCAATAAATGTAAATATGTAAATATGTAATGTAAATTAAAAAAAAAAATGCTCTTAGCATTTTCATCTAGATTAGTCAAAGATTTACAAAGACATTCACTTTTTAGTCATTTTACAATGATATAAAAATAATCATATAATCTAACAGCACAATACAACTTCCTTTACTGCTTCTAAAAATTCATGAACTAAACAAAACAAAACAATCAAAATCTGCCACAAGCCGGCAAGGAATTATGAGGACTCACAAGACAAAAGCTTTAGCGACACTGCCATATATATAAAATAACACAGGGTAAATGGTCCTGCACTATAAAAGAAAGAGTCTGCCACAAAGTATTTAGCTGTTTGACTCTTTCACTGGACCAGCTGGAGTTATCTTCACATGTGAAGAGAAAGATGACCCTGCAGCTTGCCTTTCACCTGCAGCATCAGTGGCTTTATACAAGACACAGTCCCACAACAACCCATGATTAAAAACTAAGCTTCACTTAATGTATATTGCATGGAATTCCAGCAGTATAGGCCCATGATAACAGACCTCACAGACAGGATATACAGTACGGCAGACTGTCGACGTCATCACAAACAAACCTGGAAGCAGCAAGCACTACAGACAGAAAAAACACTAGCAATAAAAAAAAGCTTTGAGAAAAACAATCCAGTGCTACAACTAATAGTACAAGCTCTGAAGAGAGAAGTAAGCTGCTGATTACACAGAAACAAGAACAGGTTGTATGTAATTTTCTTTTTTTTCCTTTTTACCTTTGGCTTCTTAGACATGCTCGTTCTCCCACAATGCCCGGGACACCTGTGTCGCCTCTCCGCTCCACAGCGACTGTAATGAATTATGCAAATCCCCTGGTTTTTGTTCAGAGTACCATGACCCAGGGGTGCAAGCAGCTGACGCCTGGCATAAAAAAAAAAAAAAGCCAACCTCTCTGCTTCAGTCAAAAGGGATAACACTGACTGCTGTGCTTCCTGGGGAGTTGCTCTTAAATGCAACCGGTGTCACTGCTGAGGTGATATCTAGGAGAGGAAATGAGATGAGCATACTTGAGAGCTCTTCCAACAGCAAGTGTTATCCCTCATGTCGAGTGAAGCTAGCTGGAGTCTCTCTAAGGCAGATCAAACCCACACAGTGACCCGGGCATGAGTGGACGGACACACACGGTGGAGTGTTTAACCTCTGCGGTGTCATGGTTAGCTCTGAAGTGTTTTTCTTTCCCAGACCGGGCATTAAGCTTTAATTTGATAGCATGACATCTGTTGCATGGTCCACTAAACTTTGCAGTGCTATAAAAGGCAGACTGAAAACACACCCACTGCACACAAAGCATACCTTAAAACCCCAGAAACACTGTATCAGCTGTTAGAGGTGACAGGAGTCTGTGATGCTGTGCGTCTCGGCTGCAGAGGCAGAGCTTACCGCTGTAGTAAAAACATGTGACCTCCTGCAGCTGTACATTCGTTGCCAGACAGACAGTCAGGCAGTAACAGCACCATCTGGAGTCCTAATCCGCCTGACACTGCCCACCCCTGTGATTATGAATGTGGCCCTCAAAGTCATTAGGCTTATTGCATAGACAAGGAGATACTTGGGATCAGTGCACTGCAGAGGTGCTGCAACTGCATCAGGCAGGTCAAGAGTTTTTGAATAAAATTAATACCAAATTGATGTATGTGTAAGCAGTGTTGCTATATTGTCAGTTGAATTATGGGTGTGGAGAGGGAAAAAAAGGCAAAGCCAGCTTTTAGTTCATGTGACAAAGTTGTTGTCAAGTTGTTGTCCTTCTGGCTGCAGGGCCATCGTTCTGTCTGTTGATCCAGCACTTGGGCAACAGCTGGTGGCTAGATTTAGGCTGTAAATCATTTTTAACCACTTTATGTTTACTCATATTACAATTTCCACTATAATGAAAAACAACCAACAGCCCTGACTAGGATCACAGTAATATACTCCTGTTCCTGTGACAACTTAGCTAATAACACAAAGGAAGCAGACCTTATACTTTGGTGTGTTTGCAATAGTCTTAATTAATGTTGTAACTTTAAACATTTTTCCTTCTACACAGAAAATGTCTTATCTTCAATTTCTTTCTTTTTTTTTTGCCTGTCCTGTTTTGCTCTTTTGCCATCAGAAAGATGCCCAACGGATTTACTTTACCGAATGGACCATCCCAGCCTTGCCATATTGGTCTATTTGATTCACCTTTTATTGTTTATTTTATTTGAATCTGCTAAATACGGGACAGACTTGACTGGGGAAAAGAAAGGGGAGAAAGAAAGAGGGAAAGAAAAACAGCGGGGAAGCGGGACGAGGATAAAGGGCAAAAAACAAAAACCAACAAAATAGGCAGACAAAAAATACACATATCGATCACCTGGATCACCTGTTGATGTTGAGAAAGAAAAAAGAGAAAACAAGCAGAAGAAAAAAAAAGAGCAACATAATAAACAACATCACGATGATATATGGGAATATAACAGTAAATACTAAATATTAAACATTATTGTGCAGCACGTAAGATCGACAGCGCACAGTGTGCTTTCAGGTAGGAGCCAAAAAGGGTGTAGTTTGTGTGTGTGAGCACCCGTGTGTACACCTGTGAGCGTGAGCGTGCTTGTATTTAAAAGGTTCCTTCATGTAATGATCTGCTAGAGGGTGTGGGGAGCCACAGCCCCGTCCTCCAGGGCATGAAGCAGGTATGGAGGAGATCAAGACTCCAGACATCCAGAGGCCCCCAGAACACAAGAGACCAAGGAAGACCAACAGAGGGGCAGCCGCGCCACTGTCCCAGAAAGAGCTTATCTTCAATTTCTTGTCATGAGCTCAGATTTTTATCTGATGTCGGCATTGGATAAAAATGTAACCTGACATGAAAACAAATGGATGAAACTCCATTTAATATTTCTATGATTGTCTGGTTTTGACGTCATCTTTTGTACCACTGTCAGATTAAACTATGCACTTAAATGCAGGAACTCTTAAATTCTTGTAGCCGACTTCCATGAAATGTGGTGAAATAATTAATTGTCAAAAGATAAAGCACTTTTCATTTGCAAGAGTTTTTCTTTGCTAACTACAAGCCCAATACAGAAATCACACATTCTTTCTTTTGTCTACACACACACACAAACCCATAGTTAGCTCAACTGAGGTAGGACACAATTAATGTTTATAGCCTGTCAAACTTCCACCAACATGAGCCTCTTATTACAGATATGGATGGTGGGAAGCTCTGTAGAACAAAAATAGTTCCTACTGGCCATGTTTCTTGTTGTTGTTTTTTTTAAACTAACTGTGTCTTGATTTCTTGAAAGACACTGCAATTCAATTATATGTAAGAGACGTAACCAATTTAAGAGCAGATATTTTCAAAACTGGACGATTTATACCAAAATCATGTAGATAGAAACAGCTAACAGCACTACTGCCAAGTGGAAAAATATGTAAACTGGATTTTAGGGTGAACTATCCCTTTGATATCATCAGCCATAAAAACACAAACTAAACAAAGACAATGCTTAAGTGCATGTCTTTTCTCCTTACTAGCCTCTTTACTAGTTCAGCAGACTTTAAAGTGTTTTAAAGTAATCAACTTTCCAGCTCTGTTTGTGTAGAAGAAGTCAGGCTCAGTCAGAGTGAGGACAGAGAGCTGGGCTGTAGAAAGCAGTAGCATGACATATTTGCCATATGGGTAGGTCGAGGGAAAGTAGAGCAGCGTTTCCCTCCGGAGGAAAACACATAAGCACATCTCGATTCATGCACATGTGCACATGTACGATATACTGGACAGAAATGCAAAACATTCACAGGGTAAAACATGAACGCTTGTTTAGGACAGCTCAACATATGGTGTATAAGAAGGAGAAATAAGCCCCGGGCTCCTTGCACTATTATGGTGTCACTTGCACCTGACTTACAAGAACTTCAGCAGCAAGAGGGATCATAAAATGTGTAAAAGGAGGCTGTGTGAGTTTCTGGCAGGTCGTATGTCTGCAGAATGAGAAAGAGAAAAAGGTCCACAGACAGAAAGAAAGTAGATTTGATAGTAAACATACCTCCGTCCCCAACTCTCTCCTCCCTGCCCCACCCCCGTTTTCCCAAGTAGCTGATTTTATCCTCGCAAAGCCACTCTCATTCTAATCTGCCCTGATCCGTCTGCACTGGCAAAGACTCAGATATCAAACTCACACACATTAGAAAAAACAAACAAACTATGACATCTTAACAAAAGGTGCCAGTTTATCTGCTGTTTTATTAAAAAAAAAAACAAAACAAGAACAATGCACCTTTCATGGAGAGTTCAACTTGAACTGCCATCAACTAGAAATTCAACCCATCAACATCTGGCGTACTTCCTGGCAGAGGCAGAGTTGGCAGACTGATAACCAGATTTCATAAAGTGGGTATGTAGTAGCTTGTAGTTATATAATACCTAAATCTCTAAGCCTCAGTTTGGAATAGCCACTGAGTACAGGAGCATAAAAAAATCAATGAAAACACACTGTAATAGCCTCTGCATAATCTGTTAAACCACAAAATCATATCAATAGTGATGCAAAATGTTACATTGCTTTCAGATGTTTTGCAAATGCCACAGAATACAGAGTAAAAACACACATGACAGAGCACTTCAAGAGAAGAGGAGCACACTCACTCTACAGGAGCACACCTCACTTACCCATGAGACATTTTTATTCTTGGTTTGTTTGATCATGGCAACGAGAGGAAGGCCAGTAATGTGGCGAGAGGAGCCCCCTCCTCAGCAGATTTTAGCCCCGCAGCCTGTTGCGTGGGGAGGTCTATGCGGGATCAGGGGTGATGGCCGGGGGCACGTCGCGCTCAGCCATTGGTCATCATGTGCCCTGCAAACCCGCGAGCCCGAAACGCTTGCTCTGACTGAATCCAGCATCTGTCAGCGGATCAGAGCACGCCACGCGCAGAGTTTTCAAGTTTTTTTTTTTTCAGGCTACGTTACAAAACTAGAAAAGTCCAGAAATATCCAGCAAAACTCAAAAGTGTTTTCCTCCTCACAGCACACAGTGACCTGATGGACTGATTATGTATTTGAGCCGAGTATGAATATGAAACATCCCAGCAGGTTTAACCCCGCCCTGCTGAGCCACAGCACGCGCCCAATCAGATCTTTGTGGCCAGCTCCCCAGGGTGAGCTTATAGAAGTATTAGGATGAACATACTGAGTCTTTGGAGGAGAGCCCTGACTGGCAGGTCACTGGCATGTACAGATATCAGGCAGGAAATAAGCGGGAGCACCGGAGCAAAACTTAAAGTGACTGACCTCATCTTCATCTGCTGTAGGTACCTCTCCTTTTATTATCGTGCTTTTATTTGTTTCATCCCTGCTCTTTGCCACCTACCTAGAGCCAGTCTCCTTCCTTGCTCTCTAGCATCCTCCATCTCTCCCTCAATCTCTGGAGTACATCTTCTCACCCAGCTGGCACCTGTTGTCATGGTACCACTTTGCTAAGAGATAAATAGCATGACAGACAGTAAGAAAATGCTCGGTGACTCTCCATTTAATCTCTTAAGTAAGTGGCTCCACTGCTCTCTGATCATGCCTCTAAATGCTGACTTTTGTAGCTTCCTCTGCAAAATCTCACCAACATCTCCTCTCCACACTTCTTGCAGTCTGTTTGTTCAAGTTGATCCGGACTACTCATAAAAGATCAGTGCAGAGTTCTGAGGCTGTAAGTGCTGATTTGAGTGGCTGCATTTGGGTGAAATTGAGCCACAGAGCAGCGGCGGATCTCTGGATCAGCAGTGGCAGAAAAGTCTACAGACCGCACATAAACAAGCAGAACAACTAGTGTTTGAAAAGGAATTTAAAAAGGTGCCAAAACAGCTTGCAGCTTTTATAAGGGAAGGGTGTTCTGTGAGTCTTTTATTAACAGTCTTCAAAATTTATCTGAGACGTGCTCTTTCTTCAGTTATAGCTTGATGGAAACTTTTAATTTTTTTTACTTGATTTCTCTGCCACAATCTTTTGTGGCTAAAAAAAACCCCCTGTTACCTGCGAGAGGTTGTAGCTGAAGGATGTTTGGCAAACAAACACGTCGGTAAACTTTCCTTTGGTTGACAGAGCAATTAATTGACTAATCATAGCAGCTCTATACATGAACACTTCACGTAATATCTGAGGCCATCTTTTTAAATTTTTACTTCTACTATCTTGTTACTTTAATGTGGAAAATCTTGGCTACCGGTGAGACCAGCTCATTAAAATAATCAATGCAAACCACAAAATTACAAACATATAGTGAAAACTCTTGCTTTACTCGGCTTCTGGTCCATTTTTAACATCTGCCACTCTAATTAACTGTCTCTAGTATCCATATGGGCCAGCAGCCCTCCTCTGGTGCACAAGGTTGTCTGCATCTCTCTCCTGTTAATTGGCCTCAAAGAACATCTGCTCCTGTTTTAAGTGATGCTCAGTTTGGCCTGGGTGCCCTTTCTATCAGAGGTGCCAATTTAATGGGTGTGAGCTGAGCAAACGACTCTGCTAGCACTCTTGTGTCAGCACGATGTGCATGATTTCATAATATCTGTGGGCTGTTAGTAGAAGAAAATTACATAAAGTACAGTCATCACAAGGTATGTTAGAAGCAAACTGAAAAGTAAAGATAAGAGATTAAGTGAAGGCAGTGGGGGAAATATATCTGATCCCCTGCTGAATTTGTAAAATTGCTCACTTCCAAAGAAATGAACAGTCACTCATTTTTATGGTAGTTTTATTTTAATGCAGAAAGAAAGAATATCCAGAAAAACACATTACATAAGGAGTAAAAGTCATTTTTCTTGGCATTGATTGAAATAAGTATTTGATCCGATACAGTTTAGCCATAAATTTGGCTCCCGCCTATTGACAGCCAATCAGTTACAGACTCCTGACCTGAAGTGTCTAAGGCCCACCTGTCCACAGAGTTAGTTTGTTCCATTTCAACCTCTTCACCACCATTAGTGAGACCAAAGAGCTGTCAGAGGACGTCGGGGACTAAATTATAGACAGAGGAGCTTGTTGATTATCTGAAGTCAACTTGGACTACACTGGTAACACACTATGCACTTAAATATATTGCAGTGCCTGCAAAGTCCTCACATTTACAGGTCTCTTTTAAGTTTGGCAATGAACACTAAATTATTTCATATGCATTCATCTCAATTGGTTAGAAAGCAGCAAACAGGCAAAGAAGTTGTGTTTCTGAGACTCTCAGAAACCATATTTCAAAACTTTCCCAGTATAATTTCGACACTTTATCATAATGAGGTTAAGTTTTATACGCACTGATTGCCAAGCTCTTACTGGAGGTATCGGCATGAAATTTGGTACAGGTCTTCCTGCTTTCCTCAGGATTTTCCCCACAGCTTTTTTATGTGGCCTTTTTGCAAGCCACAGATCTTATAGGCATGCAGTATTTGTCTGCATGCAGTTCTTAAAATATCACAGTGACTTGAATAAGGCAAGCAGACAAACAAGCCCAGCTTGCAGCTTGATGGCCTCATGCTGGATGCATGCTTTGCTGTCCTTTCCTTGTTGGCTCTGTCTTTCAGTTCTTCCAGGAAACTGATCCGTGGAGCTGAACAGAGGAATCAAACCTGAAAGCAGTGTGCAGCATTTTGCTACACCCTAGTTGATCGATGCCCTACACACAGTGAATAAGCTGCATGAGTTTCCTGATGCAACACACCTGAATGGGCTGAGCTCAGTAGAATATAAAGCAGACCTTAACCTGGTTGGCTGACTGACAGCCCCGTTTATTCTTTGATCTTTTATATTCACACTCATTCATCACTGACACTACAAAGGTACTGACCCGTTGACAGATATGCCCTATTGTATTGTCTCTTAATTTCTCTAATTACACATTTGGCGTCATTTAAGACCCTAGTTGGCCTCCCTCTCGTCACATACTTTTGAGCCAGGTTGTGACAGTGATGATTTATTGTAGACATATTAGGAAGATTAATGAGGAATCAGTACATTTTGTAGGATGGGAGAAGCATCTCCTTACCCATGACCTCACTATTTCCAGACCACTGAGAGTTTTAAAACTCAGACTGCCAGCCGTAACTTAAACGGGGTCAATGCGCACTGTGTCACTGACATCAGTGTTTCCGGGCTGGAGCTATACTCTTCATAGGCTTCCACAGATAGTGTATAGATCACACTTTCCAGTCCAGCTGTGACGTAAACACAGTAAAAAAAAAATCCACCTAAATCCAAGACATTCTTCAGAGCCTCTGTGGCCAATTAACGGCTCAGTTCCCGGACATTTCCATATTCTCTGGATAAGTGAAAAAACGCACAATTGCTGCCAAGGAAACCCTGCTCCAATTTAGTCTGCGCTGGCTCGGGACTCCTATCTGGGCGTCCATCCCGATGCCTGGAAAACTGGGAATTCCAGGTCACCCTTTTGTTATGGGAGCTCAGCTCACTCACCACAAGAACACACAAACTCAATTGTTTCTGGGAAAAAAAATATCTTTGTCTGAGAATATTCCCGTATTTTCTCATTCTCTGTCTGGTTTCTTTAGTCCACCTAACAGCTCAAAGTTTTTACTTACCTGCTACATAGCTACATCTCTTGAATAAGCCAAGACAAAATGTTAAAAACATGGCTACTCCTGAAATTTATGATCCCTGATGTTTCCTCTTTTCCCACCGTGAGGTCCATGTTTGTTTTCTTTTAAATCTCTCAAGGACTATTTTATGAACGGCAGACAAGTCCCAGCAGGATGAATTTTCATCACCATTTTGTTATTTACGTCCAAACATCTGTCTTATGACAGTATAATGTATCACATGACAACCACGTCAGCCATTTGTGTTTTGTGCCCAAATCAAATAATAACATGATTAATATGACCATTTAAGTCATTAAGCATCAAAAACCACACCACATTAGCATTTTTCTGTTAACTTGGTACCATGCTAAAGTTAGCAGGTAGCTCACAGCACTGCTGCATAGCCTCAGAGAGCTGTCAATAACAATTAGGTCAGTGTCCACTGTGTATATTTTGTGTCCAGGCACAAAACAGCCTCTATGTCATCTGACATGTGGTCACTTCTTACTATAGCATCAGACAAAGGCACGTTTAAACAGTCTGCTAGCATACTTAGCCTCCTTATACATTCACATATTCCATCAAATGGTCTTCCAGATGGATGTTGCATCCAGGTCGAAAAACGCACAAGTGTCTTAAACCTGCATTCTTTATAAAGTACACCAGGGGGCGACTTGACGGCTTCCTTTCTTCCTCTCTCCGTTACCTCAGCAAAGACTTTTTTGATGACCTTATGTGCTCAGTCGCTAGTTTTGAATCTTGTCAAGTAGAACATTACTTTTTGTAAATGATGGTAATTTTAAGATTTCACAAAGGAGGATAATTCAAGACATGCTAACCGGCTAATAACTTGTTAATCCAAAATCATTAGCCAGTAAGTAGGCAGTTTCAGATCAAGCACTAGGTTGTCACATCTGGCGTCAAAACATAGAGGCGGTCATAGTGAAAATGGCTTCATAATGGAACTTCACAAAGGCTACGCCCATCTTTTATGTTATCTGTTATACTGTCAGATTATCTGTCCAGATACAGTAGGTAGTTTTGTTTTTTTCTCCACATGAAAAGATGATCTGTTTTCTCTTTGTTATCCTGATGGCTGGGGAGTGAGTAGATACAAACTAAGATACAGCAAATTCATTGATAACTTTTTTGGCAGATGAATAATGCATTAACATTCCCACCAAATCCCGATCTCGAAACACACCTGGATGCGCCTCACGATACATTGACTATAGAAAAGAAACTGTGCTACATTGTTTCACATGTACCTTTAAAGAGTTTATCAGCATTTCTACTGCAGGAAAAGAGCTCAGGTTGGTTTCCTCAGATGTCACTAGCTACTGGTGCTGCATCATGCAAACAAGAAGGCCTAGAAAACAAAAGGTGGAATGGAGTAGGCCCTGCTGTCTTCAATTAACTGAGTTTCCGTGAGGAGTGTCTGAGGCTGGCTATTCATTCTGTCAGACGGAGTCCCATCCGGCCAGGTCTCCGTGCTCCACATTCCATCGAGAGCAGAATTGTGTTCCGCCCCATTTCAGACGTAAAACGGCGGTTTGGTGCTCCATATTGGAAACATGTGAGAGGAGCGTCATAGAAAGAGTGGCGTGTCACGGCAGCTAGGGTCCACTAAAGTTCAGCGCTGCACCGCCCTCTGCCAAAAACTCTACTCATTATATTAATTTCCCCATGCTTACTTTGTGCACAGTCATTAAACACAAACACATGCTGCCAGTGATACTCCACCACAGCGAATGGTTTGTTTTCATGCAAACACCTCACACATGGGGCTTAGATGCTCCGGTGTGGCGTTTCCACAGCTGGTCCTACACTAATCCACTCATCAGTTAAATTAAAGCTTACTCAGTTGTACAGTAAATGTTGATCCAGCCTACTGCAGCGCATGTCACACAAAACCAGACTGCGTAACCAAACTAGAGCAATGTGCACAGGGTCACACTGGCATTTTTTCCTTCTCTATAATATCTGCGATAACGTTGTTGTTCCAGTTCAGAAGCATTTCAAGACAGACAATAATAATCATAATGGGCCCAAATGCCTTGGACCCTTTTCAAAGGGCTCTCTGAATGAGAGAAGGCTGCTTCTGGCTGAATTTAGAGGACACAACTGGTGTATTACTTGCTGCTCAAAGTATCACATAATGAATTATGAACCCATGAGTTCTTTTTTGGAACAACTGGGTGATACTAATTTATTTATGTACTCATGAAGAGTTCCTTTAGAGCATCCCTAGATCTCAGTCAAGAAAAAACACTGATACAGGTTTCTCTTTTCTTTTGGACATTTTAAGTTGATTTAAAAAATATTTTTTAAATATTCTACTGAAACATGTTTTTGTTGTCTCAGTTTAAGTCAAGTCTGTAACATTTAGTGTACTATTATTATATATTTCACCGCCACAATCTTACACCTGCTCTGGCAGCCCGTGTTCACATGAAACTTCAGGTTTACTTTCGTGCTAAATTGGGATAAAACAAACAATTATGTAATTGCGTATAATTTTTTTTTCCAATAAATGTATTACTCATTGTCTAAAAAGTGTAAACCTTGCCTGCCCAACATTTGGAAACCCACATATGAAGTTTACTTTCACATGACACAAAGAAGCAAATCTTCAAAAATGCCATTTTTGATTAACACATGGGTATAGTTGACTGTTGCTGTCTGAAGATTGAATATTTACTCTTGTAAAAAAAAATCAAGGATGACTTCACACTGCCGTTAAGACTTTTATGTGCTTAGATGTCACAGTTTTCGTCATTCTGACGTTTGTTTTTCTTTTGTGCTCAGGACATTTTGTCCCAGAGGCGAACAAGTTACCATCTCGGATCTGTGGATGACTTCATAACTCATTTTAGATAATTATATAAAAAAAGTCTACCTCATGAAAACTTTATCTTTGAGCTTTAATGGCGGTGAGGCATTTTCTCTCTGTGCATAAAAGATAGATCTGCATGTACAGTATGTGTTTGAGTGGAAGACTCAAAAGTGAAATGTGGCCATCTAGTGGCAAAATGCAATGCTTGTCTTTTTCTGCAGTACTGGGGAATTGTGGAAGAGGGAAAACATGATTCATTTTTACATTGCTCTATTGACAATCCCTAATTTCCCTCGGGATTAATAAAGTATTCTGATTCTGATTCTGATTCTGACGAACAGTTCACTGGAGGCTGCAAAAAGCAGAAGACATTCCCTTTCTTTGTGCTGTACATAAAGGAGTGCACAAAAACCCACTGAGGCTGACTGACAAAATTAATAATGCACAGGACAGTAGAGAAATAAATGCATGTGTCATCAAATTTTCCATCTCGGAGTCATAGCTATTAGAAGAAAAACACCCACATTTTCCTCTCACTGCATTTCATTAAGCTGAACAGCCACAGTAGACTCGTTGTAATGAGCTTCTGATTGCAGACACCAGCACATAAAAGACGCAAGAAATAAACAAGCAAAACCCAATAAAGTCAAACTGTCAACAGAGCATGTGCCTGCATTGTGAACCCACAGCATTCAAAAACATTACCACCTCACAGCTCTCTCTCCAAACCCTGGAATAAATATGGAATAAAACATTTATCATGTCTGGCAGCATGCAGAGTGAAAACAGAGCTCTGCAGAAAACTGTCAGGTCAGTTCAGGCAACTGAAATATTTCAGTTAAATCCTGCAGCACTCAGGATTGTTTCTGGATAGAGATCTACAGCAGCAGACAACAGTGATCAACATCGAGGGAAAAAGCTGGCAGGCATCCACTGACTCTTCAGACTGGTGCTTTCAAGCAGCGCTGACATTTTCAGTAAAGTTGTGCATGCATGGAAACACCTGCCAAATAACCTCTGAATTATTCATCCTGAAACAATTAGTCTTTGCACATATGCTGGCAACTGTAGGCTTCATCGCCTCTTATTCTCTCACTATCACATGTAGTCTATCCTGTGTGATAAATCAGCATCAAAGCCACAAACTCACATATGGAAGCTCTGCTCTCCGGCGATGGCCCAGACCACAGCACGGCATGAAGGGGACCAGGGAGGGGAGGAACTGATGGCCGTCTCACAGACTCCCTGTCAGGCAGCAGCATCTACTCAGCCTCGGTCCATGCCTTCAGACTTGGCCCACAGGGTTGTGGACCACCAAAAGGTGCAGAGCAGATAACGAGGACAGCAGGGATCCTTGATGGAAGAGTGAGCAGAGGGCTGTCGTATCCACACCTGCCCCCTACTTCTGTCCACCCCTCCTCACGTGTGCACCTTATCTGCCCCCTTACTCAGAAACTATGGAGATTCAAAAGTCAGATTCAAATACTCCTTGCTCTTCTTCCTCCTCTTCTACCCATCTCCAGACTGTTGCAGCAGAGTGTCCATCTGAGTTTACCCCACCCCAAAATCTGTGCACGCTCTGGCAGAGCCTCTGTGCTGCCAAATCCTCTGCAGCGCTGCTGTGCTGTGGCAGAGACGTACAGTTGCAGGCTGGCACACTGGTTCAGCTGCTAGTGGATTTAGACCCACTCATTACCACGCGTAAGTTCCTTCTTGGCACAGGGAGGAGGTGGAGTTCTGAGTGTCCTTTACTGACCGCTGTCCCTTGCTTCCTAATAGACGACACATCCTCTATATTCCCTGCCCCTCCTTCATTCATCCAGGGTTCAGTCGGCTTTTAAAAGCTTGACACACACACTCTGGCTATCTTGACTTTTTATGCTCCACTCCTTTTCTTTATTTCTTCTTGTGCCATGACTCAGTCCTCATTTGCACTGGATTACCCTTCTTACTTTCTCTGTGTGAGGACAGGCACTGAGACAGCTACTGGTTGCTGAAGAGACTGCACTGTGCTTTTAATGTAACAGAAACAGTGTGTGTCTCATGCTGCGAGCGGAGGAACAGCACAACGCTGCCTGTGGTGCAGGGGGAAGTCACTCGCACAGTTCAGTCATGCTGGAGTGCTTTGTGTGACTGCAGAGCTGGCGTGTTTGTTTCTTTCCCCTCCCGTCTCATCTCACACCTCCTCTCCACTATTATCCTTTCCCACTGTGTTCAGGTGATTGAGTCCAGAAGGACATCCGGCCTCACTACTCCATCACAAATGCTGTGTCAGCCATAAATGCACATACCCGCTTCATGCCACAGGACAACTGTGGTAGAGAGGGGTGGGTCACGGGTAATATTCAATTATACAGCATGACTGTGGATGTGCTTTTGCATCTCTACTTGCAAAGCCAGCTGGATACATAGATTTTAACTTTGAACCTTTCCAGCAGTGATTTCAGTTAAATCATCAAAGTAATGTATTTTGAAAATGGTGTAGCAAATATAGTTTTATGAGCACTGACAGCAAAGATTCCCTGAAAATACAGATTTACAACTGGAGCTAATAAAGCCAATAAAAGCAACACTAATTTCAGCCAAAATACATAATTTCATTTTATTTTAAACGGGAAGCCTTTGCTTTTGCATCAGCAGATTATTAAAAAGTGAGGAGCCAAACAGATTCTAAAACAAATGAGCTTTTCTTTCATGCTAACAATAAAGGACAGCACTGAGCACATGTATAAACCGAGTTTAAGCATCCCCCCCCCATTGTCACCTACCTTCAACTTTTTTAGTTTGCTCCACTCTTATATTGTGCAGAGCTGATTCTGATGTTGAAGACATCATCACTTACTCTCAGGCTGAGGTGGGACAGGCTGCAGTTTGTCAGTAGAATAACAACATGATTTCTGCTGTCACAAAGTGCTGCGTCAAGATAAAAACAAACCCAGTTTTCTGTCTCCATGAATCACAAGTGATTTTCCAGGCGCCTACTACTTACGAAAATAAAAATATCAAGCATTAGGTCAAGTATCATAATTTATTCTCCAACACATTGGCTTTAACTGAGGTTTTAAAAGATTTACCTAAAGACAGATGGGGTATTTCAGGGCTAAAATGAGAGCCAGGTCAATTTTTTTTTTTTTTGCTGAAATTTTATTGATGAGAAATGTAAAAAAGCAAATTCACGTCAACATAACAAGTTTTAATTTTGGGATATTTGAGGGAGAGTTTTAGATCCTAAAGAAAGTGCATGTTAATGCGAGGAATTGTTTAATGAAATAATCGCTTCAACGTCTTCTGTAATACGCTCACAAGCATGGAGAATTAAATGAAAATGTCAGTAATCTCAGATCTGCATGCTTAGTAAGACTTTAATTAGCTTGCCTCACTCTGTTTTTTAATTCAGCCAATTTTGTGCAGTGTGAACAAACAAAACACATTATAATATAATCAGTGAGCATTCAGTCAACAGGGGCTTTTTCTAAACTGTTCAGTAATCTGTTTTCATGAATATCCTCTCTTTCTTATTTTCTCTTTCCCCTCAAACCCCAACTAGACAGAGCCAATGTCTGGCCCTCTCTGAGCCTAGCTCTGCCAGAGGTTTGCTTCCTGTTTAAAGTGACTTTTTCTTTCCCACGGTCACAAAGTGCTTGCTCACAGGGCGTTATCTGAGGTGGGGATTTTACCCTACATTAAACAGCACCTTGAGAGGACCTTTGTGTATTTGTGCCATAATCTATGTCTATTAGTGTTATATTAAAACGTTATTAGAAAGTATTTCTCTACACAATAACCCTGCACCCTGGACTGATGCTGTGTGGCCTGTTGTGAAACTTTGTGCTCATCAGTGATAATATACACATATCTATTCATCTCCTCAAGTCTGACAACATAAACCTGCCGTGATCTTTTATTATCGTTGAAGCCTTTTTAGTTTACTGCCAATATTTCACAGGCTGACATGTGTCTGCGGTGATGGAAAGGCACAATTATAAACACAGAGCTGTGCACCTTACAGTGAGAGGGGAATCATGTCTATCAGTTAGCCTGTCAGAGGCTGTCACCCTTCAATGGTAATAATCGCTCAGCTGCTGATGTCATGGATAATACTGCAGGGAAACAGGTCTCCACATTGAAGTACTCCCAGTTTAATTTGGGTTCATTACAGCCTCTCTGGATGCATCTTCGCAGTCATACCTGAGGTACTTTACCCAAGAATCTGCACCAGTTTCTGCTTTTACATGAGTTAACATGCACACACTGTTAGGTACTAGGAACTCACTGTGATCATGAAAGTAATGTAACAGTGAGAGATGTGTCTATTCTTCCCCCCGGATCTGCATCACTATGCAGAAGACAGTCTCAATTAATCATAGGGGCAGTAAGAGCAAGCTTTCAAGGCATAAGAAGGAGCTAATTAAATGAATCCATCTTATGATTAAAGCACAAAAAAAGAGAATGGACACTTGTGTTTTACACCACAACTTTGAGGATGGATTTTTTTTTGTGATAATGATATGACTATTGTTTTTTTTTTTTTTAATTCATCTGAAAAACACACCTAAACGATGCTACCTTTCATTTTAGGCCTTTTATTTTTCAAAGACCAGCCAATTACAGCTTTAATCCAGCTGAAAGATTGATAATGAAAATAATAAGCACTTACAGGCTAAAGCAAATGTATAAAAATGTGCACTCTCATGAATTTCAGTCATGGCCTGCAGTCTCCAGTCGTTGAAACATGATGACAGTCTCTTAATTTGCATGATCAGCAAAACTTTTTATCTTTCTCTCTCTCATCCGTGATTCATCTAATACAGTACCTGCTATTTAGATAGATATTATTTGAGTGGAGGATGAGGATCACTCGTAATAACTGGGCTGTGACCTTGGCCACTAGGTGGTTAATGGATCAGCTCACTGCCAAATTAATTTATCAGCAGGACTGAGGAGTGGGAGGATGCATGGAGGATTCAGGTCAACTGTGAAAGCAGGGCATGCTTTGATGTAGTGATAACAATGTGCGTCTTTCTCTTTGTTCCTTCGCTTGTCACTTACTGAAAAACAACAGACTGAACAATAAATTCCACATTTGTGGCTTCAGTGTCAGTATTATTAGATAAAAATCATACTGTTACATCACTTACAGTTTTGCAACCATATTTGGCTATCCATGTATTTCCACTCAGTTAAATAACCCCAATAACAGTGTTTGTCCACTAGATGGCAGTCTGGCACTGCTGCAACAGCCGACTGAGCAGCAGTAGTGCTTTACGGTTGCTTTTTTTGTTTCCAGATTTTCACTCAAGTACAGTATTTTACTCTGGCCAACATTACTGCAGTCTGAAGCCAGACATTACATACTGTTCTCCAGAAATATTTACTACTGGAAAAATCTTGACATTTGTTGCTTAAAGTTCAGAAAAGGTCTGCAGGATTAATGCTACAATTGATCTTTGAGATTTCCAATGGCAGTCACTCCATACCACCAGTGCATATGTAACATATCCATGGCATGAAAACAGACAGGCTGTCAGATTTGATCAGAACCATAACGAGCTCTTTGCGTCATTCCTTTTCTCCACTGACTAAAATAATAATAAAGGGAACGATGAGAAGGAAAATGGTTGCAATCACTGAGTGAATGGGAATGGGTTTTTATGTGTTCACCACATGCATTCACGCAGACTTTCATCTGCAAATCCATCTCTACAGACAGAGCAGGTCAAACTGTACCAATATACTGTGGAAAGTTACGGGAGTGGGAGACATCATGGAGAGGTGAAAGAGCCAGAAGGAGGCGGACAACACAGAGGGGAAGTGGGAAGCTTGGTGCAACCATTTACATAAACATAACAAGTGTGGGAAGCAGCAGTAGGTTAATTATGACATAATGCTCTGTGAGTTATGCAAATCACAGTCTCAACTACTAAACACTGAATCTCATTTTTCACTGTATATCATTTCAGCACCTCACCCGGCGCACGCAAATTATCCTCCCCTGAGCAGGTGCTCCTTATATTGAATCTATTCTTCAATTTTTAACTGTCTGCTTTCTCTAATATTGAATTTCTATTGAAAACAAATGACATAAAGACTGAATATCTTATTTTAATTGGCAACTAACAAGAGTGGAGCCAAGAGGTTATATCCAGTAAACATTTTTCTACCGCACTCACATTTGAAGCAGGAAGTCAAAAATCCAGAGTTGAAATTTTCAGCTGCTCATGTCAGATTTACCCAGTCAGTATTAGCCCCACCATCCCCAACTTCACAATCCAATATGGCAGCAGTGCTTTTAAACAGTAGTAGAACATAAATTAACCAAACAGAGAAGACTGAACAAGTCAGCAGAGAAGCACCTTATACCTGCATTCTCTTTAAAGGCCAACAGGGGGCAACAGCTCTGTAAAAACATTTCCTCTCCTATAAGCATATGGGAAAACGGCTCTGAGATTTGACCTCTAAACTCTTTGCTGACTAGTTTATGTGATCAGTCGCTTGTTTTGGGCCATGCTGAATAAAAATTAAGTCCATTTTGTACATTTTAAAAATAGAGGATATGCTCATGAGCTAACAGCTTGAGTTTGATCAGTTGATAGCCAAGGAGAATACGATATCGCCACAATGACGATGGAGAAAACACTTCAAAATGGGTCTTTGCAAACCAGTGGGTGATTTCACAGTGTAGATTAAAGTGTAAAGTGTAAATATCCTATGAACTTTATCAACAATTAAAACATCTTTAATATGTATGAGTCCTTGCGTTGTACTGCTAGATAGATGGCAGTGATTTACCATACTGAGAGGAAAAATAATGCAATGTAAATTTCTGTGCTACCTTGGTGTAAATTTGTGGTGTCAGCCTATAAAAATGATGTAGCTCAGACAGTGGCAAGAAAGCTTTGTGTGTTGCACTTGCAGGTTTGTTCTTCATTATGATGGACACAGGTGGGTTGGCAGTTCAGACCTCATTGCCTTAAAAGTTCTACATTTATGACTGTATTCTCGAAAACGATGTGCCTATCAGCATGATGTAAGGCAGATTTGTCATCTGATTACACTCCAGTCAACTCAGTGGAGTCAATAAAGTCAAAGGAATTCAAAGAAACCTATATCTATAATCATTTCATATCTTTACCCAAGAGGCAAAGGGCAGACTGACACCCTGAGTTGAAACTCATCTGACAGTTTTCCTGGCTTGTTTGAAAAAGAGTAATGTTTTTGTAAAACCTGAAATAACCTGCGAGAAGTATCCTCGCAAGGTCTGTGTCTTTTTGTTTTATTCACTAACTGGGCCAAGCTTTTATAGACTCACTTTTAAGCCATCCCTCTGCTAGTATTTAATCCTGTTGTTTGTTCTGCATTTTGTTTCTCACCCTCTCTAAAGTACTTTGTTAACTCTGTTTTTAGAGAAGTGCTATATAAAGAAAGTTTATTATTATTCAGGGTCACGGAGGACTGGCTGATTTCCCAGGATGCATTAAGCAAAAGCAGACACTCTAAACACAGTGCCAGTTTACAAATGGATGATCACTCACAGTGGACACTTACACCAGTTGTAAGTTTAGAAATGACTACATTCAATTCTCTATTGTCAAGAGGCTCGCAAATTCATGATGTCGAAGCTGGCTGTTTATTATACCTGCTTAGTCATTCACAAACACACAATCAGTCAGCTTAGCACATAAGCCCAGAAGTCCCTGGATTCATATTCATCCATGTAAAACTCCCAGACTCCAGCGCCGGTGAAGTCTTGGCTAGTTGTCTGACAACTTCTCAGAGAGAAAAAAATTGTCATACACATGACCTTTCTCTAAAATATTTTTTTTTACAGATTTTACATGTTGCGTTGTTATTTATACTTTTGCTAATCTAAGTTTACCAGCTACTATTTCCACTCAGTTACATCTACCTTTTCTTTGAGTCTCACCACATACATTTTCTAAAAATAAGGAGCTGATCCCTAAAATAACTCCGAGGTGGACAAACATGTATCAGCTTTCATCAACTTGATGGTGAACCATCTGTTTTTCTATCTCGGGCTGACGTAAATGTCTGGGCAGTTAAAGGAACTCTATGCAGGGCGCCCAAGTGCACTGTATGATCCTGATCTCAACACTATTTATTCGAAGTTTTGACCCCTCGACATGTGCAGAAAAAGATGGGACAAAGCAAACAAAACAATCTGCACTCAGTGACGCACGTTTGCTTACACAGCAGCCCACCTTCACATGAATAAAAATAAACCGTCTACCTGATGGTGGTAAAGTTTGCTAACAAATCTATGACAGTTCTGCCCTTCTTCCTTCTCAATGGAGAGCTGAGCTCCACAAACACCGACCTCGCTACTCCCACGGCTGAGCGGTCTGGTCTTGCCTGAGCCTCCATCCTTCCCAGCCTCCTCCACACTTCCCCCTCCCAGGCATCAGACCATGACCGCAGAGAATGTCTCTCATCCTTTCTCTACTCAAACTACTCCCCATCTGCCCTCTGCCCTCTCTATCTGTAAGAGCATGAGTAATTCTGTCATTTAGGAGTGTTTGCATGGAGTTACTGCGAGACTGTATTGATGCTCGGAGCTGCGTTGGCTTGATCACACCATGACCCTGGTGAGATGTTCTTAAGACGCCCACATGTATAAAAGGATTATGAAGCACAAAAACAACAGGTTAAACAGGAGGGTGAGAGGCAGAAAATATACAAGAGATCATGTAATTTATTGAGGAGACAGTCACTTATTTGACACCCTTACATGCTTTTATACATTCATTACAGCAACAGTTACTCTACAAGTTCCACCTCAAAAACCTGATATAATAAAAATGATTAGATCTGCTATGTTTTTGAATAGAACTGACAACTAGATTATCAGGTAAACCAGTTAAGGGAGATCTTTATACTCTTAGTTCTGTGCTCTAACATGTGCGGGCAAATCATGTCTGAGGCTTATTCAGTAAAGGACAGAGTAATTTTATTTTAAATATAGGATGGTTCAGCACCTCAGACGGGCACTGGGTTGTTATGTTTCCCGCCGAGAGATGGTTTCCAAATCCTAAATCCAGTTGTGCATGTTTAAATAATAACAGTGAAGACAACATCAAATGACAGGCTGATTAAAAGGCACTGAGATCATGAGTGTGAGTGGTGGTGTGAGTTTAGCTACTTAGAGAGTACACTCTCATACATCTGTAAGTATGACTGAGCATGAGGCAAAGAGAAATAAGGTCAGAACAAAATGCTGTCATGAAAACATAACTGAATAACAGTATTTACACTGTTATCTAAACAGAGGTGAAGTTACTGGAAGGTCTGCTATTTCTGGGGGCCTCTTG
Organism: Simochromis diagramma; assembly: GCF_900408965.1. NCBI lineage: Eukaryota > Metazoa > Chordata > Actinopteri > Cichliformes > Cichlidae > Simochromis > Simochromis diagramma. The sequence goes on from NW_024387040.1 coordinate 8,129,546, forward strand.
CAGCAAATATCTCAAAGAAGATATTTTTGCTCTGCATGAAAGAGACTGTCTGACTCCCAAAAAGCATAATTCCTCTGCTCCACACCATCTCTTTTCTGTCTCTCACTCAAATGCCCTCTCATTTCCCTAACATGACGATGCAGACTGACAGTCGTTCGCAGCAAAGCTAACCGATGACTCTGACTGAAGGGGAACTCCTCATTTGGGGGAGAAGACTGTGGGAATGGACATTAGCTCCCAAGGGTGGTGGAAGAAAAAAAAAAAAATCAGGGAATTTCTCCCTGAGCAGCTTCGGTTGAGCTGCAGCGCCTCATTGAGAACTTCTCTGTGGCTGTGAGATGAAGTAGACAGCAGCCTAGGAGGTGCAATTTTGATCTGACCTCCTCCAGCTTCCCGTCGCTCTGCTGCTGCTGTGCCAAAGACGAGGCGATCTGTGCCTCCTCCAAAAAAGGCAGAAACATTTAAGCAGGAGTGTTCATCCTTAACTCAGCCCATACTGTCCCTTTGCAGGTCTGCTCAACAAAGACCAGACTCGCTGAGTGTGTACCTCACAGGGTCTGCTTTATAACAGGCCACAGTGTCGCTGTGCACTCAGTGCACAGAAGATGCATATCAGATGAGAGGCTTCCATTTAACATACTGTACCCAGCAGTGTTTACAGAGGGCTTTCATCGCAATGCACATCTTATTGCTGATGGATGATGATGACTGAGCCTGAGCTCTTACACCAGTTTGCATTTACTGTCAGGCATTTATACAAACACACAAGTGTTAGATTCCAACGGGAAGTAACTGCAGCCAGGAACTTGAATTATACTTCATGGTACTCTTTTATCGTGGTCAGCTACATCTTTGTTGTACCTTTTCAAAGACAAAACTATTTTGGTTTTAGGCTTTAGGCACCAACAGATAGTTTAGATGACAAAATAAGACACCGATAGGCGAGATCAGCAAAAATTCAAATCACCACCCTTACCTGGCGAACAAGGCTGTTGGTTGTGGTGTCGGACGAGGTGCTTCCATCTGAGCCTTTAAAGCGACCTTTTCTCCGAGCTCCTTTGCTTTGAGACTTCAGAGCCAACAAAAAAAGACAGGATAAAACTGTTTATGAGGAATCTTAAAATCTTAAATCTTAAAAGAATATACACAAGACCATGCAAACTAATACATTTTCCCCATAACAGATTTTAAGTTCATGTGCAAAAATGCATTCAGCAGAAAATAATATGAGACTCATAATAAGTCATTAATGTTTAGCAACAAATGCAGCAACTGTAGTTAGATCAATTTCATTATCAATATGTTTTCTCTATGAAAACTCCAAGTACAGGGCGAGATCTCAAAAAAGGTTGTGTCTGACAAAGATTATCTGTGATTATGAAAGCCAATAGAGCAGTTTTAAGTTATCTGAGTGACCAGTTCTGCTTCCAACATTACAGCCTCCGTCTTCACTGATGAATTTCATTGCGTAGTTGAGTGGAGTTGGTGAGTCATTTCCAGCATAAAATAATTTTTTATACCAAAGCATTCAGTCAGTATTATAGCCAGTATCAGCCAAGCACTGACTTCCACTGTTTCTTACTTATTACAGATTTGAGTGTTTTCACTTAAGGTGTAATGTTATGACGTGTTTCAGGAGGTTAAGTAATCGTGTAGGTAGACAGCTTATTTTTCAAAAGTGGCATCCTGGAAAAGTAATGCACGAAATGCAAGAAATTCATTTCAAATCTGCTTTTTTTTTTGTCCCCCTCAGTCGAGACCCCTGGACAAATACCCCAGGACCAAACAGAGATATCACTATACGTGTTAAATAAACTCACTTTACTCCACAGAGCAATTATATAATTATATATAATTTATTATCAATTTTTCATTATTTTACCTGCAGAAATACACAAAACCCGTTTTAACATGTTTTAGACATTACAATGTTGTTAATAATGAAGGTACTATGTTTTTTCTTTGAGACTTTACACTAGCTTTAAACTTAAATGCCGCTTACCTGCCACTAAAACAGCCAAAACACCCATACATGCTTAAGCACCTAGTTCTTAGTTACTTTCGTTTTTACAGCAGTACTTTGAACAGAGTTCTTTTTGCATTACACTCGTAAATATGTAATTTCTACCACTGGCTTTACAATTGAAATACTTCCGGAAATATGAGTTAATTTGACGAGCGGCCTGGCTAGCTTACTTCAAAACGTCGTGATATTAAACTAATACGACATGTCAAACTATTTTCAGTCCCTGAACGTGAATATCCAAATATCAAACCTGACCCACAAATAAGTAAAAACAAACAAACAAACAAACCAAAACAAAAAACAAATTAACAAAAAATAAAGATTCGCCCTCGCGACTTACGAACCTCAATCAAAACTTTAATGAGGCCACCTGCGCTCATCAGCACGCGCAAAGGAAGCGGACAGGTTGAGAGCAGGTGAGCTGTTTGACGTCTCTCAGCGTGCAGTGCCAAGGTTTAAAGTGGCAGTTTAACAGGAACTGTCAGCTTTAATTAAAATGAATTAACTCACTTGTAACATGGGATGTTCCAGAGCGTCCATGTGTTTGTCCGGAGGTGTTTCTGCTCTGTTGGTTGGGCTAATGTTGACGACCATCACACCATTTGAAAAACGCGGATATTCGGTAAAACCTCTCGGGTTGTACAGATGCTCCAGCTGTGCCCGAGACAAAAGCGCATTTTTACATAGTAGTGTTGAAGAGTTTAATGCTGCTCTTCAAGTTTGAGTCGAGTTAAAGGAGGAGCTTGTGCGAAAAATGGCTGTAGTTTTTCGCGAGTTCAAGATGATGGTGATGATGTGAGTCGTCGGATATTATAGCCTTCAGCATCACAAAGCCCCCTCATCAGTTCGCTCCTTCCTACACTAGCTGAGAGAGCGCTCCTGCTCCGTGAGCCCTCATCCAACGCCAACACCTCTCTGCCTCCTCACAGCGCAAAGGGATGAAAATGAATAGAAGCATCCAAACAGATAGTCGGCATGAACACGACTGAAAAGCGTCAATTCAGAGTAACTTTGACGATCAGAACTGAACAAGTGAGAGAAATCAGTCATAGCTACTGGGAGGTGTTTAAATCAACAAAATGATGCTGTTATTGTAATATAAACCTGATGTGGCCGCTCACAGGTGTTGGCACCAAAGTAGAGGTGACACAGGGTGGTGGAGGTGGTGGTGGGGACAAAGAGAGGGAAGCCAGAGGAAATAAGACTATTTTATCAGAAATGAATACAAAACAAAAACAAAAAAACATGCATGCAGCCCAAATACAGATAGTAAAATATGATAAATGTCTCAGCACAAGTAGTTAAAGTAAAATTACTCATGTCTAATGGCTCACTTCAGAATCATATACATGATAGATACTTCAATGATCTTTAATTTATTTAATAAATTATTGTATTGCAGCAGCACGATAAAGAGTAAAAACAGTGCAGTCTAAAAGAAATAAACCACAGTGTTAAAGTAAAAGTGCCACAGGTGCATAGTGAGGGTCTTATACTGTGACAGTGCAAAGTTTTAACAGGAATTTTAACAGTGATAAAAAAACAAAACAAAGAAAATAAAAATTTGGTTAATTTAAAGAAGAGTAAAAAAAAAATATTGGATCACAAAGACTGATATGTTATTATGTGCATTACTTGATTGCTGCAGCTGTAGTTAGATTAAAATTGCTTTTTTTTAGAGCTAGTTCCCCTTTATCCAAATAATAAGCATGGAACCAGATGTAATGAGGAGAGGCAGATGTGACTGAAACAGAGGGCTCAAAGGCTACCAAGCTGAGATTAAGTAGTCGTTAGCCAGTGAGCCTGTAGCTTCATACCACACACAGTCTTGCATTCTGAAGTACAACGAAGATTTTACTTTTTTTCAGTTCAATATGATCCAAAATGAGTGACTGAGACCATAAACTCACGAGGAAAGTGTTTCACAGCAATCACAACTATCGCCATCTGGTGGCCTTCACATAGAATGCAGGTTTAAGGCACTTTGCGTTGGCTTCATTTTTTCTGACCAAAAAGCCGAATTCTTTTTTTTTTACTATGGTGAAAGGAGTGTGGTGCCACCACATAGGCTGTATATAAAAGATGGATGCAGCAAAAATGATGTCATATGTGGACAAGAGGGTGGAATACTAGTTACTTAGTTAGAATCTTGATTAGCAGTTCATAGACTGACTGGTTTGGTTTAAATGCACACACATGCTAATATGTGTGCATTTGGATATACATAACAAACTGTACAATTGTTGCTACAACAGGCCTATTTGTCAAATAATTACATTAAGAGGTTCCAACAACACAGCCTAGTCCAGCTGACTCTCATTTATAGGAGGCAGTCAAAGCTACCACATGCTTAACTCAGTATCCAGATGGATACTGGACATACCCCTGCACCAAGAAAATGTTAAATATACCTCTGTGAAAATCTTGGTTTTCCATATTTGCTTCTTGTGTAATAAAGAAATGGAGTTTTCCAGTTAAACTGGGATAGCCTAAAAACATATATATCATCATGTTATCATTTGGTGCAGGAAACCTGAAAATTGGAGCAGTGAGCCACAAGCTGACAGATGAATAATTTGTATTGGCAGTTAAGTACAGGCAGCATAGCTGGCGGATGAAAAAAAAGGGTGTTGCACTTGTTGACTATTTCATTATTGAATGAGCTCTTTTTATAAATATGTCATTGTAAATAAAATAACTTAATTAATTAAATAAAAAATACCTCTCAGTTTCATATTGGATGACATACTTGTTCAGCCAGTAGTCCAGAATCCAAATATATTGTTTCTAAAATAAACTTGGCACTTGCCAGTAAGAAAATCTTTGTTTGGTCGATTATTTCTTTGTTGTAACAATAATTCCTGGTAATAAATCTTATACTGTTGGAAAGCCTGTTTATTCCCCATCCATGATGCCACATTTGTAAGGAAAATGCATTTGTGGGTTGAGCAGCTGGGTTGAGTATGGAGGTTGTACCATGAAAAAAAGCTTATTCTAATATTGAGTTTTGTTTGGTGTTGTTTATTGGATTGGATGATTGAAGTCTGAAGGAACGAGCCATATTGGCCATTTAACAGTCCATCCAGTTAACAAACAGGGACATCAGTGCAATGTGAAAGAACCATACACAGCCACATCAGCCTGGCACCTCCTCCTCATGCTGGTCATCGGCTTGGTCACACACCGGTTTGGGATGGTGTCCGATTCTTCGGTGTGGTTGAGGTCAGGACTGCAGGCAGGCCGTTCCTTTCTCTCCACTCCCAAATTTTGGTGATAGTCTCTGATAAATCCTGCTCTGTGGGGATGAGTGTCATCTTCGAGGATAGAGTTCAGTCCCAGACTGTGGAGATATGGGATTCCATTGTATGGTATGTTCCAGATTTTCTGGGTACAGAGCCATCAGCCATATCATACTGGAGACTTTGACTGCAAAGCTGTAGAAAACTATTTACAGTTCCTAAATCCTGACAGGGTGGTGTTGTCTTCTTGGGACACTCATGTAGTGGCCTGTCTCAAAAATCTCCTCTTATGTGGAATATGCTCTTCTATTTGGAGATGGTACGCATTCAAAAAAAAAAATGCTGCAACTTGGTTTTGCAGAACACCGGCTTGAAATTGTCCAGTGGCACGGGCGCTATGCACATCAGTCAATCATGGCATGCTTGCAGCAGACACCAACTGACCCCTGTAGTAGGGTCCATCCTCAAAGGTGCTGCTAATCAGACACCAGTCAGTCACCTGATTGGCAGCACATGGGGTACAAGAAGCTCAGAATAAGATATAGCAGATAGCAATCGCACAAATGAATTCTCCTTACAAATGCAGCATCATTTAAGGGGAAATAAAAAGGCTTTCAAACACTATGAGATTTATTGCCAAGAAGAATTGTTACAGCAAGGAAATAATTGACCAAACAGAGAATCCATACTTTTTGGGCTAAGTTTATTTTGAGAAAAGAAAGCAACAAAATTTCAGATTACAAAATTTCATGCATACCAAAGGAAAATCACCAGGTTTGTATTAAATGAATCTTTCATCTGCTTTCAGGCTTGAAATGAACTTTTATTTATCAAATGACTGCCAAAAATAGGAAAATTAATAGAATCCTAGTAAGTAAGGTGATATAGACAACCCGCACTGAACACTTTGAAAGGTACACCTTTCAGACTTACCTTACTCTAAATGTGGTACGGTTGTTGGTGCTAGACAGGCTGATCTGAGTATTTCAGAAATGCTGATTTACTGGGATATTCCCACCTCTAGGGATTACAAATAGTGATCTAACAAAGTGAAAATATCCAGTCAGCTGCAGTTCACTGGGTGAAAATGCCTTGTTGATGTCAGAGGTCACAGGAGAATAGCCAGACTGCTTTGAGCTGATAGGAAGGCAACATCAAATGAATCACTGATACAACCAAGGTATGCAGAGGAGGATCTCTGAATGACATCTCTGAACAAACTTGAAGTAAATGGGGTGAAGCAACAAAAGAACACACCGGCTAAGAACATACCGCAATTCACATGGCCTCAGCAAAACCAGACAACAGAAGAATAGAAATAATTGCCTTGTCTGATGAGTCAAAATGATGTGCCATCTCACAAAGATCAGATCATCTAAAACTGGTTTATTGAACTTGATTATTAATTCTCTGCACTCTATTGTCCTACAGGGTCACTAAATCTCAGTTCAGTGGAAAACTTTTAAGATGCAGTGAAAGGGAAGATTTACATCATGGATGTGTAGCCGATAAATCCAACCCAAAAAACCTTGCATTATAACAGATGCAACTTCAGGATATTTTCAGTGACAGATGTAAATATTAATTCATAATTTCTACTTTTTATTGTTTGTTGAAGTGTAGAAAGGTAACTTTTCTTATCGTTTCACCTGTATAAATGAGTCATTTGCTAAAACAAGGTAGTTTGAACCAGGTAAAGTGAAAGAAAGGAACTGCATCTACATTATATCCCTCGGTATGAACTTTGCAATATCGCACTCATGGTATAGTGTCTCCTGTAAAACCATGCTGGTGCTGAAGAATGCTATTCTCAAAAGACTTTAGAGAGCTCTGAAATTGGTATTCATTATTGCCCTCTAGTGGTTTCATGTGCATTTGCATTTTAAAGGAGAACCGTAAGAACTGTATATAATAAGTTATGTGGGAGCAATTTCTATAAACACTGATGCAAAAAAAAAAGGCGATGGCCATGGTGGTGGATGCACTCTGAGTGTCTCACGTGTACCAAGACTTTATAAAACAAAAACATTTTATGCTGAAAACTATAGATTTATATTTTATACCAGTTATGTACACTGTTATATCAGGACACAATGAGGTCCACAGGAGGTGATGTTCCACAGTATTTGGACCAATTATCAGTTCGTTAGTATCTTATTTTTGAGGTAAAGGTTCATTTTAGCAATGATTTCCAAAGAAAAAGTGAAAAATGTACATCTAAACAGGGGTAACAGTGCAGGTTTGTCTGGTTATTATTATTATATGCTTCTTTTGTCTTTGTGTATTTAACATCATAAGGCATTCAACTGCCCTGTTGTGATATTTTGAGGGTTTTTTTTGTTTGTTTGTTTTTTTTAGCAACATTTGTAAAAAAAAATTGTACCTAAGAAGAAAAAAAAAGATTGATGGAATGAGTATATGTGAGTTAAAGCCAGTTTTTAAGGTGCTAATATGTATAAAAACTAAAGCATTTCCCTCACTGTGTGGCAACTATTTGCTGGCGTGTTTTTGTGTCACAACAAAAACAGGCAGGAAGAATTGTTTTCAATCAGATCCGTTTCAATCAAAGGGAAAAATATTTTTATGTTTCCTGTTCTCTGTCTCTCTAGTAGCTTTTTCCCATTGTTTGTGTGTTCTCCTGCCCTGATGACCCCCCGCAGCTGAGCTCTTCTTCTGAGAGGTCTCTGCTGAGCAAGTGAGAATACTCAGTGTTCAAACCAGCATGGCCCAAATAAAAGCACTTCCTTCATCCATCCTGGCAACAGTTACCTTGAAAACATGAGCATGCCAAAAAAAAAAATGCCTCTGTGGTGCAAAAGAGCAGATTTACACACAAACGAGTAGGCCTGGAGCTTTCCTGGAAGTGCTGAAGAGGCTGAGATTTTTAAAATAACAGCAAAATTGCTAGAATAAGAGAAAATTCAATGGGCTTCCTCCTATTGTCTGAACATTTCTCGGGAAGTCACAGTAAATGGTGTCAGCTCTTTCTGCCATGATAGCCAAATAATCTCATGACACTGTTTATGGAAATGACTTTGCAGTTAGATAATAAGCGCAGAATGGCAAATTAACATAATCAGCATAGAAGAAAGTAATCCCTCGCACGAATAAAGTAAATGCTCGACAGCTGTTTGCTCAAATTTTACAGAAATATGTTGATGCTGAGAGCACCAGAATTTAATCACAGCAAGCTGATTAAAGGAAAGAAAAAATCCATTTTTAAGCCCACTCGCTCTTTCAGTATCACAAATCCAATTTTATGTACAAATAAGTTGATTTGCCATGTTTCATTTATTTCATTGTGCTTATGTATTCATCACATTCCCATCTTCCTCCACCTCCTTCTGCGAGCCCACTCTGACCGGTAAAGAGCGTGTGCTCTGTGTGGGTCGGACCGCTGCGGCGTTTCTGTCTTGCACAGCGATGAGCGTTAGTCATCCAGGTTGGTGGATGAAGAGAACAAGTAGCTCAGGTGGGTGGAAGTGCCCTCATATTGGATCACAGAGAGGCCTCAAAAAACAAAGAACAATGCCTCTGAGATGAGAAGCAGAAGCGGAGCAACGTTTTTCAAAATAGGGCTTCAAAAATAACTGTAAATGATACCAGCTTGTGCCTGACAAAGAGGCTTAAATCCTTTTCTTTGTTCCTAATATTAGTTTCTCATCAAGCCAATTAGTTTGTGTATATTTAGAAGTCGCCCAAACACACAGGAAATTATGCGGAATTCCTGAAAAGCACAACTCTTTATAATTTCGTGTATATCATGCAAAAAAATAAATAAAGGAATTAATTAGAAATACATTGAATGGAGACTCAAAGGGATTATCTTTCAACGGGACAATATTGTTGAAGAGCAATACTGAAAAACTTTAGTGCTACTTTAATTGGAATTAAGTGTACAAATTTAAAACCATCTGTGTTTTCCCATATGATTTGGAAATTTGATGTGGCTATTACAAGCTCATCAAGTAAAATGTCCCTCAAATCATCTGCATCATTATATCAACAACACCCAAATTAATCTATTAATTTTCCAGTTAAAATTTCCATCAGTTTAAAGGCAATGGAAAAAAATAAATAAAAATGTTAATAAAAAAGGGAGCTTTACAATATACTCTTGATCATTGAATTTGATTGTCTGAGGCAACATGAACAACAGATGGTGCTACCAAAAAGGCAATGAAACTAGACATTTACAGTCCATATACAGGCACACACACTGTACCTAACATACAAAAATAAATCATCAAGTATAAAAAAAGACAGGCTTCGCACCACAGTACATATATCTGATCCATTGTTGAGACTACAACATCATCAATAATTATTCAAATCTACTGGTTGCACATGCTAAGAGATGATAACAAACCAGTTAATGGAAATTTAAAACTCTAGTACGACTCGGCATTTTGTTTTGGCTCGACCCTGTGAGGAAGATGCACACTGCATTTAAAATTTGAGTTCATGTTCAAAGAGCGCGAGCAACAAAAGGCAGGCCCAACCCAACAGGAGACCGAGGTTCTGGAGGAAAAACATGAGGCACGGTCTGTCGGTCTTTACTCGATTCATCTCTGGAAGCTGATGAAAGAGAGAAAATAAGAGTAAGAGCAAAACCTTCAGCAGTTTGGCAGAAATTCAGGGTAGGGCTGGCATTATTCTCTAGTTTTCGTACTTCCACATAACCTCGTGAAAATAACAGTCAGCGATTTTCCCATCGCTCAGTACTTTCCAACTGTACTACTTAAGGTTTAAATCTTAAACCAGAATTTACAAACACGCTAAGCATTCCATGACGCTGTTCTGAAGCACAGCTGGACTTTGAGCTTCTTGATGCTGAGGTCAGCTTACTACTAGTTTAACAGGTAAAACCTTTTGTTAATCACACAAATTAGTGTGTTAGTACTTTGTAAAATAATATAAAGTGCACAGCTCAGGTTGATGGGAGTGCCGCTATTTTTGCAGGCATTTGGTCACATACAAATGCCTGCAAACTGATGACAGACAATCCTGAGAGACACATAGCATGAAAACAGGTTGATATACACACACCCCTAAAAAGGGCTCAGTTTTTGGTTCCTGATGGTCTCTTGGAGATTGGAGTAATTTTATGTGCAATTTTTCATGATCTGCAAAAGCTGTAATTCTCAGCTGTTTGACCAGTTTTCCATTGGTTTAGTTTCTGCTAAAACAATATTTGAACTTGAATTTGAATTTAGTAGTGGCATTAGAACACATTTAATGACCCTTTAAAGACTCCTGCTGGTTAAAATGCACTAATTTAACCAAAGTAATATCACCCATTTGTTTAGTATTTTGACTGTTTTTGTTTAGATTAGATTGAAGTTATTAGCTAACACTAGCAAGACTGAAACATTAAGCTATAGGGGTGCAATGCTACAGTATTAGCCTTAGCACACATGCTAATGCTAATAGCAAATAAGGAAATGACTTTCACTCACTAAAACTATAACACAAAGCTTTTCGACTGGCCATACCACACAGTAACAATCTTATTCACATTATTAAATCAAAAATCATATTTAGAATCAGAATCAGAATCAGAATACTTTATTAATCCCGAAGGAAATTAGGGAAATTGCTTATAAAGAGCAACACAGACGTGACAATTTTTTTTGTACGAAAACAACAACATTGTAATCTATTATTGAAGTTAAATGTTTGGAAGTCTATGGGAATTCGGAGCCATCATCTTGAATGAACTGCATTTTTTAACACTGTCCTAGCTGGCGTTTTAGAGCCAGCCTCCAAAGTTTCTGCTTGAGATCATTGGATCAGTTTAATGTTTTGTAAAGTGTTACTCAAACTGGAGTTCAAAAGTGCATTTAAGGGGGACTATTGATACATTGAGGCACTAGTTATTTCTGCACCAGGACAGAGGATCACTGAAAGTAAATTATGTCACCCCAATGCATCTGTTTGGGTCATTCACATTTGGGATTTTTTTTCTTTACTGTTTTTGAACAACAATAAAGTTTTATGGTAGAGACACCGTAGATTACATCGTAGGTTCTGACCTTTTACAGGATTTGTTGTCAACATGGAATGGCTAATAAAGAATATCACAAGCCATGTGCTTCATAAAACCTGGCTTACCATTTCCACCAATGACAAATAGAGAAAAATCCCAGCAGTGACAGAAAAGATCCACTTCTGCACTTCTGTCTCTGAAGAAACAAAAAGTCCGATGTAGAGCCCCATGAAGGCCGTCAGAGCGCTGAGAAAGTTCATTAGCACAGCAGTCTTCACTGAGAGTCCAGAGCTGAGCAGCACTGCAAAGTCCCCTTGGAGACAAAAAGCATACAAGATAAGTCAGCCAGTCAAGGAGAATAGTTTCCAAAAGATAACAAAGTCATCCAAATGAAAACACAGTGACCTCTCACCCATCTCATGTGGAATCTCGTGACACAGGATGGCCACAGTGGTCGCCATTCCAGTCTCAGATGAAGAGGAGAAAGCTGCCCCGATAACCAGGCCATCAGCAAAGTTATGAAGACTGTCTCCCACAATTACCATCACAGCCAGCAGAGAAACCCCTTGTCCTGGGAACACAAAGAGGGCCTGTGTCAACAAACTCATCCTCAAACTGTAACAATTCCTCTGTCGTGCCAGGCAACTAATTACAAAGCACAACTCATTCATCTGCGTGTGATGGCGCAGCTCATTTAAAAAACAAGAAAAAAGAAGTTTAGCTTACTAGGATGTGAAGGACGCCTTGTGTTTGCATGCTCAGGAGACATTTCTGTACACTCCAAGTCATCCACGGGTCCCTGCAAGATAGACATACCTGTTAACACCAGGGATTCTTGAACATTTTTAGCCTTTGATTTAAGAGAGAATTGTAGAATAGTTGTCAAATTAAAGGAGATACATGAGACTTAACTTTAGTAGTAGTTATGCTGCCTTTAGCGTTAATATCAAGAAGTTATTCAGAAGTTGTTTCAAGTTATTTCCACAACACAATAAGTTTGCCATTTGCAAACAATATTACTTTCAATATCTTTGATATTGCACATCATTAATGTACAATATGAAAACCAGTGGCCCCGAGACAGAATCTTGGGGAACCCCACACAACAGATTTCAGTTTTGATTTTGTAGCATTTGCCTGGTAAACTGATTCCAGTTTTCAAGATAAGTGTTCTTACCAAAGATAATGCCAAACCTCTAACCCCATATGTGCATAGTTTGTTAAGTTAAAGGTTATGATCAACTGTATCAATTTTCTTTTAACTAAAAATACTCCCACAACATATTCTTTGTTTTCAATAGCAAGTTCAAGTTCAAGTTTTATTCGCCACATGCAGTGGCAGGATGCCCTGCAGTGGAATGAACCCGCCCCCCGACCATACACACACAACACAGACATCACATGGGGATACAAGTCAGAGAACGGTTGCATTACAGAAAAAACACTGAAATGTACACTACAATGGGAAAGTACAAGAGGAAAAAAAAGAGACCTCTACTCATGCTGGGCTAGAGAGGACAGCATGAGAACAGGAAACAAAACTGTATCTATGAAGCCAATGAAAGTGTGTGTTGTGGTTCTTTTGGGTCTAAATCCTTATAGTACTCTGGAAGTAGAGAGATGAGCCTATAGTTTATGAGGAGATGTTTATCTCCAGGTTTACATATTGGCACATCCTTTGCAAATGGTATCTTTTCAGGAAATAAACCATATATAATGACAAATTACAAATGTGGGTAAATGGTTTCTAAATCCATATTCGTTAGGCTTTCCATGTGAGGGATCTAGTCTCTGAGACCTGTTTGTGTATTTAAAAGGATCAAGTCCTGAGGTATTAAACTGTCTTTGCACAATTCAACAGCATGAAGTGATTGCTGAATGATTTAATACTTCTCATTCTCCAGCATCCTACATGTTCTGTTTCTTTACTCCCTCCTACACCACTAATCATTTTGTTATATAAGAGCAGTGCGGAAATTTTGGTGATTTCAGTCAATTTTTGATCAAGAATTTGGGGGAATTAATACTAAATAAAGTGTGATGAAAGATGGGATCAGGATTATGCCAAATCTTTGTACCGCCCCTCAACTTGTGTGGTGAATACCATTCTCTAGCACAACACTTGCTGCTTTCTTGGAGGCGTAATGGGGGAGTGAAGCATGACTGGGGTGAATGAAATTATTTTCACTTAAATAGGTCTCCTGTGTTACAGTGTTAGCGTACACATTTCATCAATGTGTTGACATGAGCAGAATTGCCTTACTATAGTCACAACCGTGTGTTTTATCACTAAATAAATAACATGGATGGGTATAGGAATGAAAATTTACCTGCGAAGAACAGTCTTTTTATTAAAACAAAGCAAAAAAACTGTTCAGTGTGACTCGTGACTGGACTCACCAGCTGTATTGTGGAGATAGACTTGCCTCTCTGTGAGTGACCATTGCAGTTCAAGGAAAGGTCACCGCCATGACCCTGCACACAAAAGAAATTCATGAGATCAGTTGCTCAACATGCACAGTCATAGAAATGTGTTTCTGCTTTTGCAAGACCCTTAAATGTTTAAGCCTGTGATGCACTGCTTCTGAGTAACTTTCTCAGATTCATCTTTTTTGTCATTAAATTGATAAAGGCTACAAAACAAAAGCCTTACATGACTATGAGAAGGGACTAAAAAGGAGAATAGTTTTTCAATGAGGAAAAAGCTGTAAATCCCAGCAATCACTCCCAAGATCTTCCACAAATAATCTTTTTCTTCATCATAGTCCTCATCACCATGATTGTGTGTGCTGTGATGGAGGCCAAGGATCTGCAAAGTAGACAGAGAGGAAACAATTTACTCCACACTCAAGCTATGTGTGTGGTGGGTTATAGTGGACGGTGCGGTGACCTTGTACCTGTGGTATGAGGTGCAAGAGAGCGTCTCCTGACAGGGTTCCCACTGCCAGACCAACAAACAGCTGCAGGATTAGTGAGTAGGTTTCTTGGCAGGAGTTGAAGAAGATCAGACAGATACCAAACATGGAGCCCACCGTGATGAGAAAGACAGCAGCTGTGCTGTAGCCATATTCTGCAGGAAGGAGACAGCTTTGCATAAAACACCGAACCAAAAATGTAGTAAAGAACAAGTGATTTATTATGTCTGGCCTCAGAGGCAAGTGCAGCTGATTCGGCCTCTGCAATCCACTTTGCAACCCACCTTAACGTCAGCTCATCCGTACACTGCTATTTATGCTATTTCTAACTTAGTCAATGTCATGTTCATTGCTGGTAAGAATTGCAACTATTGGTGTGTTTTATTTAGCTGAAACTATAGCATGTTGTTTTTATTACAACGTTGGTTTGTGAAGAGAAACAATCAGGTAAAGCGTCTTACTCTCGAGAGCTGTGGGCAGAGACCCTCTTGTTTGTTGCTCTTCAGGCTCACAGGCATTGCCTAGCAACTGCTGAATGATGGCTGGGCAAATTTGTCTGAAGTGTTCCTTGGAAATCGGCAAATGAGGATCCAGAGCAAAAATATCCACCAGCTGATTGGCTGAAAAACATACCTGATTGGAAGAAAAAGAAAAGGCAAATTTGGAAGTGAGTAGGAGGTATTTCAAATCAAGTCTCACTGTGCCTGAATGAAGTTTTTCATTCAGTGTTTTATGGTTTTCAGTACTTTTTGTTTGTCATAACCCAATCAAATATTTATCTCACCATACCTGTGCCCAGTCACTGTTTATTCCTTCAATTCCGGGGTTGCAGCTATCTTGCAAATCCCTAGCCACCTTCTTTGAACCTACTATGATGCCTCGTCTCTTCCTGTTGCGAGAGTGCATTCCTCCTTCCCATCCTACTCTCAGCTGACGAAGCAACTCCTCCAGGTCTAAACAGATAAATGGAACACAATATATCAGGGGTCAGTGCTTTAAACCAGCATTTCTTTATTCATCGCTTAAAAAGACAAATAAAAAGATGGGGACAAACTGTTTTGAAATCCAGTACATCAGTCATTTCTTGGTGTGACTGAACCTCAAATTAACCTGCATTTTTTACTGTCATGAAATAATTTTAACAATTTTCATATGTGTAAGTATAGTTTTATAGTACTGCCTTTGATGCAGTATTTGAGCATCTAGTCTCAAGATAATCGGTTCCCTCTTGGAGCATGTCTGTTAAGAAGACTTACAAAAAACAAAGAACAGCTAAAGCCTCTATTATTGTTCAGTAATCTTGTAATAATCATTAACTGTATAAGAATGATGGACATAGCTTCCTGCATTCTTTCTAATAGCCAGCAGGGGGCGACTCATCTGGTTGAAAAGTAGTATGATGCTTTATCACCTTAGTGAACACTCTCCTGATGACTTATTTAAAATAGTATGATGTATGTGATGGTCTCCCTTAGAGTCAAAAAGAAGCAGGATGCGTTTTAGGACAGCATCCTCTGTGATTGACTCGTCACTCCCTTAAGGGTGTGCAATATTTCCCAGTGTCTCAGTCAGATCCAACCCAGTATCGTGATTCGTGGCTTTAAAGCTGTAATGGCTTCACAGTGGAACGTCATGTACCAATGGGTAAGGTCATGGTGGCTATGACCATATTTTATATAGAGGCTTTAATATGAACAATGGATCCACTGGCTGTTGCTAGTAGAAAGTGTTTGAATTGTCCCACCTGTGCCTTCAATCAGGCAGTGGTTATATTCACATAGTGGGTAAACCAGCTGGTGAACAAAACCATATTTAAAATCTAAGGTGTCCTTTTCTCAGGCTGAAAATGGAGCTAAAACGAGAGCATGTGTTGTACAAAGCTAATGCTGCTTTGCATTTGATGTTTATATAGGTAATGGTGTGTAGCTGTGGTCTGGAAGGAAAATATACAAACATGCTCTTTTGAACTCACCCATAATCTGCAGGTTACTTGTGCAGTTAAGAGAATGAAAGATATAATCTGTAAAGAAGGCAGGAGGCGGCAGGTTTCTCTTTCTGAAACAGTGGCCTTGGAGAATATGGCTAATGATGGCTGCGGCCACTCTGGGAACAGCAGATGTACCAGCACCTGGATTTCCCTTAACATCAGCATCTTCCAAGAGATGAGCTGCATCGATGCACTGTGGTATGGAAAAACTGAATTATTTATATGCAGGCGTACACACGGTAAAAAAAGATATATCTGTCAGAAAATGCTCTCTCACTTGAGAACTTGAGGGTATATGGTGGCTGGATGGCTCATAGTGTTGGTTGATGACCTGCAGGATGCTTTCTGTTTCATTGGATGAAAGGAAGCTGTTGTCTTCAGCTGGGTGTAAGTTAGTGAGGGCCAGAAGATAGAACTGAAAGTTCCCAGATGAGGAGGAAAAGGAAGAAGGAGGGGGGGCAGCATTTGACACACACAGGTCTTGCAAGTTAATTATATAGTACAGCAGGACAGTTGAGATCTGCTGGTAGTTCTCCTCAGTGAGGACATCCTTCCCATCATCCTTCAGCACAGAGAGGGCTATGTCTGGTGTCAGGCACTGTAACAAGGACAGGAGTGATTAAAAATAATAATTATAATTTTTTTTAATACATTTTATTTAAAGGAAGTTGAAAAAATCTAGGTCATGCTAACTTTTGAAAGATGTTGTGTTGATAACAGCACTACTTTTTCTCTGCACACAATGTTCTGTTCTTTGCTTCTTGGAAAAGAAGCGGTTGAGACCAATTAACCCCACATGCAGGTTGCAAACGTTTGAGAGAGTGAGTGAAGCACTGTTTCTTCTGGGAAAGAGCTGGATATTCACTGAAGAGAGATAAAAGCTACTCTCTTAATTACTAAATCTTAATTTAAAAGTTTGACGCAGACATCCTTATCTTCCACGTCATGCTGCTCTGTTGTATCTTAATTGCCCCTGGGGGATAAATAAAGTCTTTCTGATTCTGATAATCACACTGTCAGCCCAGCTGCACAAGCATGTGTAGTACCTCTAAATCCACTCTGTAGAGTTTATTATGTCAAACGGAGGGATGTTTAAAGCCATGAATGCTCTGTGCAGGTCAAGGACTTAAGCCTCCACATCCACTCACATTCCAGCCATAACAAACATTTTTCCTGCTGTGTGTTCAGGAAAAGCATTATTGCCCTTGCTCAGTTTAGCATTTAGTGACATTTTAGTGATAAAACATTTTAAGACAGGTGTAAGCATTACCTTCTCACACATGTCCTGAGAGCTGCCCGTCCGCTCTGTGCAGCGCACTGCCTGGAGAAGTGTGGTGATCAGCACATTGGTTCTGTTCTTCTGGAGTTGAGCCTTGTTGTCCGGCCCCACGGGCAAATTCAAGGACCTGAGAGCCTGCTGCAGGTATCCCTGCTCCTGCCCTTTCACTTCCAGCATTCTCCCAAGAGGACAAAAATACAGCAGTAGCAGCAGCAAACACCAAGTACTGCTCATGAAGTACATGTTCCTACCAAGGTCGTCAAACTCCCTCACACTTCCAGGACTGGCTAGAGGTTTGAGATGACAAGGAAGTGATACACGGAAAACAAGAAAACAGAGAGAGAGAACTGTATCAAGGTGAATGATGGCAGAAGGCTACTAAGAAAGGCAGTGATGTTTTTTAGACAAGGGAGGTGCTAATAATAGGCACAACTGATCTGACGTGAACTGGACGGTTCGGAGGTGAACCAGTCCTTACAGTGCCGAATGGTCAGTAAAAGCCTGGGCCCCTCAGTCCATAACAAAAGGATTAGTGCAGGCAAGTGAAAGAGAGCACAGGGGCAGGGAGACGGGGGCATGAGGGGGAGACTGTAGACAACATAATTAGTACTGAGGAAAAATAGGGACCGGGGAGAAGCTGTTAGAAATGTAAAGAAATAGCTCAAACAGAGCCACATCTGAGATATCTCCTCTTAAGCAGTGGGTATGTGGCACAGAGGCGTACACTGTTACCTTTTTGATTTATATCTCAGTTTTTAGAGCAGTCCATGGATTGAATCGTTTTTAGCAGCTCCAGTTGTAAAAGAGAAAGGGAGAAGGTGATGTGAGTGAGTGCATGTGGTGTGATGATCATAAGCACTCCATGTTTAAGCACCAGCGATGCTCATATCTAAGGTTTTCATATTATGCAGGATCTCTGAGTAATCAAGGATCAACCATGCACTGCAAAACACGCTAAGCTTCCCAACATCCTCCTACACTGGAAACCCTGCAGGTCGATTCAACCCGGCAACAAGAGCACATAGTTTATTGTTTAAAAATTCCTGTAAGCTACAATAACACCTGAGAGAGAACAGATGAAAAAGCTTACCCGATGTACCAGGCCTATACCGTTCTCCACTCTGCTCCAATCAGCTGCTGTGACGAGGTCTGTTTTCCTCCTAGGGTGAAGGTTTTCCTGGTAGGGCAGACCAAAGATCCAGTGCTAGTTTGGGGAGAATTTTTGGGCATTGGTGCTGCCGGTAAAACCCTCTTATGAGAAGTGAGTAAGCTCCTGAAGATTAGCTGCGACAGCCTTGGAGGGCTGTAGTTACCATGGAGAGTGCTGCCTCATTTTCAACAATAAGGTGATGGTGGGGGGCTGGCCTCTAGCAGGGGTGACTGAATGGCTGAAGCCTGATGGAGTAATACTTAAAAAGCTCCCTTAGGAAAAAAGGTTTATGCATAAATAGACTGCTTTGCTGTGTTTCTCTCTCTTTCTGTATTTTTTCTGTCTCTCTACATCATATATTTTCTTTTTTTATCAATACATATCACATCCCTACAAAGAAAAATCCATAAAAGTTTCAATTCATGCTCTTAATCCTGTCACTGTGAGCATCTATACTGCCAGAAAAAACAGGTGCAACACAGGCTATGAAAAAAGACACATTGTTCTCGGCTGTGACAGCAAAGTGCTCACACTTATGCACGCCGTGTCTCGTGTATAAGATGGACAAACAAAAGCCATTTTCAAAAGTTTCTTTAGATTTGTAGATAGAGGCAAGCAGTGAGTTTTCCTGACCTTTCTAATGCAGAACAACATCTTCAATGTAGCGTTGATGGGATCCTGGTTGTGCTCGATAAATTAAAAAAGAACAAGGGTGTTTGCTCAGGAGGGACTCGTGAAATGATCTGGCAGCTTTTTAATAGCTTTTTATATAAAACGGGTATGTCAAACTCATTTCATATTCGAGGGCCACAAACAGCCCACTTTGTAAAATCACTATTTTTGTCAGGGCAAAGAAGTTTAAGTATACATTTAATCCCAATCTTAGTATTAGAAAAAGAAGTTAGTGCAATTAATCTGTCTCAGATTTTCTATGTTATAGGTAATGAAAGAAATCTGTCAGCATGACTCTTAAATTAAAACTGTAAGGGGGGAAAAACTCAGTGACTGTCTTATAATCATAAAACAAAGGTTTTTGTCAATTCGCAGAAAATGTCTTTGACTTTTCTGTCATTTAACTGTTTATCTATTACTTACTTAATCTGGCGTTGTATGAATGGCAATGGGAGAGATCCCCATCAGTATAAAAAGCTGTGAAAGTTGTAAAATTGCAATTCAATGCCCTCCTTCACAGTGTCCCATGAAATCCAGCGGGCCATATTGAGTCTTTGCCAGGCATGGCCATGGAGTTGGACCCAGCAACAGGTGATTCATATTGAGGCACAACTGATGAAAGGCTTTTTGTTCCAATGGTTTATTGAGCACTTAGTTTAAGACCATGGTGACTGTAGGCTAAATATACTGTGGACTGCTAGTTTGTTTTGTGTGCTTTTAGGTTTTTGTTGTCCTGAACACCCTGGAGTGGTTTTTATAAATAAAATGTATTTTTTTGTCCTCCTGTACTTACCACCTCCCTGCCATCAGGTGATTAGCTGCTGTCCACCTGATGGAGAAGGACCTCTCTTTCTTTCCTTTCTACACATGGTTACATAAACATCACAGTGGAAACTAAGCATGTTGCCTGCAGCTCTATTAGATTCAACTATTCATGTTTACCATAACTTAGTGGAAATCAGCCCAGTCTTCATGTATATCACAGGCTGTAAATAAATACTGTGCTTCTATTCATTCACTTAAAAGCAAAAAAAATGTAATTTTTTTCTTCATGTTTTCATATTTTTTTAATCGGGCTTTGATTTAAATGCCATAAAAAGATTTGTCAAATAGCACTAAAATTCACTTTTTGTCATTCTCATCATTCATTAAAACAAAACAAAAAAATTTGTACACATTTCACATTTTACATTATCATGAAAAACAAAAACGCAATAATTTGTAATCACTATTTTTCATACAAATCGTACAATTTCCTCAAACCCCCACCCAAAACAAACAAACCAACCCCCCCCACCCCCACCAAACAGTTCCAGTTTCCAGAGAAGTGATCCAAAATATAAACATAAAATGAAAACAGAAATCTAATTTTCATGGGGTTGATTGCCAATCCTCTCCTGCCTTTCTATGCTTGCTCATTCTGTTCTATGTTCGCGACCAGCCCTTTGGTGTCCACCGCTGCTCGGTTTGGATTGTTGAAGTATAACTTGTTGTCAAAGGTGGATTCTCCCAGGGTGGGGGCAGGTATCCTAGGTATCCTTTTACGGAACAGGAGGAAGGCACCAAGTCCAACTATGGCGATTACAATTAATACTATAGCCACAGTGATGCCAGCGGACCCGTGTGTAGTTTCCTGGACGACGTGGGCTGAGGAGGCAAATATGTAAAGTTGGAGCAGTGAATTTACTCAGATTTGAAAAATTAAAAAATATATGTTATATATTTTTAACAACTTACCAACAAATGGAGGCTTTTCTGTAGGTTTAATAACTAAAATGATAAATCAGTAA
The DNA here is from genome assembly GCF_900408965.1 of Simochromis diagramma. NCBI lineage: Eukaryota > Metazoa > Chordata > Actinopteri > Cichliformes > Cichlidae > Simochromis > Simochromis diagramma. The sequence goes on from NW_024387040.1 coordinate 8,150,593, forward strand.
ATAAATCAGTAAATACATACAAGGCTTATTTGAATACATTTTTTAAAAAAAAGCTTCTTTAAGTTACCTTTTGGTGTTTTGCAGATGAAAGAAAATGACCTTCTGCACTCTGTCGTACTCCACAGACCAGTGTAAGAACTGATGTACACACACGACTCTGACTGTGGCATTCCTGATTTCCAGTTGGTATAGTCCAAAGGGCTGTCATCGATCCACATCCACTTGTCTGAAGTGGAGACACATGTTAATTTATCAACACATATCCAATGTGTCGGTGTGTATATACATGTATATATTATGCTGAAGTTAACCTCACCTTCATGGGTCTTGTACATGCCAATCCAAAAGGTTTTGGCACTGTCCTGGAGAATCTCCACATTCTCTTCTATGAATTTACTCTCAATAGGGTCCTGAATACTCACTAGAGAAGCACCTGATAAACATGGTACAACAGTTAAAAGCTAAAGGTTATAAACATGGACATAATTCTCTGTTTACGTTGAATTATTTGTAACTTACCCATTTTTATACATTCAATTGAGGCGTGGGCCCAGTCGTTGGTCACTGAGCTGAAGAAGGAATAACAATGGCCTCTGAAAGGTATCCATGTTCTCCTGCTTGTTGATTGTGGACAGTCTCCAGGAAGCTGCGGGGGAGCAGTGGGAGCTACAACTGAAAAAGAAGGAGCAGGTTTTATGCCAGTCTTATGAGCTGCCTGCTAACTTTGCATAGTGAGTGTGTACAAAGTGTAAAAGACAGAATGTCCCACCTGGTGACCTTTTGCAAAGGGAATAATAGGTATTGGTACATGGTGCAGTCTTCCATGTTTTGTCCACATCTACATACACACAGGCGTAGTTATTTTTAGGTTCATTTTTGCCCCATTTGGTGTAAGACAGAGCCCAGTTATCCACCCACTTGAAGTGAAAACCAGTCTGTGAAAAAATAAAATCGTTGAAAACTGACACAGAGCTAGAAACAAGGTCAAAATCTCAACTTGGAATCCTGCTTGAACCAGCAATAAGCTGTAACAGGTAGACCCCTACCACATTGCTGTTGAGGCCAATCCACAAAGGCTCGTTGAGCTTGAGAATCTGCAAGGTGGCGTATGCGTGTGCTACGGGGCTCAGGATGCTAGCCAGCTCTGCATCATCTGCTTGGCACTGCCTCCTGGCCTCATCCCAGCGCATTTTCTGGGTCACCACTTTGTAGGAGTCATTGCCGAGCTTGTAGAAGGTCTTTGGTGACACAGTTGTGGGTTTGACAGCAATTTGTGAATCTGAGTAAATGACACACATTAGCTGGTAATCACAGTCACAAGAAATGTCTACGTAAGGGCTCTGCAACTCAAGTTCAATTACACAAAACGGAACTATTTTCCACTTTGCTTTTTCACCCCTCCTGTTTCTCTCATTGTTTTCACTTCTGTTTGATTACTTGCTCCTGTACTTTGACCTTCTTCCACCTGTTTTTCATCCTCAGCAGCCCCCTGTGTATACAGAGTCCTGTTTTGACCCCGTCTTTTTTTGTCAGATCACCTGTTTTGCTTCTGGTTGTGCTTCCTGTTTGGCTCCTAGCCATTCTCTGTGTGTTTTTCTTTTGTTTTTCATGCCGCTGTACTGCTCTGCAGTGTAATGACGCATTTCTGTTGTAATGCCTGTTTCAACATCATGATTCAGTGTCCTCTCAACTGCCATCATTCAACAATTCATGACAAGTCACACTTTTAAATAATTTAAATGTTGAAATCATTTTTGTTTATGCTGGGTATTGTTAAGCTAACTGTAAACTGATTGTTCTGATTGGCTGACTGTTACATAGAACAGGTTTGAACTCCTTGGCATAGGGCTGTTGTGGCCATAGGCAACATGACCATATTAGGGTTAGTCACTGACATCACACAGATCCAAGAGTTAAAAAAGTTGTCTGAAGCTTGATCTTGTGACTCATAGAGGTGAGTTGCATAATACATTTAAGGATAAGGATAATAGAGAGCGCCTTCAAATTTAACAGCATGCTTTACTGATAGTGTGGCTTCATCAGTTTGTTACTCACCAATTTTTCTTTTACAGATGAAGCCATAATCTGACTGACAGTCATCCACCTTCCAGTATCCAGTTTTTCTGGCACTAGTGCCCATCATGATCACACAGTCATAGGACTGTCAAGCAGAAAAAAAAAGGTTTGTTTCCATTGGTTGTATTATGATGACAGTATGCTGACATTTCTTTTTACACACCGTTTGAGTAAGTAAATGTTTGCCTTATTGTCTTACATAAATATTACCACTGGGGCATGCACACATAATCTGTGTAATCACTGTGTGATGGAGGCAGAATGGCTGGTGGAGTAAAAGAGTTTACAGATTTACTTATTTAACTAAAAGTAGATACAAGTGGTGCTGTGTCTGCCTGCAGAGCATGCAGGTAGGTTAGGTTAACTGATGACTCTAAATTGGCTGTGAGCACGGATGTCCATCTCTCTGTGTCTCTTCACCCAGCAAAGGCCACTGTGTGCCCCGCCTCTGACCCTGTGGCAGCTGGGAGAGGCTCCTGAACTAGATAAGTGGAAACATAGCTGCTGTTGTTTTTTTCTTTCTATATTACTGATTATGAAACAAAGATTTTAAATATTGTATATGTTCATTAGACCAAACCTTGACTTGGAAGCATGGGATAACAAAGAAATACTACAATTTCAGTGATTAAAAGTGATCTTTTGAATATCATATTAGACTTCTTCCTAATCATGTGTTAAGGTGACTGGGACCATCTGGGGCACATACATGTACCATACTGTTAAACTAAACTGTTTATTTAATATTAGCTGTCTGGATAGGCAGCACTCAGTCTAATTCAATGTCTTTTCTAAATTAAAGCATGTGAGGGAGAGAAAAAATTCTCAGAAAAACCTCATGAAAATATCTTCCTGGAGGTGCTGATGCTGGCTCCCCTAAGGCCCAGTTGGTGTAGGAAATACTTTTCCCATCTGTCCACACAAAGCGCATCTCCCAGTTGACATCATTCATACCAATCCAAAAATCTTCCTTGTAGTTCAGCATCTGTGTTGTTAGGAAAGCTAGAAAGGAATTATTGCCATGTAATTTAGTGACACATGAAAATCAGCCGATATGTTTAAACATGAACTGCACTTTGCAACACTCCTGTCACTCACCTTGCTCTTTCTCACTGGTTATAGAAAGCAGATTTCCTCCCTGGTTTATGCAGTGTGTCCTGGCATCGTGCCAGTTTTTGTGATTCCCCACAACAAATTTGTAGCACTGTGTAAATAAAATGTAATCAGGGCGTTTATACTGAAATAACAAATGGGCAGAAATCAACATTTACCTGGAATAATCTGTGTAGTACATATGTATTTACCTTTCCTTGGAAAGCTAGCCACTCTGGAGCACATCCTCCTTTGGGAGCTGTGGTCGGGGCCATTGTTGTATTGATAAAACTGTTGCTTCTCTTACATATCGAAGGAAGCTCAATACCACAGTTAATATCATTCCAGTACCCTACATGTGAAGAATTTACAGAAAATTATGAATTGAATTCAATTTCAAATCATTTCAAGGGATTTAGGGATTAATTTTTTACTAACATTTACCATAAATTACAATATAGATTTTCTCTGTATTAGACTCACCCATGCTGTTGTACATAGTCACACAGTTTTCATCATTGTTGGCAAAGTTGGGCTCATTGTGTTCCCATGCGGTGTAAGTTACAGGGGTGCCATCAAGCCAGCTTAAAATGAAAAGAAGAGAATTAACAAGTTATCAAGAATCCTAAACATTTGATGAAGGTTGTTTGTAAACAGCTAGTGTTTTGTTTTGTTTTTTGTAAATAATGCATTTTGATTTACCTAAACGATTTATCTAAATTCACTATCAGGCCGATGTAGTACTGTCCTTGTGTTCCTCTAGAAATCTGTTGAAACATAAAATGCGACTTTATATTAGGAGGAAAAGGAAAAAGAGACTCTGTGGATTTTAGAATTTAAACAAAATGCACAAAGGTCCTGATTTGATTTATCAGGTTTGGAAATGTATTCTATATTTCTTGCCTGTTTCCAAAGGAACTTTCTCTCGCTCTCTCCTGTGATGACTACAAGTTCACCAAAGTTTTTTTTGCAATAGGCTCTGGCTGCTTCCATACTCTGTTTGTTCATGTTCAGGTAATACTGGCTGTCATTGTATAGAAGCCATCCATCGTCTGTGGTGTTGTATTCTGCAAAGAGAGCAAAAACAGTCATTGGGAGTTCAGTCATGCAGGCAGCTTTGTAAATCTTTAAGTTGATTTATGAAAAGAAAAAAGGCAGAAATATTAAAGAATCCTTAGGGTTTAGACTCAAAGAACCATAAATGAATTAATGAGGTATAATTTACATTTTAGACCAATCAATGAAATAGCAGAGGGCATCGTTGAGCCTAGACAGAAGTGGTGAATCAACTGACCTACACTGTATTTCTCAGTGAAATAAAAAGATCTGTTGAATCAACTAGACTTTTCTCTGAACAATAATTAAACTTACCTTGTACAGATATCACAGGCTCGGGGTTGGGAGTCACACCTGAGAATAAATAAACGAGACCCACAAATATTACCAAGCTTTAATTTAACACCAAATGTTTGGAAATCTGGCTCTGTGTGAGCTGAAATTCCAAGATATGATCAGCCTGTCTCACCTTTGCGTAACTGGCAAATCCAGCTATTGTAGGCATCACAGTGTCGATCATTCCACCTCATTCTTAAGCTAAGGTCCATCTCTGTACAGTGCTCGTTGTCATTGTGGTTATTTGGTTCTCCATAGCCCCAGTTCTCAAAGTCAAACTAGGTCAAAGTTTTTACAAAGATACATAATTAGGCAGGAAATGAGAGCAGTAATAATTAAAGCTTTTCCTGATTGTTCTGAATTTCTACATACCGGTGATCCATCACTCCAGACAAAACCTCCATTGGTTCCCTGTAAGCTGAGGCCTATCCAGAATTTTTCACTGTAGTAGACACTGTATGAAAGTAAAAAACACAAGCACTGATTATCTGACTTGTTGATTTACCCAGTATGAATTCTGAGATATGCAAGCTGTTAGCTAGTGCAAGTAAACATACTCGAGCTCTCTACATTCCTGATGACTGTGTAAGCTTATGAGGTCCCCGCCAATGGCCCTGCAGAAGTCCCGTGCTTCAGACCAAGTCTTCTTTTCCTCTTGACGTTTCTTGTACGCCTTTATTAAGGAGTGAAGGGGGGGGGGGGCAGTGTTTTATTACTGAAACGGCACAAATTTGTTATTGTTCTTAAGTTTGTGCTCCTACTTTGAAACATTTGTTCCCTTTGCCGAGCTGGGTCCACTCAGAAGCACAGGCCGCGGCCAGAGTGGTGGGTGGAGCTGTTGTTGTCTGCACACCCTCAGCACGTTTCTTGCAAATATACTTCTCTTTGTTACTGCAGCTGACAACATCCCATAGTCCAGCAAAAACTCCAGTTGTCATGGCAACACATCCTTGTTTTCTGTCTTTTATTAGAGTAAGATAAAAGCATACGGATTAGATTCAATCAAATACAGAAAAGAAACTATGTTGAGCATAACTTCTCATTAGTGATCATGAATTACATGACAATGATTATCATGACAGCATTCTCAGAACAATGGCAAAGACCAAGTGAAGTGAAGAAGGAGAACTGTAGATTGGGAAGGTCTGTCTCTAAACAACTTCAGATTCCGAGATTATCAGTTTAAATGATTTAGCTTAAGTACAAGTTATTCAGCTGTGCCACCACATTGCCAAAATCTGGAAGAAGACCCTAACTTTCTCCCTCAATTGAGAGGAAATTTAGTTAGTTCAGGAACAAGCTAGGAACAACCAAGACTGAATATTGACATGAACTGGAAACTGGGGGCCTCTGGATGTCTGGAGTTTTGATCTCCTCCATACCTGCTTCATGCCCTGGTGGACGGAGCTGTGGCTCCCCACACCCTCTAGCAGATCATTACATGAAGGAACCTTTTAAAAACAAGCGCGTCCATGCTCACAGGTGTACACACGGGTGCTCACACACACATACACCCTTTTTGGCTCCTACCTCAAAGCACACTGTGCGCTGTCGATATTACGTACTGCACAATAATGTTTAATATTTAGTATTTACTGTTATATTCCCATAGATCATCTTGATGTTGTTTATTGTATTGCTCTCGTTTTCTTCTGCTTGTTTTCTTTTTTCTTTCTCAACAGGTGATCCAGGTGATTGATATATGCATTTTTTTTGTCTGCTTATTTAGTTGGTTTTTGTTTTTTTGCCCTTTATCCCCGTCCCTCTTCTCCGCTGTTTTTCCCCCTCTTCCTTTCTCCCTTTTCTTTTCCTCATTCAAGTCTGTCCCGTATCTAGCAAGTGAAAATAAAAAAATAAATAAAATAAACAATAAAAGGTGAATCAAATAGACCATTACGGCAAGGCTGGGATGGTCAATTTGGTAAAGTAAATCCGTCGGGCATCTTTCCTCGCCTTTAGACAATAATTCTGATGGCAAAAGAACCAAACGGGACAGGCAAAAAAAAAAAAAAAAAAAAAAAAAAAGACATGAACTGGAAACTGCTGTAATCCCAGCTTCACTGTCAATAGTGAAGCCAGTTTCAGAAATCAGCACCTTCAAGCTCGACTAAAATTTGAAGCTGTCCACTATTCAGCCAAAATAATAGGAGTAAAGGGGAGGAGTAAATTAAGAACACTGTATCAACTGCCAAGCATGGTGGTGGTAGCAACATGCTCTATATGCTCTAGGACTGTTTTGCTGACAGTGGTTCTGCTACATTACACAAAGGGTGAATTCTTCCAAATTCTACAACTTCTCAAATCATTGGCTAGATGGACACAAACTTGGGCACAAATGGGTATTCCAACAGGACAGTGATGCCAAACACACATCAAAACTGACTCTGGATTGTAATAAGTTAAAGAGTGTATAAGGTTAAAGAGTCTAAGGTGTACCTGGCATTCCCACATTGAAATTAGTGAACGTGACCGCTCTTTCAGTCATCCATTTGAACATGTTTCTGTCTTCTGTGTTCGATAAGCCTGTCCAGAAGTACTTCTCTGGTCTCAAGCCCACCAAACTGACCAGAAAAGCATTCTCATATCTGCATGAAAACATACACAAAGTTTGGCATATGTGTGACATTTCTGCATTAGAATTAAGTGTGGAATAGCTGTAAAGTCCAAAACAGACATACAAATTTTCATGTCATGGTTCAGTACTGTCCATACTAGTCTGATGAAGGCTCTAATATTAAAGGATTTTTATGTAAAAGTAGGCGATCACGATCAAGTGATCAGAGCTCTAGTAAAGCTACCCTTGTCCAGTGATTTCTTTTGCATCCCCTATAAAAAAAAAAGAACAAAAAAAAAAAAACTGAAGAAAGAACTGAAACCATGTTCCTCAAGAATTGAGTAATGATATGAGCAAGGACTGTGCAATCCAATTTTAATCTAGTTTCAACTTCTAATGACTACGTAAATGAAAATTATTGCACAATATTGAAAATGTATGGTCTACCAATAGAACAAAAAGCAAAGGTGGTGCAGGCCCACCACCCTCAGGAGGCACCGTGGGGGCCAGGTGCATTGTGAGCCGGGCGGCGGCCAGGAGCGGAGGACCGATCCCCGGCTACCAAGACTGGCAATTGGTACACGGAATTTCACCCCTCTGGTGGGGAAGGAGGCTGAGTTAGTGCGTGAGGTTGAGAGGTACCGGTTAGATATAGTCAGGCTCACATCAACGCACACCTTGGGCTCTGGAACTAGCCTCCTGGAGAGGGGCTGGACTCTGTCTCAGTCTGGAGTTACCCCTGGTGAGAGGTGGCGGGCCAGGGTGGGTATCTTGGTATCCTCTTGGCTTGCTGCCGGTATGTTGGGGTTTCTCCCAGTGGACGAGAGGGTTTTTTCCCTTCGCCTCCAGGTCGGGGAACGAGTCCTGACCGTCGTCTGCGCTTATGCACCGATTGGCGGTTCAGAGTACCCAGCCTTCTTGGAGTCCCTGGGTGGGGTACTGGAGGGTGGTCCTCCTGGAGAGTCTGTTGTCCTACTTCAATGCTCACGTCACTTGTTTTGTTATTGGACTTAAGCGGGTGGTGGCTGAAGCAAAAACTCGGGTGTGGGAGGAGTTCGGAGAGGCCATGGAAAAAGACTTTTGGACTGCCTCGAAGAGATTCTGGCAAACCGTCAGGCGACTCAGGAGGAGAAAGCGGTGTTCTACCTGCATAGTGCAGGTGGAGTGCTGCTGACTTCGACTGAGAAAATTGTCAGGTGGTGGAAGCAATACTTTGAGGACCTCCTTAATCCCACTGGCACGTCTTCTGTGGAGAAAGCAGAATCTGGGGGTGAAGGGGATGACCAGCCAATCTCTGGGGGTGAGGTCACTGAGGCAGTTAAACAACTCCTTGGTGGCAGAGCCCCTGGGGTGGATGAAGTTCGCCCTGAGTTTCTGAAGGATCTGGATCTTGCAGGGCTGTCTTGGTTGATATGCCTCTACAATGTTGTGTGGAGATCAGGGGCAGTACCTCTGGACTGGCAGACTGGGATGGTGGTTACCATCTTCAAGAAGAGGGACTGGAGGGTGTGTTCCAACTACAGGGGAATCACACTCCTCAGCCTCCCTGGGAAAGGCATTCGACCGTGTCCCTCGGGGGGGTCCTGTGGGTGGTGGTCCGGGAGTATGGGGTGTCTGGCCCATTGCTACGGGCCATTCAGTCCTTATACAATCGTTGCAAGAACTTGGTCCACATAGCCGGCAATAAGTCGAACTCGTTCCTGGTGGGTGATGTGCTCAGCCAGGGCTGCCCTTTGTCACCAATTCTGTCCATTATTTTTATGGACAGAATTTCTAGGCGTAGCCAAGTGGTGGAAGGCTTTCACTTGGGTGGTCTCAGGATCTCATCTCTGCTTTTTGCAGATGATGTGATTCTGTTGGCTTCATCTGGTTATGGGGTTCCAGCTCACCTTGGAACGATTCACAGCCGAGTGTGAAGCGGTGGGAATGAGAATCAGCACCTCCCAATCTGAGGCCATGGTCCTCAGCCGGAAAAGGGTGGAGTGCCCACTTCGGGTTAGGGACGAGTTCCTGCCCCAAGTGGAGGAGTTTAAGTATCTCAGGGTGTTGTTCACAAGTGACGGGAGAAGGGAGCGGGAGATCAACAGACGGACTGGTGCAGCGGCCACAGTGATGCAGACACTGTACCGATCTGTTGTGGTTAAGAGAGAGATGAGTGTAAAAGCAAAGCTCTCAATTTACTGGTCGATTTACGTCCCTACCCACACCTATGGTCACGAGCTTCGGGTAATGACCGAAAGAATGAGATCTCGGATACAAGCGGCAGAAATGGGCTTCTTCCAAAAGGTGGCTGGCCTCTCCCTTAGAGATAGGGTGAGAAATTCGGCGATTTGGGAGGGGCTCAGAGTAGAGCCGCTTCTCCTCGAGATTGAAAGAAGCCAGCTGAGGTGAGTCGGGCACCTGACAAAGATGCCTCCTAGGCACCTCCTGGGTGAGGTTTTATGGGCATGTCCCACCAGGAAGAAGCCCCGGGGCAGACCCAGGACACGCTGGAGAAGTTATATCTCTCGGCTGCCCTGGGAATGCCTTGTTGTTCCCCCAGACAAGCTGGAGGAGGAAGGTCTGGGCTTCTCTGCTTGGGCTTCTGCCCCAGATAAGCTGAACAAAATGGATGGAGAGATGGATGGATATTTGGTATTTGAACTAATACAAAACATCTAAACATGAAATATACCTATCAGACACATCCACCAGGTTCGCACCAGCCCCTGAGCATGCCTGCTTTGCCTCTTCAAAGGTTTTTTTCTCAGCTCCGATGTTATAACAGTATGAGCCAAACCTGATTGATCCCTAAAAAAAGGGGAAAAAATGATGAATAAAGGCTTTTCTGTTAAATTGCACCTGTATTTAAAGGAGAGGACATAACTCACAAGAGTGCACCCTTTGTTGACTTCTGCTAGACTGCCTCCAATTGGTTTAGCCGAGGCCTTCTTCTTGCACATATATCCATGCAACTTCTCACAAGTGTGATCTGCCCACTTACCATCCTGTATAAGAAATACAGAGGGGTCTTAGAGTTGTAACTTTATAACAAAATTGATTGTCGTTTTGCAAGAATTTGTGCTACCTTTCCTTGAATCAGGACACAGTCCTCTTGGAAGCTGGTGAGATGAGAGGGCTCATCACTCTGCCACTGGGTAAAGGTGACATGTGAGTGATCGGACCATTCAAAGAGCATCTGGTTCTTTTGGTCATTCATGCCAATCCAGAGCACATCTGTCGGCACTGAGGTTTGAAGTATATAGAGACGGAAAGTGGTCATATATGTCTCCTTACTCTTTCAGGCTGTTTTTATAATAGAATTGTTTAATGAACGTCACAAATTTATTTATTTAGTCTGGTTTGGAGGTGCTGCCAGGTATAGTTTGTTACAAAGCTCATACTGTACAACCTAGCTAATGCTATGCTAAGCTAATTAGCTCAAGGCTAGTTTCATATTTTCTCAAAATGTAAAATTATTTATTTTCATTTATAGGTAGGTAGGTAATAGGTAGGCCTATTCCACGTCACGATAGAGTACTTACTTTCTGATATTTCAGTACTTTAGCAGGATATTGTTATTTGTTGTTATCTTCTTGTACACTTACTGTATCCAGATTGAGAAATAATGAAGCTCTGCTCCTCTATGTTATGTATGCTGGCAAGATCTCCTCCTTCTTTGCGGCATGCAGCTAAAGCATTACTCCACATCTCTGCAGTCCTCACCAGATAGTAGCAGTTTCCTGCATAGTGAACCCAGTGATTGGGGCAAAAGCCAGGCTGTTTGGCTGTGGACAGAGACCAGAAGGGCTAAGAACAAACTCTTTCTAGGTTTGTATTGTAAAGATATGGACTCATAATAAATGGAAATTTACTCGATGGTGGGGGCAGACTGGTAGCGTTTCCTTTACGACAAATGTAACCAAGTTTCTTGCTGCACACGCTGCTCTCCCACTTTGAGGCCTTTGCAGCATTTAGGGTTGCACAGTTTAACCCAGGGTTTGATGATGGATGACCTGTGGGAAGCACAGGTTAGTTAATGCTAAATATAAAAGGGTGTACTTTTGAAGTACTCCAGGTATTTAAAAAACTCACACAATTCCATGACATATACCAAGACATACTAACCTGGGGCCCAGTTTAAATATCTGAAAGGGTTTCCGTTGCTCCACTGCCATCCACTATCAAAATCCAAGCTGTTCAGCCCAATCCACAGAGATGAGCCCAAATGATTTGCTAACCCTGTGTGAAAACATGCATTTGAAATTAATGTATGATCAGCAATGAAACACAGATGATACAAGGCTTATTATGTACCTGAAATGTATGACTGCTCATGCAACTCTACGATGCTGAGGAGGTCGGCTCCCTGCTGCTGGCAGCTCTTCCTGGCCTGATACCAAGTCAACACTGACTGTGCGTTTAACTGATACTGAACCCCTGTGACAGGGTCAGTGATCCAGTTGGAGGATGCTAGATTATGGTAAAGACACAAAGCGCTATAAATTATTACACAGCTGGAAATTACTTACATCAGGAAGTTAAATTCATTGAACGCTCCCTGACTTCAGTACACAGTGAGGGATTCAGTTTCTTTTATTACCCTGCATGGTTTGAATATGGACTGAAGATTGGGTGCTATCACAATTTAAAACATGTCTGTCTTGATGACATGTTGATCTATAACAGTGATTCCCGAAGTGTGAGCTGGGGGGGCCCTGGTGGGCGGTGAAGGTACTGCAGGTGGTGCTGCAGTAATAAGAGAAATTCAGTTTGAAATTACAAGTATATGCAATTACATATGTATATAAATGTATTTATTTAAATTAAGGTTAATTAAAATTAGTAATAAGAGGTGGTTAGTTTGTGATATTATAGTACTGAAGTTTGTGTGGCAGGTGGGCCTTAACACTGATTGGGCAACATTAGCAATTTATAGCCAACAGCCTGTGTTGTTTGTGCTTTTTGAATAACATTTTCAAAGAAATACACAGATTTTTCTTGTATTTTGATTAGAAGAAAGATTAAGGTGGGCCCCATGGGAGTCTGTGGTTTTTAGGTGGGCCACAGCAGTCTTAACTTTGGGAATAGCTGATATACAGGAACAGAAAGTATCAATAAGAATTTCAAAACTTAAAGGAAGAAAGTATATAAAGTATGTAATTTAAGAAACATCTTCTACAGCCTCAGATGGGACTGAACTCTGACTTTATAAAACAGTCTGGTAAAGGGAGATCCCTTTATTTTGCTGTTGCTTTACTGCCTCAGTTTAAGAGCAGTGCCAGGGGAAACTTAAGCCTGTGAAAAGAGGAAACAGAGGACAGTGCTGTGTTGACAGTCCATGAGAGGAAAAGGTGAGAGAGGGTCAGAAAACAGGCCTGCAGCACTTAATTCTTCATAAAAAACAAAGTTTTTGTGCATGATTTAATAAAAGTAACCATGGAGGGCTTCCTGTCTTCATATTATAGATGTAAAGTGGACTGGATCAGACCATTTTTCAGGTTAAAGAGATTTTTCATTCCTTACCTCTGGTTGGACAAAGTCCCCATTTTCCCACTTTATCATAATCTCTCTCTGTGGCACACCACAGCTGTCCATCCGTACGACCGTCTTTAGTGCATTCGGCGTACCACTTCTCGTGGAACTTAAAAGGGAACTGACAAGCGGTTCCAAAAGCATTTCCTCCTAGTGTGAATATCTCTGCGGAGACACAAATAATGGAGACGTGCAGTCATTTCACCAGCATGTGATTGATAATTATGAGAGTTTGCCTCCCAACTTCTTAGGGTTCTTTTCTTAAGCTTTTAGAACTTCATTCAATTGATTTCAGCCAATTTACCCTCAAGTTTGTTTACTGATGCTGAGTGAGAAGGAGTAGTGTTCGGTTTCTTGCCCTGGTTAAAGTCAGTCATTTAAATTTAGAAAATGAACTTGTGCTTGTAATGGACACATGCCCATGATGAAAAGGGGTTTTTCCCAAAACGCTCCAGAATGTTGGGAAGTGCTGCAAACGTTGCAAATGGTAAGTACGAATCACTGAAAATCACTCCAAACCAAAAGTACATTAAAGTACGCAAACTTATACTTGTACTTTGCAAATAGGTTATCAGGTGTGATAAATGAGTCTAAAGTTTTAGCTTGACCTGAAAGTGATGGTGGATGTTAAAACTTAATACAGCTTTTGGTTGTTTGAGTTACCAAGCTTTAAAAAGTGTGGGTTTTTCACCTATCCACCATGGATTCAAGTTATACAGTTGAGACTTGCTGCCTATGCCGTGCACAGAGAGTGCCTTCATAAGGACTGCTTATTATCTGTGCTGCACTGACAATTATGCAGTCTCACCAGCGATCCCTGACTGTGTTCACTTTTAGTAAGAACAGCAAGTTTCTCAACAGCTATGCTGTAACCAGCTCCCTTCTAGTCCAAGAAAATCTTTCTAAAAATTATACCTGCAGTTGAAAACATAATTTCGTAATGCTTAAATCCTCAAATGCTACACTCCAAACAACGACGTATTCTAACATGTGCTAAAACATTCATACTCTGTCCAAATATTCAAAAAAAGGGGGAAAGAATAAGAACTATGTTACTTTCCCTAGACAACTACAAAATCCCCAATAAATATTATTATAGTCAAGCCAAGTTTCGTACTCAGATCAGATAAAAAAAAAACCTTCCACATACTTTAAGATATTTAGATGGTAAATGTAATTGCATCAGTAGCCATAGCACTTTTATAACCTAGTTTACTTTGTACAGATTGTAATATTTTGCATTTAGAATTTTAATGGAAGTAAAAACAATTTTATTGCTCTTTACAAATTCCTAAAAACAACAACTTTAAAGCATGCACTGTTCAGGGACCTTCTAAAACACATTTCTAAACTTTCTACAAAGCTAAAGCACACTCAGGTTTAGCTATCTTTGTAGGCTCTTGTGCCCATCATTCCTACCTTGATATCCCTTTGAACAGAGGTCCCCCTGAGTGCCATATATCCTCCAGCGACTCCAGATCCCAGAACCTTTGTAGATCATGACGCTTTTCTCATTGCGGTTGCCCCAGTTTAAGTGCAGGTCCTGGTCTTTTAGACCAAAGAGGGTATCGTTCTTACACTGCCAATGCTGGAGGTCATTGCTCTCATCACATTCCACGAGCTGCACCTTCACCCAGTCTTTTATCGCTGTAGTACCCAAACACAGCTTAAGGGACAAACTGAGGAGACGAGACTCAGAGACCCATCGGAACTGTTGATCTTTGGCATGAGGATTACAAGCATCCACTGTTATAAAGGTGGCACTCTCCACCTTTACGCACTTGTTGTGATCTTCATTGAAAATCAGGAAGCTACTCGTGTCTGGAGCAGAGCAAAAAGAAAATTCAGCAACACATTCCCATGGGATATGTTTTTCAAATGAAGCCACAAGTGTATTAACCAACAAAAATGTTTCTGTGTTACATACCTATATCAGCGGTGATGCAGAAGACTTGGACAAGGACACAGAGGACCACAGCAAAATTTAAACAGGGCAACATTATCCTTGCGTAGTTTGCAGTTACTGTTGGATGAGGCTGTAGCAGAGATTTCCCGTCATGAGCAAAGGGGTCTGGTGTATGCAAAGGTGTGTGACATGGAGCAACAGTGATCCAGAGACTCAGTGCCTTCCCTTTTTAATCAGACAGATGGATATCCTGTCACATGAGTAGTTACGCCTGGTCAAACTCCTGGAAGTTCCACAAGCTTTGCAGACCTTTTGGCAGGGTAGGCAGGAAGTAGGAAACAAACAATCTGACCTCTCCATTCAGCAAGAAAATGAAAGTCAACTTAAAGTGTCAGGCAAGACTCATAATGAAAGCAAAAGGGTTTGTTTTTTTTAAAAAAATATCACAAAGCACCCTTTTCAGGATTAATTCCCTTTATTGACTTCATCATTGACTTTAAACTGTTATAAATAGACATTATGTGCTAAAAATGTGCCTGGAGCTTGAACCCTGAGAGCAGATTGCACTGTGCAAGACTAAATTTAGATTCAAAGGGAGACTGAGAAGAACAGGATTGCAGTGAGGACCTGAGCGATATAATGAGGTTTGTAGCACTTTGTTGATGTATGTTTTTGCAGGATAGTACTATGAGGCTTTAGTTGAAGAGTAGAGCAATGACACCAATCAGAAGACAGAGAGGACAAGAGGAAATCCTGCTTCCTATTGGGGGAAATGAGTGGCACTTTGACCACTTTGGTTCCAAACTGCAAAAACACCAAGTTATGGTGCTTAGACCAATAGATCCAGATAAGTTTCTTAAATGTTAAAACTGAACTTCTGTCAGGAACACAATAGTCATACAGAATGAAGAATGACTGTGGTAGCTTTCCACTTTGCTCACTTGTCATGACACTGAATAGAGCTTTAAAGGTTTTTTTTAATTAAAATAACCTGAACTTTACATTTACTATATGTCTTAATCCTTGGTTTATCTGATAAATCTGATTTTTTAATGCTGCTTGCCTCTGCTCTCAACCCTTTTTTGTTTTGCGTGCTCGTTCTGCTCTGTGTAGGCGACCAGGTATCTAGGTATCTGACTGCCAGGTATCTGACTGCCAGTAGACTGGTATCTACTGGCAGTCAGACTAGATTTTTGTGTAAGTATAAATTGTTGTCAGAGGTGGATTATCTCAGGCAGGGGTACATATCCTGTGTATTTGTTTATGGAAGACTATGAGGGCATCAAGTCCAAAATTAGTTCCAAATTATTATGCAAATTGTGTTTAAGTGTCATAAAGATTAAAGAAGTTGTTTTTCAATTAAACCCATGGATGGAATTGTGTCTCAGGACTCTTTGTATCACTGAAATCAATCTCGGACACCTATGATCATTAGTTTGCCAGGTGAGCCCAATTAAAGGAAAAACTACTAAAGAAGGATGTTCCACATTATTAAGCAAACCACCATTTTCAAGCAATATAGGAAGGAAAGAGTATCTCTTTGTTGCTGAAAAGCGTGAAATAGTTGAATGCCTTGGACACGTAATGAAAACCTTAGCTATTTCACAAAAACTTAAGCGTGATCACCATAATGTAAGAGATTTGTGGCTGAGTCAGAGCACACATGGGTTCGTGCAGATAAAGCACAATGATGAAGGTTTCTGCCGGACAAATACATCTGATTAAGATAACAGTTGCTAAAAGGCCATTGCAAAGCAGCAAACAGATATTTGAAGCTGCTGGTGCCTCTGGAGATTTGCGAACATCAAGGTGTAGGATCCTCCAGAGACTTGCAGTTGTGCATAAACCT
This sequence comes from Simochromis diagramma, assembly GCF_900408965.1. Classification (NCBI taxonomy): domain Eukaryota; kingdom Metazoa; phylum Chordata; class Actinopteri; order Cichliformes; family Cichlidae; genus Simochromis; species Simochromis diagramma. The sequence continues at coordinate 8,166,976 of NW_024387040.1, forward strand.
TATATTTGGCCACCGCTAACCAATGCTCACAAGCATTGGTTAGCGGCTGCAGTGGGCCCAGAACTACATGAAGACTAATTTTCAAACAGTCCTGTTCACTGATGAGTGCATTGCAACCCTGGATGGTTTAGATGGATGCAGTGGTGGATGGTTGGTGGACAGCCACCATGTCTCAACAGGGCTGCAACGTCAGCAAGGACATGGTGGAGTCATGTTTTGAGCCGGAATCACGGGGAGAGAGCTGGTCGGCCTCTTTAGGGTCGCTGAAGGTGTGAAAATGACCTCTGCAAAGTATGTGGAGTTTCTGACTGACCACTCTCTTCCATTGTAGAAAGAGAAGAACTGTGCCTTCTGCAACAAAACCATCTTCATGCAAGACAATGCATCATCTCATGCTACAAGGAACACCGCTGCTATCTGCATAAAAGGAGAGGAACTCATGGTGTGGTCCCCATTCTTCCCTGACTTCAATCCTACTGAGAACCTTTGGAGCCTCCTCAAACAAAAAAAATATGAGGGTGGGAGGCAGTTCACATCCAAACAGCAGCTCTGGGAGGCTATTCTGGCATCCTGTAAAGACATTCAAGAAGAAACTTTCCAAAAACTCACAAGTTCCATGGATGCAAGAATTGTAAAACTGCTATCAAATAAGGGGTCCTACTTGCCCTGTTAAGATGTTTTTGATTGAAATAGCTTTTGATTTCAGTAAAATTGATCTACTAATGCTGCAAATTCAACAAATGACCATTTTCAATTCTCTACAACCTATAAAATGTTTTGAAACTCTGTGTGTGTAATAATTTAGAACAGTGCATTTTAAGTTTTTTATTTTTGAAAAAGATACTGTGTTCATTGGGAGTTTTGATCAGTAACATTTGAATTATACTCTAATGGTGGATGACACAAAAATTATGCTGACTCATTTGAATCGACTATTTAGAAAAAAAAACAGAAAAATATAATTTGCATAATAATTTGGAACGCGGTGTAATGATGTGTGCAAAGGAGGCAAAATGTACAGTTTTAGCAGTGACATATCTTAAATTTGAAATGCCACAATAAATATAGTACTGTGCAAAAGCATTTAGCCACCTCTTGTTTCTTTATATTTGTTACCAAGTTCCTAGAGTTTCCTGTCATGTTAAAAGTTGTCTTGAGCAACAGTTCTCCAGGCTTTCTGATGGTCTTTCAAAGTTTTTCTTTGGACATTGGCTGCTTTTTCACTCATTGTCAGTTCACTCTTTGTACCTGACCATTTTCAGAGGAATGCTTTTGTTTGATTTTGGAATACTAAATACTGACCTAAGAGTCATTAAAGCATGAAAAAGGCACCAAACTTACTGTAAAAGAACAGTGTTGTCTACAAATTGTCATGTCTGTGTGTAGGCAGGCAGGAAGAGAGGACCCAAAATGCAGGACTCACTGAGGCGGAAGTAATTCAAAACACACAGCTTTATTGCTGGTAAGAAGCAGAACAGAAAAACACTAACTAAACTGGAAGAACGGAATAAGTAGGCAGGTAGGCAGGAAGGCAGGAAGGCTGGCTGGCAAACGGAACACACAGAGGAAGCGAGGGTGAACAGACGTTAACGATGCGACACCGAGTAGGGGAAGACACAGACACTAAATACAAGAGGTGAACGGAGCGAAGAGGAAACAGCTGGGAGACACGGCTGACGCTGATTACACTGACGAGACAGGGAGAGGACAAAGCTGAACGCACTGACAAAGGACACAGACCTACAAAATAAAACAGGAAGCACACGCCAGACAGAGACAGACTCGTAAACAGGCATAATGACGTCATGGACAAACAGAGGGACATACGGGCAGAGAAGACTAAGCACAGGCAACCTAAACCAAACATAAGGGCAAGATAACAAAACCTAAACCAGAAATCATCATCATCATCAACATCATCATCAGATAACTAAAGAATCAGAATATAATGGTAATCAAAACAGTACCACCAGAGAATAACTAATCCATAATGCAAAAATAAACCAAAACATAAGAAACTCAAAATGCTGGGTCGACCCGACCCAGGACCGTGACACAAATAACTGGCAATATAGCAAAGAACCAGTTCTTTAAATTACCAGAAACCTGTCAAAAAAAAACAAAAAAAAAAAAAAATTGAAAAAACTGGACAAGTATGGGGGAAAAAAAAAAAGAAGAAGTGGTCGATCTAAAAAAAAAAAAAAAAAAAAAAAAAAAAAAAACCCCAAAAACCCTTGTATACAGCAGATGAACAGTATCTGAGAGTCATATTCTTAAGAAAAAGGAAGAAAATCCAGCAAAGACACATGATTTGAGAGAGACATCTGGCCCTTTTGTTGATTCACTGTTCGGTGAATCCTCATCAGAAATAGTCTTAGTGGAAGGATGGCATGAAGACGTCATTCCTAAGGAAGGGAAACAGCGGGAAATGACTGAGGTATGCCAAATTACACAAGAACTGGAGTGAAAATCGGTGGCAACAGATTTGTAATTTGACATTTTTGGTTCAAATTACTGTCATTGTCATCGGGCACCAATACTTCTTTTACAGATGAAGCCGTACCTTGATGTACAGCTATCCACATTCCGGTATCCCATTTTTCAAGTCTCCAAGTAATCCTGCAATCCTGCAGCCAAATATTGCACTCAGTTTTAGGATTAGATTCAAAAATATAACTGCTGTACACAATATACTGTTGGTTTATTTTCAGTATGTTAATATTCACATGTATGTGTCAAATGTCTGATATAGAAATGAAAGAAGTAGAAGTAATAACTAATAATTTATAATTTTTAAATGTAATCTTTACAGACAGAGAAAAGTATACTTTTTTTAACATTAGAAGTATATTACAACACGGCTCCTACTACTCACCTTGCTCAACTCGCTGATGATTGGAACCAAATTTCCTCTTTGGCTTTTATGACCTGGCACTCTGCCAGTCTTTGTGAGTCCCCTCAACAAAGTTGTAGCACTGTGTAAACAAAATAAGTTTAGGGATTTTCTGTTGTAATTACAAAGGGACGCTTGCTGGAAATGGATATGAGAAAATGTTTTACTGGAACAGATTTAAGTCTCTGTCCTTGAAGTGGAGGAAAACCCCTTCTCTTGTTTGAAGACATGCATGCGGCATACCAAATAAAGAAAAAAAAAAAAAAACCCCCAAACCTCTTTAGCACAGGCCCTATTCACTTGAAATTCTTGAGAAATAATGCGTTTAATTTTAACGTCTGTGATTAATGAAAATAAGTATTGGTACCGTGAATGTTCAATGTGTTTTAGACTATCTCTGTATTAGACTCGCCCATGCAGTTGTTACTGAATGGCCAGTATTTTTTCTAATATTTACCTAAATGATTCATCCAAATTCACGATCATGCCGATGTGGTACTGTCCTTCTGTATCTGTCTAAATATAAACAAAGAGAACCAAGTGAACAGCAATTTTGCCATTATGTAATATTTCAAGCCAAATGAAAACAGCATGCTCACAGTGGCAGTGCTAACAAGCTAATGGTCACCATCTTGGTTTACCATGCTGACGTTTATAAGTACAGCTAACTGAACCAAACTAATGGAACTAAAAAAATAAGCACACAAATTGCAAGCTAATACACCAGGTCTACCTTCTGGCACCATAACTTTGAAGTACCTTAAGTAGATCATGGCACCTATTTCCCATTTCCTAGCAAATTATAAAGAAATGAGAGGTAGTGCAAGACTTATAGAATACCTTTTATTGTCACTACACACATGTACAGTGAGATACAGAGCATCTCCCACTCACTGCAGACATGATTATGCTGTTGTGTAGCACAGTATTCTATTTTAACCTTACAATTAACTCTCCCTTACCATTAACTTACGAACAGTTGAAGGCCTTACTGTAGATTTAATATTGGAAAAAGACAGATAAATACATACATAAATAAATAAACACATATATACATAGTCTGTTTGACCGGCCTAATTTGAGAAACATGAAACACGTTGTGTACCTTCATGTTGCGCGGGAGGGCCAGTCGGACAGTCACTGGATTCAGGATGGCTTGCACAGAAAAGGGTCCAAGGAACCGGGGAGCCAGCTTCTTGGACACAGTCTGCAGAGTGATGTTCCTAGAGGAAAGCCATACCTGCTGGCCTACCGGATAGGCCGGTGTAGGGACGCGGCGGCGGTCAGCCAGTCTCTTGTTTTGTGCGCTCGTACGCAGTAGGGCCGCTCGAGTTGCCCGCCAGATCCGTCGACAGCGCCTCATGTGATGTTGCACGGAAGGCACGGTGAGGCACTCTCCGTGATGGAGAGTGGGGGTTGATACCCCAGGGATGCTTCGAAGGGAGAGACACCCGTAGCAGCCGACGTGCTAGAGTTATGGGTGTATTCGGCCCACGCCAACTGCTCACTCCATGACAACTGGTTGGAGGAAACGACGCAGCGCAGCATGGCCTCCAGCTCCTGGTTTGCTCGCTCAGTCTGCCCATTAGTCTGCGGGTGGAAACCAGAAAACAGGCTGACCTGGACCCCCAGCTCGGTACAAAACATCTTCCACACCCGAGAGGTGAACTGGGGCCCACGGTCAGAAACAATGTCCAGAGAAATGCCGTGAAGGCGGAAAACATGCTGGGTCAAGAGCTGGGCAGTCTCTAGAGCGGTGGAAGGTTTGGTAAGGGCAACAAAATGGGCAGCCTTAGAAAAACGGTCAACGATGGTGAGTATAACAGTTTTACCAGAGGACAGAGGGAGGCCAGTGATGAAGTCCAGAGCGACGTGCAACCACGGCCGGCTGGGGACAGGCAGTGGTCTGAGGAGTCCCGATGGAGGGGAGTTGGACGTCTTATTTTGGGCGCACACAGGACATGCGGCCACATACTCCCAGACGTCCTGAGAGAGAGAGGGCCACCAAAACAGTCTTTGTAAAAAGGTGACAGTTCGGTTCCTGCCCGGATGGCAGGTAAACTGTGCGGTGTGTGCCCAGTGGATGACCTTACCCCTGAGGGAAACGTACAATCTACCTGCTGGACTGGTGCCGGGGTCGGGATCTTGTCGCTGAACATCTCGGACCACCCTTTCATCTCCCAGGTGAGGGTCCCCACAATGCATGAGGCTGGCAGAATGGGCCTCTCCTTCTCCTCAGGGTCCATGTCTGGCGCAAACTGGCGTGACAAGGCGTCTGGTTTCGTATTCCGGGACCCGGGCCTGTAGGTAATGGTTAGGTTAAACCGTGCAAAAAACAATGCCCACCTGGCCTGTCGGGCGTTCAGGCGCTTAGCCGCTTGGAGGTAGGCGAGGTTCTTGTGGTCCGTCCACACGATAACAGGATGTTCGCTCCCCTCCGCCGAGGCAAACAGGCTCTTGAGACGGTCGAATGCTTGCTGAGCTGCTGGAGACCACAGGTACGGCTGTTTGGGCGACGTGAGTTGAGTAAGAGGCAATGCCACCTTACTGAAGTCCCGGATGAAACGTCTGTAGAAGTTGCTGAATCCCAGAAAACTTTGCAACTTCTACCGGGTGCCTGGGCACAGGACACTCCAACACAGCTTTGACCTTAGCCGGGTCCGCTCGCAACCGGCCCTGTTCAATGATGAAACTGTTAAATTATAATATTATTTTATGCCATGTTATACCCCTAACTAAAGATTGTGAATTATTATGTAGTTTTAGTTTGCATTATTCTCCTGAATTAGAAGAAGGTGATAACTATTGCATTTGTTAAACTGATTTGCATTACATTAGGCTGCTGATTTATTGTGGATGAATGATATTGTTTTATGATGTTATAAGAAATACTGTTTGCAGAGAGTTATCACCTTATTTGTCTGATTAGAAGAGAACGGAACATGCTGGAGTTTTCTGCCCCATCTCAGCAGGAGCAGATAAACGGGGAGCCAAGGTCGTAGCTTAGGCGCCGTGTGAGAGAAAAGCATGTGAATGTTTAAGCTTTTATGATAAGGTGGGGGCACCAGAGGCTATAAGAGTTTGATCAATGCTCCACCATTTTGAGATCTGAGGCTGTCTGCATACAGTGTCCATCTCCCATGCGTGTGACTATTAAAATCATCGTTTCACTTAACCCGGCCGGACCAGTGTTGTTATTGTGGTTTTCCTTGTGTCTCCATCCCCAATTTTTGAACTCGTAACAAAACCCAGAAAAAAGACAGTTGAGGCATGAAACTCACATTTTTCCGCTTTACAAAACAGCCGATTCTCCAGCAGGCGGTGCAACACCAGTCTCACATGCTTAACATGCTCAGCTCTGGACCTGGAGAAAATCAGAATGTCGTCAAGGTAAACGAACACGAAGTGGTTCAAAAAAAAAAAAAAAATCTCGTAGGACGTCATTTACCAGGGCTTGGAAAATGGCAGGGGCGTTAGTGAGTCCGAACGGCATTACCAGGTACTCGAAGTGGCCCAGATGGGTGTTGAAGGCCGTCTTCCACTCGTCCCCCTCGCGGATGCGGACCAGGTGATAAGCATTGCGGAGATCAAGTTTAGTGAAATGGGTGGCTCCTTGAAGGAGTTCAAAAGCTGAGGCGAGCAGAGGTAGAGGATATTTGTTTTTGATAGTGATCTTGTTCAGTCCCCGATAGTCAATGCAGGGGTGTAGGGACGCATCTTTCTTTTCAACAAAAAAAGAAGCCTGCACCCAAGGGAGAGGTGGAGGGACGGATGATGCTTGCTGCCAGGGAGTCGGTAATGTAGCGCTCCATAGACTCGCGCTCGGGTTTCGAGATACTGTAGAGTCGGCTAGTGGGCAAGGGGGCGCCTGGGAGCAAATCAATCCCGCAGTCGTACGGACGATGGGGGGGGGCAGCGATTGGGCCCCGTCTTTGCTAAAGACTCGACCTAGATCATGATATTCGGCTGGCACGGTTGACAAGTCGAGGCGAGTGGGCGGCCCCGCAGGATCGTCTGACATGCAACCCGGCACTGCAGAGTGTAAACACTGCTCATGGCAATGGGTGCTCCACCCTACGATACATCCCTTGGCCCAATCAATCTGTGGATTGTGTCGCTGGAGCCAGGGGAATCCCAAAACTAAGGGTGTGTCAGGTGCCTTGAAGAGAAACAGGAACATCTGTTCAGTGTGATTACCGGAGAGAGTGAGTGTGATTTCTTGAGTGCGGTGAGTGACAGCGGCTAAAGGCCTGCCATTAAGCGCTGACACCTGGAGCGTTTCAGGGAGGGGAACAACAGGCAAACCCATCTTGTGGGCCAAAGCCTCATCCAAAAAACTTTGTTCAGCTCCCGAGTCTATTAGTGCATCACAAGAATGGGTGCGGGAAAGAAACCGTAATTTAGCGGGGCAGCTGAGGTGGAGGAATGTATTCACCGGCGCACCCGTCAGTATCCCCACCTTTACTGACAGGCTGAGTCTTTTAGCCGTGAGGGACAGGAGTCCGCGAAATGCCCCTTCTTCCCGCACACAAAACACTCACCCACCAGTTGTCTTCTGCTCCGGGTGAATTTAGTCTGTCCCAGCTGCATGGGTTGCTCCTCGTCAGCAGGTGAGTCCGTTCCCTCCTCTCTCCACTCGAGAGAGGGGAGTCCAGTCGGAACTCCTACGCCCCCTACTGACCGTCGCCCATCTCCAGTCCGCCTGCCAAACTCCCGCATATGGTCGTCTAGACTGATACACATGTTAACCAGGGCACTTAACGATTTAGGAAGCTCTTTAGTGGCCAACTCACGTTTAACATTCTCATTTAAGCTGTTTAGGAATGCTCCTCGGAGCGCCTTTTCCTCCCAGCCCGTCTCCTCGGCCAGGATCCAAAAGTCCATGGAGAAGTCTGCCACGCTCCGCCGGCCCTGCTTTAAAGTAAACATGCGATGAGCAGCACTGTCAGGGTTAGAGCCTTTGTCAAACACACACCGAAATTTGCTCAAAAAAAAAAAAAAAAAAAATCACTATATGAGATGGAGGGTTGGGCGCTCAGGACTGCTTGAGCCCAGAGTAGTGCTCGTCCGGTTATGAGCTCCACCATGAGGGTGATCTTGGCAATATCAGAGGCATAAGCTCGAGTCTGCTGCCTAAAAATCAGAGAGCATTGAGTCAAAAATCCCCAGCTTTTGTCCAACTCTCCACTGAATTTTTCCAGGTACAGGTAATGTGTGTTCTCGCTGAGGCGGAGGCGGAGATGGAGGAAGGGGACAGGCCGCTGCTACATTTAGAAGCTCCACTGGTGGTTGTGGTGGTGTAGTGGGCTCTGGTGGTTGAACGAGTGCTCTAGGTGTAGCAAGCAACATACCTTTCAGTTCAGATACCACCTGTAGTAGCGCGGACTGCTCCTCGGCCACATGCTGCAGCATCTTTTCATGCCGCTCCAACCGTTCAGCTTGAAGCGCGAGCTCGCGCTGGACGGGAGATGAGTCCGCTGAGTCCATTGCTAGCTGGATGGTTCTGTCACGGGTAATGGGAAAGTACAGACTCAGTCGCGGAGCTCAGGATGCAAAGTACACAGTGCATTTATTTACAGTGCCCAAAAACAGTTTCAAAACATAAAGTGAAGTGCAAAGTCCAACAGTGATCTTCTCCAAACTCCCAGTGGTGCGCAGGTGAGTTTCCAAAGTGATTCTCAGAGTGTGTGTGTTCTCCTCCAATAGCTTAATCCACAGGCTCCTTCTCTCCAACCTCCAGCTCTGTATCTCTTCCTCCTATAAACGAGCAAAAACAACAGGTGAGGAAGCTAGCCGGCTAAAGCTAAGCTGCAAGTCACAAAACACTCTTTATTACCGAGCTTCAAGTACAATCCAGCGTCGACTGCCATCTGGACACACAGTTAAATACCTCAGCCCACAACGAAGGATGATCAGTGACAGCTGGGTGGCAAATTAGGTGCAGGTGTGTCAGCCACTGGGTGGAGGAGGAGAGAGAGAGAAGCACACACATACACACACAGGCAGGTCGTCCCGGGAAGGACCGTCCGACCATGACAGTAACAGAGAAAGTTTATAGCAACCCGTGTAGTGGAAGCCGACAGAACCCAGGGCATCAAATCCAGAGGCACATAAGTGCATAAAAGTTGCCAGTGCACTGGTGACTGCAATGCTCAGTAACTACTCAGTTACAGAGTTACATTCATTTTCTTCTACTCATCCAATTCAGGATTGCACGGGAGCTGGAGCCTGTCCCAACCATATTCAAACCTAAGAACACTGTGTCACAGTATCCTCTGCCAGGCACGGTGGCTCCATCATACTCCGGGGCTGTTTCACTGCCAGTTCTACTAGGGCTGCCAGTACTTGTGGTACTAACTAATAATCAGAATTTCTGAATTATCTTTCTTCTTTTGCAAACACAAATACTTAACAACAATATTTAAAGCATGAAGAAATTATGCACAATATGGTAAAAAATTAAGACACCCTCCAATGCTAAAGCACATTTTAGCCTTTGTAGGTTGCTGCACCCACAATTTCTACCTTGATATTCCTTTCAACAGTGGTCACCCTGAGTCCCATGTATCCTCCCGTGACTCCAAAGTCCTGAACCTTTGAAGATCGTGAAGTGTATATTCACCAGTGAGGTGAAGTGTATCATATATAGATATATTTAAATTCATTTAAAAGCCTAATATCCACCAAAAAATAAAAAATAAAAAATCTGAAGTACATGCCTATATCAGCAGTGATGCAGAGGTCTTGAAGGACACAAAGGGACACAGCAATTTTAAATAAGGTAACGTTATTCTCAGTGTGTGGTTTGCTGTTAGTGGCAAACGAGGCTGTAAGAGAGATTTCCCAATTTCCAATCAAGGGGAGAAGGGGTCTGGTACGTGCCAAGGTGTGTGACATGGAGGAACGGTAACACAGAGACACAGTACCTTCCCCTCTGAATCACCCTGAAAAATATCATGTCATTTACACCTGGTCAAATGCCTGCAAGGTCTACAAGCTTTTTGCAGACTTTTTTGGCAGGGTAGGCAAGAAGGGAAACAAACTGATCTCTCCATTCATCAAGAAAATGAAAGTCAACTTTGAAGGTCAGGTAGAAGTTTAAATGTTTGTAAAAAAAAAAAAAAAGAGATTACATTTTTCAAGGGTAAAGATATTGCCGTTGTCATTGTTTTGTAACTGTTCTGAAGTAGCCATTGCATTATGGTTAAAGAAACACAGACTGTGTTATACAAGACTAAATTTGAAGATCTTTCATATGTCAGAAGATTTGGCAGAACAGATATGAGGAAACAAGGGTATAATGAGGTTTGTTGGACTTTGCTGATGTGATGGGTTTTGCAGGATAGCACTTCTCATGAGGCTTTGGGTGAACAGTACAGCGATGATATGTTTCAGCATACTTATATGACAAGAGGAAATCCTGCTCCCTATTCAGGGAAATGAGGGACAATATGGCCACTTTGGCCTCAAACTGCAAGAATTCCCGTTAATACTTATTAACTTACACGGTAAGTTATAAGTAGCGTGAAGAGCATATAATGGAGGTGGGTTGCAATGCGGATTGCAGGAACAGTGAGTGAATTCAATCTTGGAAGGACCTAGGTGGCCAGTGGCTTCAAACTCATTTGTTGTGAGGCAATGGTGCTAACCCCGATACCACTACAACTTTAGGAAGATGAACACAAAAAGTCAAATATATGCCCCATAAATGTGTAGTGGGTAAATGTCCTTACTATCTTCTAGATAGAAATATCAAAGGAGTGGATATAAGAGACGAAAACATATGTGATGGGATTTAAACCCTAAACAACAAATAGAGGATTTAATAAAAATGTTACATTATTTTTCTTTATGTGTGCACTGTAGTCACATCTTGATTGGTTGAGTTAAAACTCACGATACTAATGATTGGAAGCAAAATTACAAAACCTGCTATTGTCCAAGTACCTGAGTGTAAACTGCAGTGGGCATTATGTCATTAAAATATAGTACCTACTTTATGCTATTGGTATTTTTTCACGTTAATGTCTTGTGTTACTTTATTTAATTTGTTTTGGTTCTGCAACTTTGTCTATTCAGAAAATGATAATTGTCACAAAAGTGTTGTGTCAGTGCTGTATTAATTTACTTTACACTTTTCAGTGTAGTCATTGTTTCAGTGAACAATGACTGCCCTGTCATTGTTTTTGTGTGTGATGAAGTTGTTTTTGCAGAAGAATAACAGGAAACCCCTGCTCTTGAGGATTTAGAAAAAGATCAGATGAATTACAAGGAAAAACATTTAAGCAGAGTTTTTTTTTTAAAAAATTCCTAAAAACATACATGGGAGGTCAGTGCCAGTGAATTTTGTCTGCATTAAAAAATATTTCACAAGTCAAAGTTGCAACATATTTTATGAGTTTCTTTATTAAGTTGACCAAAATATATGTATCAGTGACACAATCTCACACCAGTTTTTCTTTTTGTATAGAAACTTAGCAAAAAAAAAAAAAAAAAACCTAATATAAACAACATGAATTTATGCTTTTACATATTCACCGCACTTTATGATTGTAGAAAAATCATTACATTACAGGTACATTTCCAAAGTGCCATTCTTGGTTTAAAAAAAGTATATTTGGACATAACATGACAACAGTCACTCGACATGTAGTTTCCATTGCCTAAGAGCTCCCTTTTGGCCTGTGAAAATTACCATCATGCATTTTGTCACATGCACAAATTCATACTTGGTTTGACTGCACCAGCTGTGAATTGTGAATCCATCATGAAGTCTGAGAATGAACTTTTTCGTAAGTTATTCAATATTACGTTATCTTAAAAAATACCAAGGTTTAAGTGCCATTTGTACCATTAAAACTTAGGTGTAATAACAGAAATGACTGTGGCATCACAATCTAGAAAAATGCTTGAAAATTACAATATATTAATCCCAGTCTTATAAATTTGAACATTTGAGCTAGATTTTTTTCTTAGCTTTTTCAATAATTGTCTTCTAGTTAAACAGGTTTTTATTTAGCATGATGCCAGATTTGATGAACATATTACATATTGTTCTTCTACTCCTCACTAAAACATCATATATTCAATGCTCGGCCTGTTATTTGGTGGAAACATCTGGTATGAACTCTCTTGGCAATAACTACTTGAGAAGTCCTTTTGTTCTTTTAGTACTTAACCTATTACTTGACTCGTTTTAAGAAGTGCCAGTGCAGCCACCATCTGAATCAATACATTCTGTGTTTGTGTCAAACCTTTGCTTTAACCACCTCTTTTAAGGCAGTTGAGTAGCTGTGCATGACACATGGTTCAAAAACAAATCTCATTTCAGTCTTTGTTTAGCCAGTTTCCTTTTGATTGGCTGCCCTTTATAAACCAAAGGTTTAAACAGCATGTAGGTGGGGCTTCTGTGCTCACAGGCAAAGCTAAGTGCCTGAGACGATCATATAAGTGATATGGACTCTCTATAATGCCATGGAGAGCCATAGAAGACATAAAGCGGTCTGAAACAGAGTGTTTAGAGCAGTCTGAAGCCATCATCTACAAATTTGGCTGTTTAAAATGAGCACCCACTGTCGTGACAGTATTTAGTGTATATATGACAGAAAATAAGGAAAAGCTTGTTTGCCCTTGAATGCTGGTCTCAAAAAAACATCCTCTCTGTGTTGAAGACCTTCAACTTGGTCATAAAGTTGAAGTAGATGAAGGCCAGCGAGACCAACAAGTTCTTCATCAGATAGAGGATGGGCGTAACAAAGCCGAAGAAGGCAATGAGGCCAACGCGCACAAAGAAGAAGGGTAAATCCTGCAGGGCTACTCCTAGGGAGGAAAGCAGGGGGCTGTGGGGCATGACCACCACACGCAAGCATGATAGGTAGCTGAAGATATAGATGGGAAACACCCAGCCTGAGTAGTAGACCAGAGGATGTCCTGCCACTCTCACCATCTCCACCGTATCCATCCAGAACATAAAGCTGTCCACAAACACGTCTGCACGGGCATCAGTGGCGCACAGGAATCTCAGAGGCCCAGTGTATGCATAGGGAGATATGTGGTACGGTGTGGTGCTTCCTGATGGTTCACTCAATCCAGACATGCCATATGGCCTCCCATTGTTACCTGGTATGCCCGGTAGCGTCCCATTGGTCTCTGGTCGAGCTCCTGCTCCGTTCTGGCTCCTGTCATTGAGCTGGTTTGCTCCTGGTTGCATAGGAGTGGGCACACCTTGCCTGTGCACAGCTGGCCCTGGCACAGCTGGAGTGATAGGTGTTACTGGTGCTACTTGTTCCACATGTGTGAGGACAGTGGAAGGGATGTCAGCATCTCTTTCGGTGTCATTAGCTGGAGAGAAGAAAAAGAAAACACAATATCTTGGATTATATTTACTTAAGCTGTTTATCATCAAGTGGTGTCGGCCCAGATTTACAAAGAGACAGCTGAAGGCTATCAGACAAATAATGTGGCTCACAGATATAAACATTAATCTGCTGTTTAGACAGAGGCAATAAATCAAGAGATCGCTCATTCAAACGATTTTGGCTTTGAAGAAATTCATATGAACTGTTTTATCATGTGGTTTTTAAGAAAATATATTTCCCTACTTCTGCCATGTCAGATTCAGAAAAATTTAAAAATATATCCTGCTCATTTCCTCATTTTGGATAAGTGAGAAATGAAGCAGTCCAAAGAAATATCCTGCTCATTTCTTCATTTTGCTCGAGTGACGTATAGAAATGTTCACAGTGTGTTTGCAGTTGCCTCCAAGCTCCTGCAATGCAAAACCCAGCATGCTTTACTATACAAGTCTGCAGCAGAAAGTTCAGGATCTACAGCAGTCAAAGAGTGATTTGTGTAATGTGTTGAGAGAGCTGCGCTCACCCTGGCCGGTCAGCCTGCAGTGTCGTATCCTCTCCACAACGTCAATGCAGATGAGCGAGAAGAGGACTAGTGACACGGGGAGCTCAGTGAATGTATCATGTTTCAGGTTGTTATTTATCTGAACCTGGATAAACAACCGTAAAATTGTTAGCCTGACTGAGTACTGTAATTATTTACTCACTTTTAATCTTTACAGAGCCCACTGGTTCACCTCAATGGTAATAAACATTTTGGGATTTGTCACTTGCAGCGAGGGCATTTGACACAGCCCTAAACAGACGAGGTGCTCATCTTAGCAGAATTTATGGCTCTTATGTTGAAGCCACTAGATAAGCAAAGGTCAAAAGGTTTGCTTAAGCTTTAAAGAATGCCACAAAAAAGGGCAAATAAGGTCTGGGCTGTAGCCAGTTAGGAAGTGAAAATGTGCCTCGTGGACATGATTTGACAAGGACAGCATTGACAGGAAGAGGAACCAAGCTGCTTATCAGTAGCTCCTTATCCATAAGGCTAGATAGTCCTCTCCTGAGATCCATAAGGATTCTCACAGCTCATCACATTTGTTTCAGTAATACTGTGAATCCTGTCATACACCATGTTCCCAAACACAATGTTGTAATAGATATATGTTTAAGTTACTAGCAACTTCTTTGGAGTATAAACACAATCACCCAACATGACTACAAAGGATCTACAATTACAGGTTGAGTCATGTTACAAGTATAGCAACATACAGGTCAAAGTTCATGATCAGAGCAGAGATAAACCTGATATGACAAATGAAAGCAGTGAGAAACAATCTGTTGGGTGTTGTACCTCAGAGCTGGCAATGAGAAAGGCAAAGCAGGGTAATGTGGATAGGATCACATAAACAAGGGTCACTGGCCTCCTGATATAAAGACAAAAGAAGGGCAAGAAAGAAAACAAGGGAGGAAGTTAAAGTCAGTGACAGGAATTGCTAAAGCCTGGTATTAACCAGCCAAGTTCTGTCCAAACCAGTCACAGGCCAGTTCAGCCTCAAACCAACTGATCATGTCTCGGTCCCGTAGGACAGCACTGGGATCCCAGCTGCTGAGCATACACAACTCGGACCAGTTCTCAATCTTCATGTCTGAGAAACTCACCACTTCTTCCTCCCTATTAGAAATTTCTTCTTCATGAAGACCATATACTTCAGGGGTACCCAGACCAGCAGGGCAGTGGAGGTCACATAGGCAATAGAGGAGGCCACGATCAACCAGTAGGCAGTGCTGCCGTCTCCGGGAGGTTGTGCTGATGTTTTGACCTTTGCAACGATGACAGCAAACCTCTGCATGACGATGAAGAGTGGCACGCACAGGCCTGCAAACTGCAGCACCTCGCACAGGGCAAACTTCACCGTCCTCCCTGAGCCCATCCTGTGGCAGCTCACAAAAAGAAAAAGAAGGGAGGGAGACAGGGGCTGTTGTCGCAGTGAGGCGACCCCTGTCCCTCTGAGGGCTGGTCAGGCCTC
Source organism: Simochromis diagramma (assembly GCF_900408965.1). NCBI lineage: Eukaryota > Metazoa > Chordata > Actinopteri > Cichliformes > Cichlidae > Simochromis > Simochromis diagramma. The sequence goes on from NW_024387040.1 coordinate 8,182,236, forward strand.
GGACCTCTGCATTGTCTGCCTCCACTAGCATTTTCCACACACCACAGCCCTGGCTCTCTGCTCACCCAACTGCTTACACTGCACTAGGCATTGTGTGCCTTGGCGTGGCGGTGATGTGACCGGCCCTTTGCTCTCTTTTGATACAACGTACAAACAGAGTTCGTCTAACTTTACACCCTGAAGGACATGCATGTGACACAGCAATCGCTTTGGGGCAATCCGAGGTAAAAACAGCATCTCAGCCAGTGTTTTTCAGTCTTATCACATCACAGTCCACACAGCTTTAATGATGTGTACCTTGTATTCTTCCTGGGAATTCTCCAAATATAAGAAACACAAGTTAATTACTCCCACAGTATAATCAGCATCCCAGGACTACTGGCTGTAACCCAAGAAACAAGATACCACTAAAAACACATCGACTCCTCTCATGCTTATATATCACCATCTAGTGGCAAAGTGTTCTAACTGCAAAATTTTGGAATCCACACTGTTTTGTAACAATTACAAATGCATTCGTGCTTTGAAATTGCTGTCAGTTCAACATGTTATTGTTCATCAAATTCAGGCGCTTGATTATGATTTGTTGCATCATAATAATAAGCGACATGAGACTTTTTCCCCCACCAAAGCCCAGCTAGAACTTTACCAGTCAAAAGCATTCATGAAGTAATTTTATCTGTCTTTGGTTCTAAAGCCATCAAGCCACAGTATCTGCTATGCCACAGACCAATATCGCTACATAAAAGTGACGACGGAGCAAAAATGTTGCTGAATTGTTTAGACTTGTGTCTGCAAAACCCACACAGCTGGACATTGTGCCATTGCTGTCTTCAGACGTGTGAACACTTGATCAAGTAACTGGATCAGGATTAGATAATCTGGACTATATTCAGTGCTGTCTTTGGTTTGCACACATTTCTACGTGGTGTCATTAGAAGAGCTAATTTTAGATTCTGCATCGACGCGGTTTCTGAAGCAGTTCCTTCATGAGAGCACAACTCAGTCCAGTACAGGCTGATACCTGTATACTCCCAAGCAATTACAGTCCTGTGCAATACCAACGAAATTTGAAACGATTCAAAATGTTGTATCTTAATAATTTAAGTACTTCATCAAATTATTGATTATCAACAATAAATAAAGAAACTGTGAAAAGACTAGACTGAAAGTACAGACCCCAGAGCTCAACGTCAGTAAAACTGTTTTTTATTTGCATTTGTATAGGATTTTCTTAAAATCCTGAAGATCAAGGCTCACATAGCAGATAGCAGATACAGTCGCTATCTAATCAGGGCTGGTTTTGGCAACTTGCCCCATTGGAGTATGTCAAAATGTGCTTGACATGTGGTGAAACTGTGACCTGTCAGTCAAGGCCAAATGTATGATACTGCAAATTTTGGTATCCATACTTTGGTAATACCAAGTAAATACAAGGCCAGTGTTGCCGATACCAATAGTGTTACTGAGACTCATGTAGGGGTTATGTAGGGGTGAACAGTGTGTTATGATGACATGAATCATCATCAGTTTTTAACTTCTGATCACATTTTAATTACCACTAAATCACTTTGATTTATTACATCAATAATTAGTTAATAAAACTAATAAACTAATTTGAGGTATACTGAACACAATTCAATGGGATATATACGTAGAGCAAGGGGTGTGAAACATAAGGCCTGGGGGCCAGAATCAGCCAAGCAAGGCCTCCAATCCAGCCAATGGGAAGGCTTGGGGAAAAAGTAACCATCAGTTCATAAATTTCGGACTTATATTTTTCATAGGTTTTCCTATATTTTCACAGGTTTTACAGCTTTTTCTACTGATAAACACTTTGGCCATGGCCATTTACAACACATTTATAATTACATTATCTATGTCTGCAATTTTACACCTTTACTTCTTGCAGTTTAAGTCCAAACAATCATCCTGACAGGTCTTTTTCATTTGCTACAACATTTCTTCATCGTGTAGAAAAACTGAGACATACTGATGAAATTGCTCTTCTTTGTCTTATGTGATGTTATCTAATTTATAAAAGTTATACCTAAACTTGTTCACGCTGAGCTGAAGATTGGGGTGAAAATGAGCCTGAATTTCTATAGTTGCACCAACTGAGCCGTGACAAGCCGGCTTTATTTCACTAGTCTTTGCCTCACCGGCAGGCCACGCACTTGTTGCACTAGTCCCGCGAGAGGGGGATCCATGGGCGGATAGCTAGATAGATGGATGGATGGATAACCCCGCTGCTCCCCTCCCTACTAGCCCCAGCTGTCAGCTCCCTTCCTGACTTCCCCACCCTGCCCCCGGTACCATGGCGTCCAGCGAGGAGGACGGCACGGTTGAGGAGAAGGAAAACAACAACAAAAAGAGAACGAAAAGCACCCTCGCTACCGCATGGCTCACTTTCTACAACATCGCCATGACCGCCGGGTACGTGCGTTATTCCGCCCCTGTCGCCTATTAATAAGAAAAGCAGTGAAGTTATAGCCGCTCCCTAAAAAACCGTAAGCGTGTGTTGCTGTTTATAGGACTGCGTCTCCGCCGAAAGTGCCTGTTCAGCTCGCTTGGATTTAGCAGTTCGTCGTCGTAATTGAGTTTGAGCAAGCGTTAGCGGTCAGTTTGGTAGTTTCTACGAAGAAACGAGCGACCGTTATTTGTCTCGAGTGTTGGAAAATGAATGAATGGTGTTTGGTGAAAGTGGCAGGCTGGCGCAACAGCCGTGTCCAAATAGGGCTGGCTGCATGGTGTCAGCGTCAAGGCCCACAGTGCGTCCGACAGTTGCAGTGATAAGTATAGCCGGACCGCGCTGACACTGGAGCTCAGGTCTGGGACAGTGAAGTGCTCAATGGGCACATTTTTAATAACAACAACGTTTGTGTGAAGAGAGCTTCCGGTGTTGTGATAAAGGACAAACACATGAGAACTTGAGAATAGCGGAGGTGTCGGGGTCACTGGATCAGTGGTGACTAAGCGCTTCCAGTTTGGCGCATGGCCTCAGGTACTGATCACTTTAATAATAATAATAATAATTATAACACGAAATAAAACAAGAATATATTTGTGCACATCGTTGTGACTCTGTCCAACTTAGTAACTTGTTTTTCATGTGTTAGTCAAAGATAAGTAAAATTGCAGCTGTCCAAATCTACTTGGCCCTATGTGGAAAACATTATATACAACCCCTCCTCCCTCTATTATCCTCTTGATACATTATGAATTAACTGTGAATAACCCCATTTAAAAAAGAAAATCTGAGTTCAGTTTCACTACACAAACTCAGGCCTGATTACTGCTAGATGTGTTGGATCAATAAATCACTTAACTATAAGCTGTCTGACAAAGGGAAATAGGCTAAAAGATCTCAGATAGCAACGAGTAAAGCCACAATCTACAGAAACGACTGACAAACAAAGCAATTGACATCCATCAGTCTGGGATACAAAGTAATTTCTAAGGCCTTCGGCGTGAGAGCCATTATACGCAAATGGAGAAAACTTGAAACAGTTGCAAACCTTCCCAGTAGAGGTCGGCCTACCAACATTACTCTAAGAGCGCACAAGTGACTCATCCATTAGGTCACAAAAGAACCCAAAACATCTACAGAACTGCAGGCATCACTTCAGTTAGGGTCAGAGTTCACGACTGAACAATAACAAAGAGGCTGGTCAAAAATGGCATCCATGGGAGAGTTCAAGGAGAAAACCACTGATGACAAAGAAAGGCTCATCTTGCCTAAAGTAACAGTGCTTTGCATAAAAAGAACATCATAGTAACAGGTGGTGGTAGTGTGATGGTCTGGTGCTGCTCTGTTGTTTCAGCACCAGGACGACTTGGTGTAATTGATGCTTTCTATTAGAAAATCCAGAATGAGAATCTCCAACCATTAGTTCATGGCTGGAAGCTCAAGCACCCTCGGGTTATACAGCAGAAAAATGATCCTGGTTTTGGTGTGGTCTAGTCAAAGCCTGAACTGAAATCAGTTTGAGATAGTTTGGGATCATTATGATACACGGTTTAGGGTCCAGTTACTTTTTCACATAGGGCCGAGCAGATTTGGATAGCTTTTCCCCCTCGTAATAAATAAAATTTCATCATTTAAAAACTGTATTTTGCATCTTCTCTGTGTTTCTTTGTCTAATATTAAAATTTGTGACAAATATGCAAAAAATAGGAAGTCGGGAAATGGGGTGAATTCTTTTTCACAGCACTGGTGTTGGTCTAGAACGTTACAGCTGGTGCGTCCTCAGTGAAAGGTGCATGACATCAGGGAAAGACGTGTACACACAAACATAGGTTTTCCTTATGAGGACATTTAGCGACAATATGCATTAAGAAAGCTTCACTTGTGCTCCGCTTATCAGTATGAGATCCTTTTTATAAATCAACTTAAATGGACTCACTGGTGGCTATAAACAGCTGAGTGAGGATGCTTCTTGGCTGCTCATCCTATCTACTGTGCAGGATTTTTTAAAGTTTTTTTATATAACATTGCAGCTGGATTTATTTTTGATAATATGTTGTTGTTGTTTTTTTAACATGCACATGCAAGACTTGTGAGTTCTTAGAGGTTTTTTATTCAGAACTATTATTAGAACATGTATTATTAGAGCTATTGTGTTCTACAGTTGTCTCATTCCTAAATTAACAAAAAACAAAGCTCATTAAAGTGTGTATCCTGTTTGTTTTTTGTTTTTGTTTTTTTAAATGCCCTAACCCTTGACTGAATTCAAAGATTTAATCCAATATTTTTTTAGATGTTTTTCTTTATTCCAAATTTTATTTGTCGTGGAAAATCTTCTACTCCCTCACATCAGAAAGGAGCCAGTTGGGGTGGTTTGAGCATCTGGCTAGGATGCTTGCTGGTCCTGGTCGAGCTGTTGGAGTCTTGTCCAACTGGGAGGATGCCCTGGGGCAGACTCAGAACATGCAAGGAGAGAAGGGATCAATCAAAGGGACAATCCTGTTTTTCTGTGGTTTTACTTACACATAGAGTAAAGCTGGTGTGTTGCAGAGAGAGTTTGTAGCTGCTGCTATCTTTTAATATTTCACTGAAAGTGCAGTTACAATTGCCTGATGTAAAATGCTGAAGCTTTGGTTTGCTTTCTCAAGCTATTCCATTTTGCCCTCTTTATTATTTTGATTTTAGTTGCCAGTTTGTTTATTCCAGTGCTCACTTTATGTATGGATAACTGTCTGATACATGTATACTTATAAACATAATGTAAATTTGTCTACCATCAGAAATTGTGGCATAGCTGTTGAACTGTGGTTGTGGCCTAGTGAAAAACACAAACAGACCAGTTTTATGACAATGTTAGGTTTTTCGTATTTGTCTGGTGTCTCAGTGGAATAAACAGGTAACACCAGATAAATAGAGGCAGTAATGTCTGTCTGTTACAGAATACCTTTGAAGAAAAGTATTTATTTTACTTTATTACATGACATAGTGATTGATATAGTGAAAAGCAGCATTTAGTGAGAGAATTTTTATCAGCTTTGTAGCCCAGTATGTCAGCATGTACTGGGAATTCCTTGGTTTCAGTGACAAGGTTAGAAAATGTTAATAATTTGTTTTAGTTTCATTCAGTATTTATGTTGTTTAAATTCCTAAGTTTATTTCCTTTAAATTTACATCTCAAATGTGTTATTATAAGTTTCCTGTTCTATTCATATGTTCATCCTCCCTTTGATGTTATTATGAGGTGACTAAATGACTTAAATTAGATTTAAAAGATTAGATTTCCAGTTGTGTCACAGTTATTTTTGTTTGTTTGTTTCCATTGCAGAAAAATGTCTGTCCTTTACACCAATTTTCTCCTTTCACATTTCAGTTGCACTGAGCGGTTGTGTGATTTTTGTTTGTCTGCAGGTGGCTGGTTTTGGCCATGGCAATGACACGCTTCTACATACAGAAAGGCACACACAAGGGTCTGTACAGAAGTATAGCAAGGACACTCAAGTTTTTCCAGACCTTTGCATTAGTTGAGGTAAGACTTTTAAGTCTTAGAGACTGTGTGGAAAAAAAAAAAAAAGAATTTTGGCCTGAAAATTGAAGAAAATGCATAACTTTATAGTTAATGGCCAGCAGGGGGCAACAGGTTGTAAAAAGCTATCGGTCAGTATATAAGTCTATGAGAAAACAACCATACTACTCAATTTTTTTTTTAATGACCTACTTAAACATTTATATCTTGATTTTTATGGTTGTAATCATCAGTTTTAAGGCTTGTCAACAGGGATATTAAGACCGATGCTAGCTCTGATGTTAATATTTGGTTATTTTGATATTTCAATTGATATTTTATACATTAACGGATTACTCTAACAGTTGTTATATGCAGTTATTTATTTGTTCACACTTGTTGTTGCGTTTGTGGCGTTCAAAAAGGGAAGATGGCCCCCTGGTGGACAAACTATGAAATGACAACATCCTTAAGATAATTGAAGGGTGTTTCTCACTATTTTTTTTTTTTGCTTTAAAATTTCTCTGTTATAAATGCCAGTAAAGATAGATTAGTAAGTAGCTTATTTTGGCTGATAATATTATCCTGCCAATAAATCAGCTGAGCTATAATAAATAGACAATAGAGGAGGAGGGTGTATCTTTATTGTCCCAATAGAGCAGGGTATGCTTGAGGGTGTAGCTTAATTGTCCTTGACAAATAGCTACCTAATAGGTGTGCAGTGTTCTTTTTTATATAATGGCAAGTGTATTTTGTCGTAAGCCTGTTTTTCGCTAGCCAAAACTATCATCCCAGTAGGATGAACGTTAGTGAAGGATGCACTTTGCTAACAATGTTTTAGCTGGACAGTTTACCATCTTTTGTTCAAAGATGTTCTTGTCTGGTTTTAAATAGCCGAAATAGCAAATGGAAAGTTTCAGAATTAGTCCACAGACCATTGGGTGACACAATGGTGCCATGTCCATCTTTGATTTACAGTCTATAGCGTTTCCTGTCACAAGTGGGACTTTAGTGAATTAGTGAATTTAAAAAACAAATACTTTTTTCTTAGACTTTAACAAGACAGTCATTTTTACTGCTGTTTGTGTTGCTTGTCTTACAGGTGGGACATTGTGCCATTGGTATGTGACAATTTACATGAAAATATTTGGCTAATTTGTACAGATTCAGATAAATTCCCTCATCTGGCCATGTATTTATTGGTGATTTTTGTTTCTTACTTTGACTGTGTTGCAGGAATCGTGAGGACTTCTGTGATTGTAACTGGGGTTCAAGTGTGTTCGCGGATTTTTATGGTTTGGTTCATCACCAACAGCATCAGACAGGTGACTTTTATGATAAACCGCAACTCCGTGACTTTTTACAATTTATCAGTCTTTAGTTGACAGATTTCACCACAGTACTCTTAACCTCCACACACTGTATGTATTGTCACAACTATTCTGGAACACAGTCTGTCCAGTTGCTTTTTTTCCCCCACATAAAAATCGTACTTTTCTCATCTTTTTGCCTGTAAGAGCTGCACCTGTCAGGTTTGAAGCTTCTTTTAACTCTTTATTTTTTGCCATTTTCCTGACTTAAAGATCCAGAGTGAAGAAAGCGTAATCCTATTTCTGGTTGTGTGGACGATGACAGAGATTACCAGATATTCCTACTACACATTCAAACTGCTCAACCACCTGCCGTACTTCATCAAATGGGCCAGGTGGAGACACCGTTAGCTGGGGCTGGGATGAGTTTGAATTGTCTTTCCTGTTTCGGGACACTGTCTGAGCATGTCGGCCTAATCCGGTGAATTCACCTCTGGCATGCTTCCCTCGCCTTGTAGAGCCGCGCGTGTATTAAGTATCTGTCGTCTAATACAAAGAGGAGTAGCATGTGTGTGTTTATTGATTAGCACCTCATTAGCCATTCTGTTTGTGGTCAGTGAACTAACCACTAACACAGCACTCTGAGGAAACAGGAAAAGGTGAAATGCTTGTTTATCTTTTGGTTTTAACTTCTCCCTAAAACATAAAGAATTTCTGAATAAGTTTAGTTAGTTGCTGAAAGAGGCTGAAACCAGGCATTTTTTGTGAAAGAAATATTCTCAGCTGTAGTGAAATATAATACCCGTCTTGTGTTGAAGGCAGAGTACTTGTGATGTGTCGTTCTGGCCTCGAAGCAGCTCACCTGAAACTGTAGTTGTTAGTAGAAACGTGAGCCGCCCCCGCTGAAGGCTGTCCAGCGCGCAGGCTCGGCATCTTAATTTTATTTATTCTTTCTGCTTCGCTGTGTCACGTGATTCTTCAGGCGGTCCATCTAATGCCAGCCACTCTTTTGTTTCTGCTCTGGATTCTTGTGCTCTTGAATGGCACCCTTCGCCTCCCCGCCCCCACCCTTCACGTCTTTCTTTAAGCACGGAGGAGACGACAGGCCCCTGGCAAGGGGCTCATGTTCAGCTGCTCCTGTTTTTAAGACCATCTGTTTTGGTCACGGAATGTTCACCCAACATTTCTCTCATCCGCTGAGACGCTCCCCCGAGCCTTTGCTGTGGTCCCCACTAAATACAGGAACTCTATAGTCCTGAGTCATGGCATATCATTTGGTCCTGGAGAGAGCTGCCATCATAGGAAGAGGCATGCTGTCTCACTGTTATTTGGGGCGGTGACGAGAAATTAAGTTGGTACTTTGTGATTAACTTAGTTGTGTGCAGGAGTTCTACCGTTGGTTTTTCAAGAACACAGTGTTTCCTTGCTGCTGGGTCTTCTTCCTCTTTTCTCCCATTATCCAAAGGAGTTCTGCAGGGCTCCACATTAGGTCCATTGCTCTTTTCTCTTTACATAAAGAACCTTTGTGATAATTTATCAAATGCTGCTTTCCATCTTTATGCAGATGATACAATTATCTGTTGTTCATCTCCTTCAGTAGCACAAACCCTATAATTCTGCAGTCTGCCTTTGATGTTGTTCAGTCCCATTTAACTCAACTTAAGTTGGTGTTAAATCCAGAGAAATCCAAGTTCATGTTATTCTCAAATGGCAAAGAGTTGTTAGCTACGTCTCCTAAGAGACATAGACTTTGTATATTCGCAGACTCTCCCATTAGCTGATCTTTATCTATAAATCTTTGCTTGGGCTAGTTCCCTCTTATTTATGTGTTTATATGTGTAAAAACCACAACCAGTGCAGCCTTCATTCTCACAATTTAATACAATTGATTGTCCCAAAATTCAGAACAGAATTGGGGAAAAAGGCTTTGAAATACGTTGCCCCTGCTTGCTGGAATAATCTGCAGAAGGAACTGAAATTATCGAGAGAATAACTCTTTTACTTGGTGTAATTGTTTTTAATGTCGCTCTTAATTTGATCTGTTTTTGTATATTTTTCACATGTTCGTATGGGATATTGTATTTTTTTATGTTATATACTTATATACATGTATTTTGACTTTTGTTGCCATGATGTCAGGTCTCTCTTGGAAATGAGATTTTTAATCTCATTGAGATTTTACCTGGATAAATAAAGGACTATTAAGTAATAAAATACAAACAGCCTCTTTCTTAGGCACTAATATCTTTTTTTTCTCAATTTCCAATATATTATGACCAATTTGTCACCACATATTGATGTGGTTACTATTTTTTTTTCCTGTGCATAGATTTAATGTCAGTGTTGTTAAAAAAATCCTCGCACTTTTTCAGTTCTTAATTACTATATCATCACTACTGCAGCCTCTTCCTGATTGGCTGCTTTGCTTCATAAGGTCACAGTTCTGTATACGGTATGCAACTGAAGTTGTAATTAGACGGCATAGAATACATTTTTATTGCTATGAAGATGATACCCAGCTTTATTGATACATGAAGCCAGATGAAACACTCTGACTTAAACACATAAAGACTGATGACCTCTGATTTCCTGCTTCCAAATTCATAAAAACCTGAGGTTATTGTACTCTGTTCTAAAAATCTTAGAAATATCTTAGAAAAAAACAGATGTTTACTCTGGATGCTGTTAGCTTGACCTCTAATAACACTGTGAGGAATCTTGGAGTCGTTTTTGAACAGGATATGTCCTTCACTGAGCATATTAAAGAAATATGAAGGACTGCTTTGTTTCATCTGCACAACATCTCTAAAATTAGAAACGTCCCGTCTCAGAGTAGCGCTAAAAAGCTAGTTCATGCATTTATTACTTCTAGGCTGGACAATTGTAATTCGTTATTATCAGGCTGTCCGAAAAACTCCCTGATACAAAATCAGAATTGGACTACCTTATTAATTGCTTTGAATCTGAAATTTACATTTATTTCAGATAACCTGTTAACAGGCCCCAAAGATAAGTACATTACAGAGATTGATTCATTATTTAATTAATGTATTTTTGTGTTGTGTATCCATGTACATTTTCTGGTGATGGATTCAGTCCTACTGAGCGTGGACAGTGTCGGCATTGAACAGATTTCTTGGGCTGTTCCTTTCTCTTTAATATACCCCAAAGTATTGCATGTTATTTAAGTCTGATGATATCCTTCTCCACTTTAAAGTTTTCCTTTTTCACCTCCTGTAGAGAAAACAGACATTTGTGTGATTTGAGGCGTGAGCGTTGTTTGTATCGTTTCCATATTTCTCTTCTGCCAAGCTTCATCTTGTCTGCCAGTGTTTGCACCATATGTTCCTGTGGATATACCGAATCTATACATTTGTTCATTCCAGCAACTTTTTATTTCAGGACTACTTTCTGGGTGCAGTTCAGTCCATATATGCTGGACCATATTGGAGCCCAACAAATTTGTCTTGGCCTTGTTTGACCATAGAACATGCTCCCAGTAATCGTCAGACTTTGATGATGTTTAACGTTGTTTAAAGTTGACCTGTTAGCCTTTCCTTATTTTCTGCCAGATACATGTTTCAAACTGTTTCAAACAAGCAATTTAGGAAGCTTTTCTCTTCTTGGTTCTTTATGAGAGGGGATATCCCTGATTTGCCTCTGACTGTGAGTGCAGCAGCCCCACCCTCATGCTGCTTAAACTGCTGTTTGTGAGGGGAACCCAATCAGAAGAAAGTTGGTTAAAAGAATTGCTTAAGAGGTAAAATGACTTATTTGCTATTTTGGTGGATAAACTGGAAGTCCTACTATAAGATAAACAACAACTGTGAGCCATGCAAAGCTAGAAACAAAAATGTGGAGCATAAGAGGTCTTTAATCGTTAATCTTGCAATTTTGAGTTGATTTTAGTTGATTAGTCATATTGCATCATTTTCCATCTTTGTGAAATCTCATATGTTTCTTGCACAATTGTTTTGACAATTCCCTCATGTAATTCTAGGATGCAGATAGACACAGCCCATCCAACAAAGAGAACATTTCTGGTGCTTAGATTGTCAAACATCAGATTTAATCAGGACTGTTTTAGTAATAAGTAGTTTTAAGCGTTTAGCAGTGATTGCAGGTATATTCAGGTATATTGCCAGTGAGCTTGAAACAATGCAGTTTTTGAAATTTTATTTAAGATTATTTATTGGAGAGGTTTAACTGACTTCTCTTGTATACCCTCTGTTCTTTGATGACCAGTCTAACCACTAAAATTGAACCTAGTCTTTCTTATTCTTGTCTTTTGAGTTGCTTTAAAGAACTTCAATTGGTTTCTTTTATTTACTATAAATCAGATCTGTGGGAATTCATGCAGTGTATTCCCACATATTTGTGTGGGCTTTCTAATCTTAGAAAATTGGATTCAGTTCAATATTTTGGTCATTTTTGTTTGGTAATGTGCCCACTGCAAACAAACAGTGAGGCAAAAGATGCTGTGTTCCTGGTTGTTCTTAACATACCAGTTCACAAATTATAGTTTGGGAACATTAAAGTCTCAGATGTCAGAAGGTTTTTGCACACATGCCAGTTCAGTGGACCAATGTAATTATGCCTTCAGTTGCAAAACTGTGCACTGGCATGAAATAAGGTGAGGAGCTGCTGGAAAGTAATAATGCATATTTTATATCCAGCAGGCAATGAAACATTATTGTAACAACAAATCAGCTTATTATTTAATGCTGGAATCTGATCTTATTCTTGACTTTCTCTCAATTTAAATGAACTGCATGAACAAAAAGGTTGAAATTTTTTTTTAAACTTTTGCATGTGAACAGCATGAAAGTGTAAAAAGAAAATGATACCTTGGAGTTATCCAGAGCCAAAATCACTCAGAGTTCCTGAAGATGGAAAAAATGTGAAAATATTACTTTTTTACAATGTGCTGCTTGACCACCATATCTCTGGAATACCTCGAGGGAAGTTTTATGTCCACAACTCAAGGCAGCTTTTGTTACAGTGTCTGGCCCCTGTGTCAGTCATCTTCCTGTGTTTTCAATATGCATGTGAGTGTATTAACATCCTCTGACTGTCAACTGTCCCAACTGTGTGAGTGCTAAAGTGATCACGCTGCTGGATTTGAAGACATCCATCCTGCTCTTTCTTCTTCCCACAGATACAACCTCTTCATTGTCTTGTACCCGGTGGGAGTCGTTGGTGAGCTGCTCACCATTTATGCTGCGCTGCCGTTCGTACGCAGGTCTGGAATGTACTCCATGAGGCTCCCAAACAAGTATAACGTGTCGTTTGACTACTACTACTGCCTCATCATCGTCATGCTGTCCTACATCCCATGTAAGAAGCAAATTTCATGCCTACATTGTGCACTTTCAGTTTTGGCATGTAGGTCAGAATCCTGCATGATTTTTAAACTGTATTTTCTCCTGTTGCGGTACAAATAATTCTGCCTGTTCTGCTCAAAAGCAGCTTTTCTGTCCTGTGGTGCAATGTTTGGTGGCATTTTATAATTTGAATAGAATCATCTGTTGTGGTATATCCAATTTTATTTGGAATATACTGTGTGTTCACATGTCGTACATAATTTTAAATATAAAGATTGTTTTTCATAACACAGCTGTCAATGACTCCCTGAAGTCTAGAATCCATAGACATCACCAGATGTTGTTTTCTCTCATTGATTTGTGATGCTACCTTCAGTTGCTGGTTTTTGTCTTTCTGCATTCATTTAATAACTATTGATCTGAGATTGGGTGACTGACTTGGCCACTGAAGAATATCCCTTTTCTTGGGCTTGTGAAACTCTTGGATTGCTTTTGCAGTTTGCTTTGGCTTGTTCTCAATTTGCACAGTGAAGCTCTGTCTGATCGGTTTTGCAGTATTTGGCTGAATCTGAGCAGAGAGTGTAGTCCTGTACACTTATTATTCACAGCGCTGTCACAAGTCACAGATTAGATTTAAATTTTAATCTAGTCCAATCTGGTCTTCTCATTCATGATTATAACAAGTGGGTTGCAACTTGTTGTAAACTCTGTGTTTCCATCCATGAAGCCATCTCTTGTTCATCGACTTTGATAATACTCCTACCTTCTCCACACTCTTGACTGAGCTCAGTGTTGTAAAGGGTTTTTCTTAACCATGGAAATAATTCTGCGATCATCCCCGTTTAGTTGTTTCTTGTGGTCTTCTGGACCTTTTGATGTTAATGAGCTAACCAATTCATTTATTCTTTTTAAGAATTAACCACATTCTTGATTCGGCCACAAGTTTTTGCTGTCTCACTAATGATGGCCTACTTCACTCCCACTGACATGTCTTTGGTCCTCAGGTTGAGAGTTCCAGTGAAAAGATACCGAATGCAAGTTCAACACCTGGAAGCAACTCCAGGTCTCTTGCCTGCATAATTTGTCATGAAATGATGGGAGGGAGTAAGACTCACGTGTTCATTTACTTTTGAGCCCCTGAAAACATACTGCACTGTATGAAAACGGCTGTAACTGCTCAACAGTTCATGCAAAATGCGTGTCAAATCCTTTGAATTAAAGCTGAAATTTTTTACTTAAATCCGATGTTGATTATTTGATACAAAACGACAAAAATTGCCTTTGTTCAAAAATATACGGACCAAATGTCATGGAAAATATGGAAAAGTTGTCAGCTGTAATAGGCTCCAGGCTTTGCCAGACCACCCCAGTGGCTTATGTCTGTGAATGCATGTCTTCCCACTGTGCTGCTTCTTATTCAGAATTGAGACCAAGTTGAGAGTTGTGAATTTGTATTTCACTCTAACTTGCTTTCGTTTGTGTTCATCATAGTCACAGTCACCCTGAACACGTTCTCGTCTTTCTCGCAGTGTTTCCTCAGCTCTACTTCCACATGCTGCGGCAGAGAAGAAGGATGCTTCACGGGGAGGTCATAGTGGAGAAGGACGACTAGACGAGCACCACCTCCCACCTTCATTTGAGCCAGCCTGCCCTCCACTTCACCCTCACCTCCACCACCGCTTCATCTTCATCTCTGTCTCACCTTTTAGCACCATCAGCCATTACATTCTTCATTGCACGGGACCTAAAGAACCACACAGCTGACGATGGTTACCACCCAGTGACAATCAGTAATAACGACAAAGCCACGGAGTAAAACCACAGTAGTAATACCACATCTGGAGTGTTTCTTTGCAGGATTCATTCCTATCTGAATGGTAATATTGGAAACATGTTTACAGTCCCAGTGTTGCTGGAGCTAGAGACAGAAGCCTGTGGCGTCACATCTCAGCACTCAGAGATCACGAGTCCTTTATTCACCCACCAGCCTTACTGCATCTTGTTGCACTGAAGCATCGCAGCCTGAGAGAAACGAGCACTGAGCCACAACACTGCACCCCGAAGAAGGAAGAGCCAAATGAGGGGGAGGGGGGTGTTAAATTAGTCGCCTCAATTAAATTCATCATTCAGCCCATGCAATTGGCAGATTAAGTGTATATTAAGTATTTCATATATAAAATAAGCTTTCAAAGCGAGATTATTCATACCTCAACAATAAATCTACATTTGGACAATATGCTGCTTCTTGTGTGTATGTGTGTAACCCTATGTGTAAACGATGCAATGTGAAATGAGCAGTTAACCCTAATCATATTTCTTAACAGTAATTTATTCGCATACTGTGAGCAAGCACAGCTCCGACTTAACATTGTGTCCGCTTGGCTCAGCTCGTGCTTTCTTTTATGTTGTTCTGATGTTTACTATGTCAAATTAATTTACAAGAGTGCATCTTAAACCAAATTCGAGTCTTCACAAAAGTAGTAACTTCTTTTTTTCTCTATAGGCCGCTGTAGGTATGAGACTACGATTCAAATTTATGTGAGCACTTCAGTCTTCAGTCTCTGTCTTGTTTGTTTTTGAAAATATCCGGTGTCTACATCGATTGGACAGTAGTTAGACTCCCTCCTACCAAAGGTGCTATTGTGAGATCATTTTAGTCTTCTGTGCAGCTGAAGGAGTGACTGTGATTGGAGATGACCTAAAGCAGGAAATCAGGATGTGAAATGACTGAGAGGAAATGTTAGCGAAGAACTGCATAGCCCATGGTTATCAAAGAAAAAAACCTTTTTGCTTGTAATCTGGGTTAGTGGGAAAACAATAAAAGAAAGTTATTTAAGGGAAAAAAAACTATAAAAATGTGAAAATACCTTTTTGTGCAAATTCAATAAACTAAATTCTACAGTACTGAAGAGTTTTGTGATGAACTTCACTCTGGATCTAGAACTCTGAGCCACTGAGTACAACCACCCTGTGGATTTTATCTGTTTATTCGTGAGTTATTCCTTCATTTCTTTCATAGTTCTTTGTTTTGCAGGAAAATACCCAAGTGCAGAAAATGCATGAAGGATCCACAGTTTTATTCATGAACATATTTATGTATGTAATAGCAGAAAGTAAATCATACATAAAGTCTTACTCTGTAAATTCGTTTACTAAAACTCAAGCTGATTGTGGCATTTTTCTAAGTTTATACGTGAGTACTATATTTTTTATTTCCTACTCGTGTTATATAGATGGTCATGAGGTTAGATAACAGTTTCAAGATAGCATATCAGCGACATTATGTTTTTTGCGCATCATTTTGCACACCTTATTCCTTTTTTTTCTTTTTTCTTTTGGAATTATATAAAGAGAAGCATTACCAAAGTCCATTTGGCTTCATAGATTTCATATTTTCCTACAAAAATTGCATAATGAAATATACATTCAGATATTCGGTTGTACATTGAGTACTGTTCTATAAAATGTATTCCAAAAAAATATAAAAATATTTATATATATATATATAAATCAGTTGATTTGGTTATTAAAAAACAGATTCTCTTCCTATCTTGGTCACCCTGCTGTATTGCACTCCTGGTAATGTTGGACTGGCTTTACTTTGGAGGAGAAAGGCATCTCATCAGCACTGGAGAGATGTTTACTGTTGCAGCCGTGGGCTCATTTCAAAATTGTCCCTTTGCTCTCTCCATACGGACTGTCCCATGTGCTGCGTCAGTTGGACCAGTGCCACACGGGTGCAGTCTAGCTGCTCACTGTGCACTCAGACTGAACACGTCACTATGATCCAGGTGATCTTGCTGAGGGAAAGAAAGAAAAGAAAAGGGATCAGCATTAAGGTAGTGAGCAAAATATGATTACAATTACTGTGGAGCGAAAACGGGCAAGACAGATGATGACGCACAGGTCTCCATTTCCTTCTCGCAGATGTAGCTTATGAGATCTTCACAGGAGAAATCGTTCCATAGCGCCTCGTGGGTGAGACCCGCGCAGTCTTCTCCTTCTTCATGGCCGTGGCCCCAGTTGTCGGGCTGACCTGGCTTCCATTTCCTGCAGGCGAACAACAGAGGGCGATCACATGTTAGATTTACTGTGTTTGATCTAAGAGCCTAGGAGAAAAGCAAATAAAATAAATCGCATCCAACAATTTTCCATTGAATATGCCTTTATTTTCGGTGGTTAGATCTGAAGGCAGATCCCTGTGGTTAACTTTTCTCAGTAACGCTGCATTAAACTTTTTCACTGTTCGTCTCATTGTTCTGTTTGCAGTTTTGTACACTTTAGTGTTTATCTCACTGTTCCCAAAAAGCAGTGAAATGCTCTCACTGGACGTGCTTCTATAAACAATGTTAGAATGAATTTGAATGTGTTTCTTTTGTTTAAATAGGCAGCAACGAGGCTTGAGCACTGGAGGTCTACATTCAACTCCGTGCAATCACAAACTTTTCATAAGATTTTCACAGGGTTTTCAAAGTTTATTTTGTAATGTTTCATGTAACTGAAAACCTACAGTTGTTATTATTGTTGGCATTTTTATTGGAAAGAAGTTCTTCTCTGAAACAAATATCCCTCCTGAGCATTTCCTAATTTACTGTAATACTGACGTGAAAGCAGGTTCAGTCCCATCCAGCCAGCGCCACGTGTGCTCCTCTTCCCTGTCGGTCAGACCCATCCAGAAGTAGCCTTTGCCAAAGATCTGCCTCTTCAGCCATTTCTGAGGTCACACGAGGACAGAAAGAAAACTCAGTCAAAACTCACAAATACTAGAGAGCAATGTCAGATTACAAGATGTGCGACTCACCTGTTCCTCCATGTCGTTGATGATTAATAATGAACCAGACATTGATTCACAGGTTGTCTTTGCATGATCAAAGCTCTGCAGGTCTTTGGAGAAAAAATAGCACTTGTCTTTGTAGTTTAGCCATTCCGCAGGGCATCCTGCAAGATATTGAAAAAGCATTGTACAATTTGTTTTTTTCTAAAGTGATGTGAGATGAAGAAAAAAAAAAAGCTCAGTTTAGCAGAAAGTACCACAAACCTGGCTCTGCCTAGCATTCCTGTAAAACATGTAGTTTTAACCACATAGTTATATATCTATATCTATCAAGAAAAAGTATGAAGAGACAGCAAACTAGACCACTCTAGTTGAGTCCCAGAATAAAAATACAGAGCTGTAAAGGAATGTAACAGGTCTCCTGTGACTAAATTGGCTAGTATGCGAGAGGCTAGTTGGTGCTTTTTTAGCCTTTAGACCACAGGTGTCGAAATCCAGGCCCAAGGGCCGGTGTCCTGCAGGTTTTAGATGTGTCCTTGATCCAACACAGCTGATTTAAATGGCTAAATTACCAACATGTCTTCAAGTTCTCCAGAAGTCTGGTAATGAACTAATCATTTGATTCAGGTGTGTTGAAACAGGGTTATATCTAAAACCTGCAGGACACCTGCCCTCGAGGCCTGGAGTTCGACACCCCTTGCAGACCCTAGTTAGCTACACTAACTAGCTGCTAGCAGTAGCTTTATATTTTGCATGGAGGCATGAAAATTGGTAACAAGCTAAACATGATACTAATATGGTGATATTTTAGTTACCAACCAAAGTAAATATATGCTATCTGACTAAGTCAAAATAATCATTCTGAAACTGATTATGAAGTCATACCTGGAGCCCATATGGTAGGACCCACTGCCTCATCCTGCAGAGACACAGGTCCAAAAGGAACTGCAGGGACCCGGATTGGTAGTCCTGGTTGTCCGGGTGGTCCTACTGGCCCTGAGGGCCCTACTGGTCCTGGCAGTCCCCTTGGTCCTTGCTCTCCAGGTGGTCCAATTGGGCCACGGATACCTGGTGGGCCCTGTACACCCTGAGGACCAGGTTGTCCATCTCTTCCAGGCAAACCAGCACTACCTGGTTCTCCTTTAGTACCAGGTGGTCCAGCTCTGCCTCCTGACCCTCTAGGGCCCTTTGACCCGGGGCTGCCAGGTATGCCTGGGAGACCCTTTAACCCTGGAAGGCCCGGTGGTCCTGGACTACCCTGCTCTCCTCTAGGTCCTCGGATCCCAGGAGCTCCCTTGTCTCCTTTCTCTCCCTTCTGGCCTGACTGACCAGGTAGTCCCTGAGGTCCTTTGTCCCCTCTTGGCCCTCTGGGACCAGGGGGACCTGAAACAAAAGAACATTCTCTAACTTTCTCAATTTAATCTTAGCAAGAAAGTTAAAATAAAATGTAAAATTTATAACACGCATTGATTCATATAATAAATTTTGCAGGCACACTTCTCATACCCTTTAAAATAGTAAAGTTGGTTATTAGTTGTGAATGCTTGGTGTCCACCAGCTTCATCTCCTCCATGACAATAGAGAGGCTTGTGACCTCCTTGTCCATACGCGCTGCCAGCTCTTCCTGCTGTGACCTCAGACTCGTTGCGTCTGTCCTCACGTCAGCCAAGCTGTTGTTGAGGTGTAGCAGGAAGTCTGAATGACGGCCAACTGTCTCTGAACAAGTGCGTAAATCATTCAGGTTTAGATTGATTGCACCAAGAAGCTGTGTGGTGAAGCTGATGTTGCCGGTCACACGATCAATACTCTGCTCCGACTCAT
Organism: Simochromis diagramma; assembly: GCF_900408965.1. Taxonomy (NCBI): domain Eukaryota; kingdom Metazoa; phylum Chordata; class Actinopteri; order Cichliformes; family Cichlidae; genus Simochromis; species Simochromis diagramma. The sequence goes on from NW_024387040.1 coordinate 8,201,434, forward strand.
CCAGTCGCACCTCTAGGCGGTCAAACTTTGTAGATGTGAGGTTGCCGAAGTCCCTCTGCTGATCCATGATCTCTCTCAGAGTCTGGTCATGAACCTCTGCCAGGCTGCTGGTGTTCTGGAGCTGGTTAGCAATAAAAGTGAGCTGTGTCCCCACATCCTCCAGGCTGTCATTGTTGGACTTAGCTAGAGCTGAGGTATTACTGGCCAAGATCTGCAGGTTTTCCACTTTGCTACGAAGCCACTCTGTATCAGAGCGGGTCTGTCGGGTGTTCTGTTCAAGGCTCTGAAAGTCATTGCGCATCTTATGAATAGCCTGGCTGGTGTCATCGACTGAGCGTTGCAGAGCAGCAATGAGGCCTCTCTGCTGGTCCTGAGTGAGGTTGAGACTGCTAATGCTGAGCAGCGCCTGATTTTGGAGTTTTACCTGCTGTTGGAGTTCTCTTTGCAACCTAGCTGTGTCTTCCTGTAGACCCCCAATGATGCTGCCGTACGACTGCAGACTGCCATTTACAGAGCGCAAGGTGGCTGTGTTAATGTTCAGCAGTCCTTGAATGGAGCCCTGGCTGCTCTGGATGTCTGAGCCAATGTTCTGCAGCTGATTCAGCTTAACTTGATCACTGCGGATGCGCTCTTCCACCGCAGACAGCTGCCTCTGGAGGGTCCAGATGTTGTTCTTAAAAGCCTGGATCTCTGTGGTGGTATTCTCCGACTTCTCTCCGGTCTGATCATCTGAAGATGCAGATTTGTACAGTAAATGATAAAAAAAAAAAAAATGTCGATGATTTACTGTAGCTTTTAGTTACAGCTTTTGACTTCAACGTGTGAGCCTAGATACATACCTAGCTTTTTCAAATCAGTCTCAACAGCAATGATCTTTCCTCCATAGTTTGCAATACCTTCAGACACACTGTCAACTCTTTGCACCACTGTAAAGAAAACAGGGCAGGCAAGACAAAGGTTAGCTTCACAGGCTCTGTCTTTCATTAACAGACAAAACAGGTATGACAGAACTGCCTGCAACCACAGACACCGTATATAAATGGGATCAGAGAGGAAACCAATTAAAGTCTCTGACATACACTATAGGGGAGATGTGTCCACATCTCTTGGAGGCATGTAATAATGACAAACCCTGAGTAATGTAATCCCTTCGGTTACACCAGATTCAGACGTAAAGTGATATGGAGTTGCTGTGCATTGAAAAGGAAAAAGGCATTAATAAAGAGCGAGAGAGAGGGAGGAAGACACGCTGATTCAGCAATGATGGTGTGGGTGGTCACTGACCAATGCTTAGATGTTAGGTGCATAGGAGGACATTGCAGAGGGCCTTAGGGGACAGGAAGTGACCTGAGGGGGGGGGGCTTCAGTAAACAAGCGGATCAAAGATGACCAGTGGAGACAGACTCTGTGGCAGGGAGGCTCTTCACGCCCCCACAGGCGACACAGGCATTCATTTCCTCTGGAATGTGTCTGGGATTCCAGGGATGCATCCCGCTTCTACCTCCAGTCTCACCAGGGGGACACATCCTGTAAGTGGGAACAGCATTGGCTCCTCTGCTGTGAAGCTGCATCTGAACTGTTTACTTCAGGATAACGGCTGAATCCAAGGGGTTTAATTATTGACCAGAAACTAAATATATCTTTTCCCCTGAATGGGAGCAAGCATCAAAATGCTTTAGATTAATGTTAGCATGAAGTGTGTCTCTGTTTAGTTTTGAATATTTTTTAAAAAAGATGTACAGACTAAACTAGGACGTACAACTTTTTAATTGGTGAGTTCTAGAAATCGTGGTAGGCTGATTTTGTGGTTTGAACTGAGTTACAATAGCTGTTTTCATCTGTTTTCAGATTGTATGCTAAAAAAAACGTCTGGAAATTTAATTCTGAAAATGTTTCCCATCTTTGGCTTTTTAACCCTCTCCAAAACCCACCTAAACTTGTTTCTGGGAATAAGCAAACCAGTAAAACTGTCTTGCGATGCAACTGTACCACATAATTTTTTAGTTATGAATCTAAAAGGTCAGTTGGATAGGAAATACTGCACACACAGAAAATTAAATGTAACGCATTTCCAGTAACCAGATGTACAATGAAGCTTCACAAACACCTAAAAAAAGCATATAAACTTTAAGCTCTGCAGACCTATCATAATCTACACCTATGGCACATTGTTTCATTAGCACACACACACACACACACACACACACACACACACACACACACACACACTAACCTCGAAACTAAAGCTAAACATGAGCAGAAGCTTCTGGAACTTTTCCACATGTTCTGTTCATGGGCTGGCCTCGGGAGAGGATCATTGCATCACACAGTGGTAAAATTAACCATAAAACACACATGCAAAAAGCTGAAATTACAACAAGGCTGCAGAGTAAAGCATTATTTTGCCTCATAGGCCCAAATGTTGTAGAAATGAGCTGTTTTGTACTCAGTTTGAACTCTTTCCAAGATTTTGTGTGGACGGGTTCTGAAACTGTGTGTCGGCTCTGTCCGGGCTGTCTTGTAAAATCAAACTCTCTTATGCAACTTTTTAATGAAGTGAGTGAACTCCAGGGTGGGATTGCGCTGAATCTAAGAAGGCCAGCACATTAGCTAAAAGGACAGCGACAGTTTAGCATTAGCTGTCAACTGCAGTAAATTTCACTAGTTAAAACAGGTAGAACAGGAAACAAAAAACACATCTGCATAGGGACTCTGTCTGCAGCAGAAATGATGAATTGATCACTGAAATGTTTTTTGCTCATGAACCGAAAGTTATTTAAAGTTAATTTATAGAGAAATGTCAGTATTTCACTCTTTGGTGTTTTATGCTTGGAATTCAGAAAGAGAGTCGCAGGCTTCTGGTCCTTTTTCTTTGAGGAAAATTAATGGGACGTGAACCCATGAGCTCTGAGAATAACCTCATTTTGCTTTTGGTCCTGTCAATTGAGAAAACAAGCTGCAGGAGAAAAGAGTGGGGTCACTGCCTCCCAATTACACTTCTGTGATTAAACTGCATCAGAACAAAAGAGCCACATACAGGACGTTTCTGTGGGTCAGTGATGGAGGACAGAGAGAGACACACAAGTTTATTGCGTAGAAGACTCTGGGTCTCACTACATAACCATCTGGAGCTGGGAGTGTGTTTAGGCTGAGCTGTGGTTCCCTTGACAGAGGAGTGCTTCAGTGCCAGTAAAAACCCAGTTTCAGTGGGTTCTGCTGGAGTTGCACTGAGTTCACTCACTTCTCATCTGGGATCAATTAGGCCTGCCTGAAAACATGCAGCGAGGAACAAGAAAGACCGGCTGAGCTCACAGCGTAAGGGGACATCATTGTTCGTGTACTCAAGGCACACAGATAAGCCCCGAACATGTTAACTTCACGCCATTTTCACCAATTGAAAATAAGACGGGGACATAGAGCAGTCACATATGGGAATGTTTAAGACAATTATAGCAGGAACATTCAGAGTTCAATCCTCCAAAAGACGGCGGGACTGCTTCCCGACCTGGAAAAAATTAGAAAAAAAAAAGCCAACCAGGAAGTTCAGCTCCACAAAGCCTGAAGAACTTCTCCGGAGGTGTGAGCTTTGGGGGAGTTGGTAAAATAAACTGAGAGAAGGTTGCGGGGTGGAGAGAGAAAAGAGAGAAGGCAGACAGACAGTCAGATGAAGTTGAAATTTAAAGGGTACTTTCACCCAAATTACATGGACAAATACTGTACATGCTCACGACTGATGTTTGTAGTCATGCATACCATGGCTACTTCACCTGTCCCTCCTGCACTTTCTTGCTCATTGTGTCAGATGTTTAGTTACTCCTCGGCCTCCTTTAGCAGTAATGATACTTGTAACAAATGTAGCATATTTGCAGCTCTGGAGGCCAGGATTACTGAATTGGAGACTCTGCTTCGCACCCTTCATTCACCCGTAGCTAGCCAGGCCCCTGTAGCTGGTGCAGCCGAAGATAGCGTAGGCCCTGCTAGGCTTTCCCCGGCAGACCCCAAGCAGCTGGGGAAAGAGGGCGGCTGGGTAACGGTGAGGAGGAAGCATAGTCCTAAACAGAAGCCCCAGGGACACCCGTTTTTCCCCACTCGGCGACACACCCGCCGGGGGTCAAACTCTGGTAATTGGTGATTCTGTTCTCAGACATGTGAAGCTAGAGACACCGGCAACCATAGTCAATTGTCTTCCAGGGGCCAGAGCAGGCGACATTGAAGGAAATTTAAAACTGCTGCCTAAGGGTAAACGTAAATTCAGTAAAATCATAATTCACGTCGGCAGTAATGACACCCGGTTACGCCAATCGGAGGTCACTAAAATCAATATTGAATCGGTGTGCAACTTTGCCAAAACAATGTCGGACTCTGTAGTTTTCTCTGGTCCCTCCCCAATCAGACCAGGAGTGACATGTTTAGCCGCATGTTCTCCTTAAATTGCTGGCTGTCTGATGTGGTGTCCCAGAAACGATGTGGGCTTCATAGATAATTGGCAAACCTTCTGGCCTATTAATTAACGAAAGACCAAGACAGACTTTTAATTCATTTGAAAGCCTGATGCTTAGCCTCGTCCACCCCAGCTGTAAAACTCAGAAACCAGTCTTACTTGTTATCATCTATCGTCCACCTGGGCCTTACACAGAGTTTCTCTCTGATTTCTCAGACTTTTTATCTGATTTAGTTCTCAGCTCAGATAAAATAATTATTGTGGGTGATTTTAACATCCATGTAGATGCTAAGAATGACAGCCTCAACATGGCATTTAATCTGTTATTAGACTCAATTGGCTTCTCTCAAAATGTAAAAGAACCCACCCACCACTTTAATCACACTCTAGATCTTGTTTTAACATATGGCATAGAAACTGAACATTTAACAGTGTTTCCTGAAAACCCTCTCCTGTCTGATCATTTCCTGATAACATTTACATTTACAATAATTGATTACACAGCAGTGGAGAGTAGACTTTATCACAGTAGATGTCTTTCAGAAAGCGCTGTAACTAAGTTTAAGAATGTAATCCACCCACTGTTATCATCTTCAATGCCCTGTACCAACACAGAGCAGAGCAGCTATCTGAACGCTACTCCAACAGAGGTCGATTATCTTGTTAATAATTTTACCTCCTCACTACGTACGACTCTGGATACTGTAGCTCCTGTGAAAACTAAGGTCTCTAATCAGAAGTACCTGACTCCATGGTATAATTCTCAAACAAGTACCCTAAAGCAGATGACTCGTAAGCTGGAGAGGAAATGGCGTGTCACAAATTTAGAGGATCATCATTTAGCCTGGAGAAATAGTTTGTTGCTTTATAAGAAAGTCCTCCGGAAAGCCAGAACATCTTACTATTCATCACTGATTGAAGAAAATAAGAACAACCCCAGGTTTCTCTTCAGCTCTGTAGCCAGGCTGACAAAAAGTCAGAGCTCTATTGAGCCAACCATCCCTTTAACGTTAACCAGTAATGACTTCATGAACTTCTTCACAAATAAAATTTTTATCATTAGAGAAAAAATTACCAGTAATCATCCCACAGATGTAATATCGTCTACAGCTACTCTTAGTACCATTGATGTTAAGTTAGACTCTTTTTCTCCAGTTGATCTTTCTGAGTTAACTTCAATAATTACTTTCTCCAAACCATCAACGTGTCTTTTAGACCCCATTCCTACAAAACTGCTCAAAGAAGTCCTGCCATTAATTAATTCTTTGATCTTAAATATGATCAACCTATCTCTAATAATCGGCTATGTACCACAGGCCTTCAAGGTGGCTGTAGTTAAACCTTTACTCAAAAAGCCATCTCTAGACCCAGCAGTCTTAGCTAATTATAGGCCAATCTCCAACTTTCCTTTCATATCAAACATCCTTGAAAGAGTAGTTGTCAAACAGCTATCAGATCATCTGTAGAGGAATGGCTTATCTGAAGAGTTTCAGTCAGGTTTCAGAGCTCATCACAGCACAGAAACAGCTTTAGTGAAGATTACAAATGATCTTCTTATGGCCTCTGACAGTGGACTCATCTCTGTGCTTGTCCTGCTAGACCTTAGTGCTGCGTTCGATACTGTTGACCATAATATCCTATTAGAGCGATTAGAACATGCTGTAGGTATTACAGGTACTGCACTGCAGTGGTTTGTATCATATCTATCTAATAGACTCCAATTTGTACATGTAAATGGAGAGTCCTCTTCACACACTGAGGTTAATTATGGAGTTCCACAGGGTTCAGTGCTAGGACCAATTCTGTTTACACTATACATGCTTCCCCTAGGCAGCATCATTAGAAGACATAGCATAATTTTTCACTGCTATGCAGATGACACCCAGCTCTATCTATCCATAAAGCATATAATAAGGGCTGGACCAGGTGACCCTGAATCCTCCCTTAGTTATGCTGCTATAGACGTAGGCTGCCGGGGGATTCCCATGATGCATTGAGTTTTTCCTTTCCAGTCACCTTTCTCACTCAATATGTGTTAATCGACCTCTCTGCATTGAATCATATCTGTTATTAACCTCTGTCTCTCTTCCACAGCATGTCTTTATCCTGTTTTCCTTCTCTCACCCCAACCGGTCGCAGCAGATGGCCCCGCCCCTCCCTGAGCCTGGTTCTGTCGGAGGTTTCTTCCTGTTAAAAGGGAGTTTTTCCTTCCCACTGTCGCCAAAGTGCTTGCTCATAGGGGTTCATATGATTGTTGGATTTTTCTCTGTATCTATTATTGTGCGATCTACTGTACAATATAAAACGCCTTGAGGCGACTTTTGTTGTGATTTGGCGCTATATAAATAAAATTGAATTGAATTGAATACTGTATAGTTTTAGCCAATAATGTGGGGCTTATACTAAAAAGTGAGTAAAATTTAATTTCAGTCAGAACTCATATGGACAAAAGAGGCTTGTGATTTCCATTAGCATTACATTTATATTTGGTAGCATTGCTCTGTTTAGGGACACCCTCCTGTGTCCATACATGGAAAGCTAGAAGCAGGAAGTGCTAACAGCGACAACAGATATGCCATTGATTAAGTCAGACAGAGAATTACAGAAAGGGGGTTGCAGAGAGGCTTGCATAAGCACAGTGGCATGCCTGACCGAACAAGATTTGTGGTACTCAAGACCATGAAATTGAAATGAAATTGAAATTAATTTGACTAAGATTACTTTATGTTTATGACAGTTACTGAAAAACACTGGCAAGAAGCACTATAAAAAAATGAAAATGACATTGGTTCAATGAAGTGACTTCATTGAACCAACAACCAGAATCTCACAAACAGAGATCTGTCAGCACAAGGAAATTGAAACAAAGACAGTGTTTGCCGAAAGGTAAAGAAAGAAAATCCAATTTTGGAGAAAAAACACATATTATGACAATGACAATGTTTCGAATTGCTTGTTGAAGCAACCAATGGATATTAGTACAGTATAGTACTGTGGAAAAGTCTTCAGCTACCCATTATTTCTTTAGATATTTCTTTAACAGCATCTTGAGCAATATTTTTCAGAGGAATTTTAGGACTACTGGAGGACAAAAAACCTAAAAAAAAAACACCCACAGTATCTACATGAACAGTATGCAAAAGTTACATCAGTTACATCTGGCCCTTCAGTTGATCCATCAACGGTTTGCTGAAGCCTCATCAGAAATGGTCTCAGTGGAAGGGTGGCTGTCAAACAGCCATTGGTAAGGAAGGGAAACAGAGAGAAAAGACTGAGGTCTGCCAAATTACACAAGAACTGGATTGAAAATCAGTGGCAACAGGTCTTATGGAATGATGAATCCAAATGTAAATTTTTTGGTTTAAATCATCAGTATATACAGAGGAGATCAGGAGAGAGTGTGTTACTGTTACAGTCATATACTATCAGTCATGGCTAGGGATGGGTACCGGTTCTGACATAAACGGTAGTAACCACACCTTTGTCTGAATGTCCTATGAACATTACCTGTCTTGTTCTCATGTTGTTGCTAAGGATTGTCTCATTGCACTGAAGTCACACTGGGTTAAATATTTACACTTGGGTTTTAAGGGGTATTTTTTTTTACGGGTTGTACGGAAGCCCCAAACGCAATTTCATTGTTCTTTGACAATGACAATAAATAAATACTTGACTACTTGACTTGACTTGAAAAGCAGCGCACATTTCGGTGCTTTATTTTGGTGCTTTTTTTTCGTGAGCTGTGATACACTTTAGATTCTAGCCAATCATTTTACGTTTCCGAGGATAGTAGGCGGGTCCAGGTTCGTACGTTCTTTTAGAGCAGAGCTACAGATTAAAAATGCGAAGCGGTCAAAGTCTGGCTGTACTTCACAGCAAAATATGCAAACTCAGCAGCCTGCAACAAGTGCTTTAAGCTGATACTGTGATACTGTCAAAGGAGGTAACACCTCAAATCCGATGAAACACCTGGCAACGCATAGGGTTTTTTTTAAAAGCCGCAAAATGCGCTGTATTTGATAGCTTGCTGCGAGACCTCACAACGTGCACATCTACTGCGGGTGTGGTGCCTGTTATCGGACGCGGAGTTAGCAACATCCCCCAAAAACCCGAAGAGGAGAGTCCTGGCCCGTAGCCCTGCCATTGTAGCAGAAATGATGACGGATGATGATGGCAGCAGCAGCCGTTCTTCTCTGCATGAGTAGCTTAATGTTGTTCGTGTGTAATTTACGTTGAGTAGGCTAACCACGTTATTACCTTGATGCATGTAAGGTGAACTAGCAAACATCATCATAGCTACATGCGGCTGTCTTCTTGTTTGATGGCAGATACTCCCTTCACCCTGGCCAAAAAGGCTAAAATGACCAAAGAAAAAGTGGAAAACAGTTAAACATGAGAGGTTTTTGGACAAAGTTTGTGTTTTTTCCATTGTTTAAGCACTGCTTCCAGCCAAGAGTGATACCATATATGCCCCATAGCGGCAGAAAAGGCTAGCATTGTTATCCTTTTACAAAAAAACAGCTGAACACAAGAGGTTTTTGGACCAATTTTTGCGTTCTCCATTCTTTAAGCACCGGTTTGAGCACCGTTTAAGCACCGGCACCGTTTCAAAAGTACCGGTTTGGCACCGGTATCGGATAAAACCTAAACGATACCCATCCCTAGTGATGGATTAGCCTCCCCGTAACCTAGATCTCAACATTATTAAAGCAGGTGGGATCGTCTTGACAACAAACAATACAAAAGGCAGAAACATTGAAAGTAGAGCTTTGGATGTCCTTCAAGAAGTCTGCAAAACTATTCCTGAAGACGACTTAAAGAAATGACAAGAAAGCTGATTAAGAGAGTTCAGGCTATGTTGAAGAATAAAGATGGTCACACTAAATATTGACTTTCAAGCTCATTTTTGTTTTATATACTGTGTATGTTTGTACATTTATATATGTTTTGATTTCTATATGCACCTATTTCCTGTTTTCCTATCAAAATATAAAGGAATGGGGATTGGATAAAGCCTTTCACAGTACTGTATCATCTTCTCTGGCTATTTTCCGTTTCCATTCACAATATATAGAGTATTTGGAGTCAACCCCGCATGTGAAATGCACTGCCAGGCATATTTGTTTTGTTAGCTGTTTCTCTTGAGTTCAATCACTGTTTGTTTTTGGTGACTTCATATTTACACATGAAGGTGAAATCTCTCACGTGACTCTGCAAGAAAGTAAACACGCATTTTTTTAAAATCTAAAACTCCTTGAGTAATGTTTTTGGGGTTTTTTGGCGGGGGGGGGGGGGGGATTTGGTTTAACAGGGCGTTTATCTGTAACAGGAAATGTAGAGAGAGTAAATTGAGGGTAAAACTGCTAAGTTTTCCTCGTGGATGTGGCAGAAGTGTTGTCATACTTTCCATTACTGAAACATTGAATAATGACAATGAAGCATTGCAAAAGAACATTCATGTCATACTTGAGCATGCTGAAGTCCACTCAAGGGACAGAGAGCTGTTTGCCTCACGCACAGGAGGTCTCATACGGTCATGAAACAGTGAAGCTCTTGGCAGCACAAAGAGAAAACTAATGATATGTTTGGATGGTTACTCCATCAACATAATGTAAGTGAATCATTTCAACATTTCAGAAAACAACGGGCGTCATTGTGGAAGTGTTTGCCATCCTCTAATTTATTCTGTTAGATTACAGTGATAGTGGAAAGGAGCGTGGCGGGCAGCTTGTTTTACCTTTATATCCAAGTATAGCAACAGCGATGGTGAGGAGTGTACACAGCACATAGAGCAGAGCTATGGAGGTCTTCAGTGCCCATTCATTCTTACACTTCGTGCACTGGGTGCCCTCCTGGATTCCTGTGTAAAAACATGAAAGAATACCAAATGAGTCAATACACTTTGCTTCCTATGGAGCATTTTTCTGAATCAGAAATGCCTAAAGTGTGTAGGTGGAGTTTGGTGTTCGCTAAGGACTCCAGGAGGCCCACATCTGGATAAACAGCACTGGAGACTACATTAAAGAGGCCAGCTCTTCCCTCGGGGGTCCTGGTGGAGAAGCGACACAAAAACAATCCCCCCCACTGACTTGTTTAGACTCAGCGACATGCTTATTTTCCTGAACTTAGTCTTCTCTCAGCAAACTGCCTCTCTTTCAGTCGCCTTGTGTGAAAAGATTTCTTCCCAGAGAAACGGAGGCAAACGGTGTGTAGGTTTTTTTTTTTTAATGCAGTGTCAGGACTGTGGAATGAAATTAGGGGCCCTTAGCGTGTGGGGACACTTTTGGAATATTCCTTTTCAAGGATATTTTTCATGACAGATGAGTGGTGAGCTCTACAGTGCTGACGGGAACACAGCTGCATTTCATTTTCAGTTCAGGCAGTGTGTGTGTGTGTGTGTGTGTGTAAAGGTTGGGAATGTAGTGTGTGAGTGTGTGTGAATTTTGTGTTTTTTTTGGGGGGGGGGTATTTGCTTTTCATGTACCTGGAATAAAATTTTTTATAAAGGAATACAAGATATATTCAGATTAACAGGAGCCAGTCAGTTCCCATCATACGTGGACCTGTAAAGTGCAAGAATCACTTAGTGCCAAAGGTTTAACCACACATTGCGCTCGAGTGTGTTTTATATGGTGAGGTAATTCTTAAATAAACTAAAAATCCAGCGCCGATTGGATCCTCAGTGTCCCACTGGGAGTTTCGATGCCAAAGTTAACAACATCATTTATTCTTATTGGTGTGAAGGGATTTTTTGTAAGATCACTGATTGTTAGACCTCAGTCAAAGACCGTGTCAAGTTGGAGAGGAGGTGGAACACCTGGTCAACCTCAACAGGAGATTTACTGTAAAGAGTACAAGCAAGTGATGGATGAAACTGAAAAAGGGGGTTCTAGATGTAATCGTTCCATGCGATTGATTCTGTGCAAACTCAAATGACACCACCATTACCTCACTGACCAGCAAGAAGACCTACTTTACTTCATATGCCTTAAGGTGCACTCAGTGTATCGGGCCAGTACCCACACTGTTAAAAGCATGTCTTCAGTGGAGGTAAACCAACAAATCAGCCAAGCTGTTTTAACCTGTTGTAGAGTTTGGGATGTTCGCGGTAGATCTTTTGGATCCCGATGGTTGCAAATTGGGAGGTCCATGAATTGGACTTGACTGGAATTTGTCAACTATTACAAACCTTTGGGTTCTGGCATTTATGATGATGTAATGATACAATGACACATGCCACCTACCAAAAAATTGCCACCCCCAGTGGCCCTTAATGAAGGCCTCCCCTAGCAGGACCCCTTCCCACTGCAAAATCTGCTCAGGAAAGGTTTGAGGGACGGATCAAAGAAGCCAAGTATTCATACAGCCTCCACATTTCCCACATCACAATGTACTCACATAGCACTGAGGCCTCACGTAGCAACCTACAGCAACCAGGATCCACTGCCAACATCCTGGTACCTAATACCAGAGAACACCCACAGAGATTTCCTTTCTGAGTCAGGGCTGTTTAGGCAGTACAAGGTGACTTATACATTAAAAAGTAAGAGGCTGACTGGTGTATGACTTATCATACATTGTCATTTCAACCATGTACAGTGGTACAGTACAGAGTGAAACGAGACAGCATTCCTCTGAGATCCTGGTGTTACACATGACATGCCCCGCAGGGGACATGGGAGAAAAAAAAAATTAGGGAGAAAAAAAAAAAAATTAAGACGGATTTTTGCGAGATCTCGCAAAAGTATTGCGAGATCTCGCAATAGTTTTAGCCGCATTCTTCGGAGGCCGCCAGCTTGAAGCCGACCGGGAGGTCGAGGCACGATGTGCCGGGAAAGCGGTGTTCCTCCCGGCTGTAGTAGGTCTCGACCTCCCGTTAGCTTCGAGCTAGTGGGTGTCAGATCTCCAAAAACGTCGGAGCACTTTTGCAAATATGTGATGGTCGTTGTAAACCGAGGCAGGGGTATTTGACGTTTACACAACTACATTCACAGCCTCAAAATATCTTAAAAAGTGTTTTTGTGAACCCGCATAAAGAGTAATATTAACACTAAGTAGCTGCCGCCATTGTTGGACTTTTGCGAGATTCTCGCAAAAGTCCGTCTTAATTTTTTTTTTTCTCCCTAATTTTTTTTTTCTCCCATGTCCCCTGCGGGGCTCCGTATCTGTCTGATTTCATGCGGTAGCTTTTGGATTTTTTTTTTGCAGGAAACGATACAGGTGAGAACAATTAGTCTGAATAAAATCAGTGAAGTTGCATCATAGTAAAACTGCTAACACAGAAGAGTCTGTAAATGTGAAGCAAACGATAGAGATTTGGCAGTTTTTAAAATGCTTTTGTTCCTGATCCAAACTTTACTCTCTCAACTTAAACAGAGAAGATTTATGTTTTCAACTCAAAACTGTACTATAAAAAAAATGGCCTTGAGCATTTGTTTCCAACGATGACAACACAGAAGCCCATAAATCTTATCAAAGTGTTTCAAAGCAAGACGTTTTTAAGCAAAATCAGTAACTTGTGACTCTCGTCTTGCCAAAATATTCACTTCTTTTCATTCTGTGGCCACAGAAAGATTAGGAAAGTGTGACATGAGTCAAAGAAATGAGAGAAAACTGTGGAAACTGCAGTACTCAGGCAGGTTAAGAGCCTTATTTGCCTTCTTATGTGTATTAACAGGTTTTCATGCCTGAAACATGTTAATCTTTTCAAAAACACAGGTCCAGTTCAGGGCACGGAGCGAAAGTGATTACCGCATCAGGAGTTACCAAAGTCTTTCCTCGGCTTGGTTTAACTGTAAGCAGAGAAGTGCACTCTGGGAATATGGCCATGATAAATGATTGCCTTTTCTGAATCATTCATAACTGCTGGCATGTTTGAAGTGTCAGCTCGTGCAAACTTCCCCAATGAAGTGAGCACATCAGTTCATCAGCTCACAGTAATCAAAGTGCTGCTGTTCCAATCCAAACAAGCTGACAGTGTTTACAAATCTGCTGCGCTGAAATGATACCAAAACACTTTGTAAGTGTATGAACTATTGCACAGGCTAAACTCTTTTCCATCTCAGTGCACCCCTGATTGATGAGCTTCAGATGCTCCGTGGATTAAGTGGAGAATTTCAAATTTGACAGCTGCCGTGACACAAAACACGTGGCAAACATCACAATAGGAAAGGAGAGACTTCGGTTCCACAGCTAATTTACAAGAACAAAGAGAAAAGACATCAGATGGAAAAGCTTAAACCTGAGTGTCCACACATGAGTGGACTGTCCAGTTCAGAGGTCATAGCGTGCCTGCTGATTATTTTCCAGTGGGTCACTTCCTGGATAATCGGCTTGTTTTTTTCTTTTTATTTGTGTGTCAACTGTCCATCTTTTTTTACAGCTGGATTCCATAAACGTGAATCATCAGCACAGGACAAACTAAAGCAGATACACTTCTAACTGGCTTGTGTTGACTCAGTAGCAGAAGCTACATTACCCTCAGGGCTAGAAGTAAAATCTTTCACTTTCCTAAGAACTCAGAGATTTCACATTTGACAACCACAGTTTTTTTTTTAGTTCAACCCAACCAAATGGCCAACGTGCAACTGAGACAAAATTACAAGTTTACCTTGTGACAGGCTATGTTTAATGTGAAACACAAATCCTACCATCAGTATCCACTTTCCCTCCAAAGGCTATGACTACATTGGCCAGCTGCAACATCACCACCAAGGTGTGTCCACCATAACATATCTAGTTTCTATTGTCACAGTTTCCATTGGGTCTGCACATAAATTGGTCACATTGCACGCCAGCTCTGTGTCCTCAGAGGTCATGGCCACTTTGCACACTTTATGAGATCAGGACAATTTGAAGAAGCATTTAATTGGATAATTCCAAATAAATGCAAGGACAAGTTTCTTATTAATTAAAGAGCTCCGCTTTCTTTCATTTATTTTCTCTGAAGATAATGCGTGTGTTGTCTTACTGTTGCAAGCAAATAAAACCAGCTGTTCACCTCACAGCAGCTCTTTGTGAAGTTTTCTGAGGCATACCGCTCCTTGAATCGAGGTAGATGTTAGGGTTTTTACAATAGTCAAATCAAGGACAAGAAAACTCGGTTTCCTTTAGAAAAGGCATTGTTTTGTTAACTACAAATAACTGCCTGGAGGCATTTTTGCAATGGTCACAAGTGACAAAACAAAAAGGACTGTGTATGCTAAGTATGTGGCAATCTGATATTTGGATCAGATATTAATACTGATACCGATACTGATCTAAAGGCTGGATCAGATAACGATTACATATCGATATTTCTGACTGATATCGGTGATGATATCTGATCCAGGTATCGATCAGATATTGCTAGTCTATTCAGTTCAGTTTGATGGTTTTGTGTTTAATTAATCATGGGACAGCGACAGCCAGTAACAGACCTAATATAGCGCGATAGAAGCTGTGTATATAGTCTGTACATAGCCCAACCATCAAGGCAAAAAGCCACCCTCCATGGGTTCTTTTGGGGTCTTATTCCTGATTTAAAAAAAAAACAAAACGGAATTGTTGATTTTTGCTCCACAATATTGAAAGATCTTGCAATTTAGCGTAAAAGGTTTCCTAAAGACAAAGAGTCATATCCACACTTTACCCAAATGAATAAAGTCTAAAGTATAACAACTGTCTGTTTGTGTGACAAGCAGACACAGGGAAATGAGTCAGTCACTACAAACAAGCTTTCACACGTTCTCAAATGTCTGACACACTAACACAGCCCAGATGCACGAAACCTAACAAATAAATAAAATATGGAGAGGTTTGCAGCTCAGCAAGCTTGTCTGTGCATGTAGTCGGATCAGACCTGATAAATAGAAAAGTTTCTGGAGTGACAAATTTCTCAGTATGAGAGGAAGATGAACTTTCACGAGACAGTGGAAAAACACCACGAGCGTCAGGCTCCTTGACCACAGTTTACCATCAGAGACTCCTTTAGTTTGGTTCCTCATCATTAAAGCGGACACCAGTTCGTCATCTTTCCCACTCGCCTACACAGTTAGACGCAGTCGGATCATACTGACCACAACCACAAAAACAACCATCGGCCAGGATGCTCAGACCACAGGCTGACACCAACACTTTTACTGCTCATAGCAAAATATAAAGAATGGTGCTCCAAACACAAAGGGCCTTACCAAAACAGGAAAAATACACTAGTGGGTTTTCAATGAGAAAGGATTCCCTTTGTCATCCTGTATGTTTCCAACAAAGTCATCCATTGTTTCTGTAAAACCTCTGAATTGGAACAATGTCCAGACAGTGTCCACCTTGGTGATAAAAAAATGTATCCAAGCCTGCATCTTTCATCAGCCTCATTTCCTGAAACAAAGGATTACACAAACATCGTCTTTTTCATCTCAACATGGGCTCTGAAATGACAAAATAATGTCCAGGAGGCCACAGCTGATGCATGTGCCTTGTTCATTAAAACACCATGTTTATTTACTGTAAATAGCAGCAGGGACGCTATAGTAACGGCTGAGAACACAAAGCTGTGAGCTGAGGTCACACAAACTGTGATTTGGATCCCTGCCTTGCTTAACATGCTCTCAAGCCCTTTCCAGGAACCAGAGTGCAGATCTACTCCAAAAGGGTAATCAGTGAATTATACCTGGCACCAAAGACAAAGAAAGGAGTTCAAGACAAACTTCAGCTTCAGTGGAAGAAGCCTTCAAAGAAAAAAGGAGTTTTTTCACAAGACTGCATAGAGTCCTGCGAAAAACTAAGTGCATCCTTACTTCTTCCAAAGGAATTAAGAGGACAGTCAAATACACTTGATTAACATATCATCTGTAAGTGTGACCACCTCAATAAAAGCAAAGGTTTTGGCAGTTTGCTGGAAATTGTGGTGAAGATAAAGACTGAGCCTCAAATGGAGCTCTGGCTGAGGTGTCTGAGATTGAAATGGGGAGTTGGTGGGTTGCACGAAGGAGAGTCTGAAAGGGAGAATGATGGAGAGCACAGATTTTAAACCATGTAAAGCATAGGCTGATTGGCTCAAAGAAGGCAGGCAAGAAGATGATTAGACTAGAGCAATGATGTCAGTACTGAGATTGACAGCATGGGAAAGCAGTAGACGTGTAAAGAACAGAAAAGCAGCTTACGCAGAAGCTTCATATTCTACAGGCCTCAGTTAGCATGTTAAATGTTAAGGTTCATAAAGATACAACTAGAAAAGACAAAGCAAGGGCAGTTTATTTGGAAGGGGTGCCAGGAGAATATGGCATCACAGGTTAGTTTTGCAAAGCTGCATCTGTACACACCACAAGACCTCTAAAACAACAGATTTAATGGATTAACTCTTAGTTTAGGACAATGCATCAGTTTGTTAAAGGACATAAATACACACTAACCAATGTATATCTATGAGTACAATATTGCTTCTGCTAGTTAAAAGTTTGCATGGACACCAGTGGATGTTGGATAAATTCAAACTTAAATGACAAAGCCATTTCTCAAGAGTGTTTTCACTACCAACTTTTTATATACAGATGCTTGTTCAAGCTCCATGGTCGTTATATTTTAAACACACCGCTAACTAAGACAATTCACTCCTTTTCCACACACACACACACACACACACACACACACACACACACACACACACACACACACACACACACACATGATTTCAATTTACTGATGAGCCATGAAAAACTGTAAAGTATTTTTCACTGCGTGCCAATACGTGTGTTTCCTGTTTTTTTTGTTTCTTCTAATCTGCCCTTCATTACTCAAACAGAAATAAGATGTTTTACAAGATCTCTGATACACTGTAATCTAAGCCAAGTTGTTTTACAGTCAGGAGGGAGATGATGGCCCAATGAATGAGTCATGCACTGCTCAGATTTCTCAGTGGCAAAGTGAGGGGGCCTGGACTGAATCATGTGTGTAATGTGTGTTTGTGTGTGTGTGTGTGTGTGCACGCGCTAACAAGTGCACTGGTGCATGACTTTCAGCTTTTGTAGCCATAACTGACTTTCAGGTACGTATAGCTGCAGAAGAATCCCTGCTTGATGTACATACTTGCATATAAACAAATCAGCTTTAAACAGTTGCCTTCAACTTTGGAGATTTTGGAGGGGTTTGATGAGCTACCAAACAAAAGAATATTCACAAAAAAGCTTTTTTTCCTTTTGTTTCTACACCTAATACCACACTGTTAAAGGCACAGAGAACACCTTATGTCCTCCAACATGTCCACTGTGCGTACTTTGAGGCTTTACCTGCCAATGATGCAATCAGAGGAAGTGCAGAATTAGGGCCAAAGGGTTGTGAGTTCATGGGATGGCTCTGGGGCCCAGCAGGAAACCAACACCATCCCAGCTTCATGTGTGGCCTGATTTAGGCTCCATCTCTTTTATTACATGTGATGGAAACCATACGGGAAAGGCGCTCACAGTTGTCAGTGACTGGGTGAACAGCAAAAGGAGAAGTAAAGACAATGAGGACAAGGCCAACGCTTCGTCACGGGAGGCTGAAATTGGAGAAAAGGTGAAATGTGAGGGAAAAAAGAGCAAGAGAGAGAGTGAGAGAGGAGGCAGATGATTTAAAGATTTGAGAGGTGGAGAGAAAGCACTGATGGATGGCCTTTAAAAGCCAATAAATCCATGTTAGATTCAATCACCATGAGCCAAGAACCTCTCAGGGACCATGACACCGGCCACATCATCCACGTAAAAACTGGAGGAGAGGGGAAAAAGTGGTGCCTTTGTGGCAGGATATCGCTCACTGAGCTTTGTTTCACATCTAACCAAAAACACTGTCAAAATATGAGGCAACCAAGATTACATCACCCAGCAGCTCTCTGAGGCTCCATCAGTCTGTTGCCTCACCATGGGGGTGTGACAGGGAACTATTTTTTTCCACATAATCATCTAATTCATCTGTCAGACCTGCTCTTATGCAGAGACGTATTTAAAAGGAAACAGACACGATGCATTTTGCTGATAGCTAGTTGTATTTTGGCTTAATATGAGAAAAATACCAATAACATCAAGTCCACGCTTTTGAGAGAAAACATTTCAGTTTCAGAAAATGTCTCAATGTTTCTGAAAGAAACGTGTCTCAAGGGACTGCGAGACAGAATGAAAAGCAGAATCAATTCATGCAGCTGAAATGATTGATTTTCTGGCCATTTGGTGGCAGCTGAAAACAATAAAATCTGAAATTATCCAATTTGAAAGTTGCTATGTAGAAGTGTTTACACACTCGACGGACACGGAATAAGAGCATTGGTGCTCAACAATCTACTTTGATCTTTACCTTCTCCCGAAAGTCACACTCAAAGAAAGTGAAAAATTGATGGTTGCTCAGTAATTGCAATGAATTTTTTCCACTTTTGGCAACCAAAAGCAAGTAGTTGCAGCAATCGGCTGGAGTTTATACACACAAACAGATGGGCAACATGTTGTAAGTATAGTTAAGGTCAGTCTGCACCAAATAATGCAACTTGTCTGTGAGATATCGTTGTGCAACAGGAGACTCGACTTGACTAGTTGCATTCTTGTTATATTCCTGTAAAGGCAAAAAGATCCATGCCGTTTTGTAGTTAAATGTATGCAACTATTTGTGGTGGGATTTTTGAATTACTGCTGTATGTACACAACAACAGATTTACAATCAATGGCAAAAATTGTGTGATATTTGCTGATTGATCACAAGCAGATTCCATGCAATTTCCAATTTGACCCCATTTAATCACAAACTGATTGCAGACTTTTAGCCATTTTATCGCCATCTTCATGCATGCAAGACAGTGACTGAATACGAGTGGTTGCAGATCTGGTCCCTGTTTTTGAAGCAACCATTCTAAAGGCAATGAGAAGTCAGTTTTGCAATCATTTTGGTTGTGCCAAGGTCTCCACCCACTGTTTTTCTTTTAAGTGACATTAGCATTAGCCGCTAAATGGTCATCAGTGTTCACTAGATAGAAACTCACCTTGTGTGGTTGCTACTTTGGTTGTTGGCTTGGTTTAATACAGCTTAATAACAGCAATATCTGGAGTAATGCTTTGCATGTTTAACACGGTCGGCATTTGAATATATTCAATATTAGTCAAATTGGAGATTTCACTAAATGCTTGTCTGATATTTTAGGACGGCTGTCCCTATGAAACAGATTTCAGCTCAACTTTATTGCTGCTTCTTTTTCTTTTATTGCAAGTTCTTTACAGAGCAAGAGCCACATTTGGATTAAAAAAACTGTACAAGAGCTTATGAGTGGCAACAGTGTTTGCTTGTTCTACCTCCGTCTGCCTGATGATGAGTGTCTAGTGAGGTCATAGACTACGTATACAAGATTAATGTCACCCACTGGTTAGTACAGAACTTGATATTTTAAAACCTGATGTCACAAGCAAGAGGTGGATCTAAAGAAAGCAGAATACCGCTGTACACTTATATGGTAGAACTTGCCAATGACCAGGTAGGTCTTCCCTAAATTATACCCTCCTTTGTTGTTTATTTAACCCTAGAAGAGGCCATAATTACCAAAATGAACATCGTGCTCTATTCTGTGAGACTTAAAATCAGAGATTGAGATGATAAAATCCTCAGGAAAGGGTTTCCCCAGGTCATAGATGAAGTGAGCAGTGATTTTCCATCAAACTCCCAGAGAAGCCCCCCTGCTGGCTATTAAAAGGAATGCAGTTTTAAGACTTCCCTTTCAGACCCAGTCTTACAAGCGTATAGAGGTAAAAGGCATCAAAATCCCTGCTGAAGCTGAGTTTATTATTATAAGTGACTTCTCTGCCAGTACATATAGACTAATTTATAATCCAAAAATACTCATTAGTGCAACTTCAGTGCAAAAGTAAGCTCATTCACTCAACAGAGCTTAAAAAATGAGCATGCCAAACTGGTCTTTACCCATCCTACGATAATGATGCCTCACCAACTGATAGTAAAGGTAGAGAAATAAACACTTCCAAAATGTTTTCAGATGAGCTGCGGTCAGACAGGCACGCAGGCTGCGGCACCATCCACGGCCTCTCCTACTCACCCCCTCCCACGAACCCAGAGGCCCCACTCAGCTCTGCAGAGACTCAGCACTCGCTGCAGTTACACAAACAGGTTGTCTTTCCAGAAATTTCATCAACAATGGAGTGGGGAGTGGGTATGGACTTACTCGGCTCCAGGATTTGGGGCCCACGGAGTGACTTGGGTTCTAGTTACAAAGCAAAACATCAGAGCTTAAGCACTCCAAACACTGCAACTCACTAGTAAGTTTTATGAGTGTGTGTCTGTGTGTGTGGCCCACTGGTTAATGATCATCACATTAGCATCCAGAATTTGATAGCCTTCCTACGCTCAACTTTGAAAGAAATACAACACGATCAGCAAAAAGAGGAGCGACTTCAAAGTATGAATGCAGGAAAGCAGGACAAGAATAACACAGGAATCACTTTATTCAGCGAAAGATTCAAAGGCTGTCTGTGTTCAGTCAGCTGCCATTCAGCTGTCAGAAGTGAAGCAATTAATATCACCATGAAGCATTTATTTCTGCATCATATTCCCTTTTGCAATAGAGGGAAAACTGAGAATCTGTTATTCACTTTCAGTCAGCATTTTCCATTTTGATGGAAGTTTGTAGATCTGAGTTGCCCTCAGCTGCAAAGACTAGGAACTCAATTTCTGCCTGCAAAATCCTCATCGATCAATGCTGAGGTCCCCTGCTGGCTGATTCAGGTGCCACTCAAAACCCCACTACAAAGACCCTCCGTGCTGACGGAGCGCTGGCAAGCACTTCAAAGAAAAATACACAGCTAAATGTCACGAGTCTGAGAAAAACCGAAATAAAATAAATAACACAATGGTGTTCCTCTCATGAGCAGCTGGGATAATAAACCACGACATGGTATTTGTGGCATGCCCTGGTGGTTTTTGTGGACAGAGTTTTTGGCATGGGATATAAAAGCATCTTACACAGCACATTTACTACTTTAATACGTCTATATATTTAAATCTACTCTCTCTTTTTTAACTATGTATTCTCTTTGTTGTTTAGATATGATACATTTACTTGATATCAAAACATACATGTTTATATGAAACTTAATATTATTATAAACAATGCAGGTTCCTAAATCATCAAAAATCAGCTTTGCAAATATTTCATGAGGAAAAAAGCAAATTTAGACCCAAAGGATGCACACAAAGAGAGTTACACTAAAAATGTCATAAGAACAAAACTCCACAGGGCATTAAAACAAATTAAGCTGCAACCTTCACAGCCTTACTGTGGCTTAAAGATGCGATTCCTCTAATGGGCACTAGATGCCCTCTTTCAGAGAAGAGTCAAAAAATATTTGGAATAAATCTTTTCTTCAAAGTAGAAGAAGAATTTGTGCCATTGTGCTGTGGCTGCTCATCCCACCTTAATGATAACGGTAATAACAACAACGGGAAAGTGAATTACACTCCACACAAAATACTAAAAAAATAACCCAAAACAACTATGTTGTTTATATCAGACATTATGATGTCACATTGCCTAGCAACCGCACACAGCTGGCTAAAATAATTCGTTTTTATGCATGTCTAACACCCTTTTAAAGCATCATTTGTATTTAGCAACAGTTACATTTAATTTATATTAGCAAAACTTTAATTATACAAGCACGCCATCAGGTTGCTTGGCAACCATCCATCAATGGGCTAAAAATATTCAGTTCTTTTTTTGCCTTCAAAGAAAATCTGAAAGCATTCTCAAAGCATTTAATTTCATGACAGTAACATCACATTTAGCAAGGGAGTTCAAATATCTTAGGATTTTATTCATGAGGAAGTTGCGGCAACAAAATGAAGAGAGAGCTGAGCTAAAAGGCAAAGCTTTCGATTAATCAGATGATCCCAATCCTCACCTGTGATCATCAAGTCTGGGTAATTACTGAAAGAAGGCTGTGAATACAAGTGGCCAAAATGAGTTTCCTCTGTGGTGTTTCTCAGCCTGGTGAAGGCCTGGTGAAGAGATGAAACATCTGGAGGGATCTCTGAGTAAACCCACTATGCCCCACTATTCCTGCATGTTGACAGGAGCCTGTTGACATGGCATTTGGTTAGGATGCCACAAGGCTCTTGGGTGCCTCCCATTGTAGGAGGCCCCAGAATATATATCCAACACCCACATGAGAGATTATATATCTCATCTAGCCAGGAAACACTTCTGGATTACCCAGGACTAACTGGAAGGTTTTTTTAAGGGAGAAGGACATCTGGAACACCAAACGTTTGCCTGTTGCTTGTTTTTTCATTTCATGGCCAGCAGCACAAACAGGTTGAACAATACTGCAGCATGTGCAAGCAGCAGTATTAAAAATAGGTGATAGAGTAATAAATAAATGCGCTGCAGCACAATAACATTAACCAGTGCATAACACAGCTTAACAGACAGCTAAAAATAATCACCATGATGTTGTGCTTTATGTTCATCCACCTATAAATGCACTGAACTACACTTCCTTTTCTGCTGGGGCACTGACAGACCAAACTTTAAAGGACTGAATTCTGGACACTTGACAGAAACTGCATTTGAGGGAAAATCTCTCTGGGACAGTTTTATTACATACATAAGCCATGCTCATCACCACACTGGCCACATCCACCACTGACTTCACCATACGTACAGAGGACAGGTTTTAATTGACACATGTCATGCTTCCTCTCCTGCTGGACTCAGATTTTCTATCCAGATGGTTTCTGCTTGCAGCCACTAGTGTAGCTTGTGGGTAACGTCTGTATAACATTATGGTCATCGTGGAAGAAGCTGGTCTGTGATTGTAGGGTTTTGTGTAACTAGAATCTCTATCATTTAACAGTGGCTTTGAGGGAACATGGGGGGGCTGTAAAATATAAGCTGATCTGTGGTCTGTGTATTGTCAGGTGGTTAGAGTTTAAAGGAACTTCCATTGTTTTAATTCAGAAGCAGATGGTACAGTTTGACTTGCATGCAAGTGAGTGTGTCATGTAGTTGATGGTTATGTTATCTTTTAGTTTAATATATTTTAAACTAGTATTACAATTATATTAAGCAGTATCTGAGGACAAAAGAATACCTGATCAAAATATGAATTTCCCAAATGGAAAACTCACAATTACAATCACATATGTGAACTTCTCACCACAACAGTTAATTTATAAGAGAAAGAGAAAACCACAAGCTGAATGATCAATTACATGGTTGTACACTTTTACTCCAAAGCCTGACAAAGCTCCAAAGTCAACATTTCAAAGAGGAGCCGGTCTAAGAACTGATAGTTTGCTATGAGAAGTGGAAATGGAATGGAAATGCCTTCTGTTAATGCTGCTTCGTGAGTGTTGGGGTGTCTTCTGGGTGGCCTGCAACATCTGTGGTCGGATGCTGGTGTGTGGTATGTCAATCCGAATGACAGCAAGCCATCCTGGTCAGGAGGAAGAGCTACTTTTTTTCTGCTGAACCCTGTTTAGACAGACACACTCCAGACATGAGGGTGGCACTCTTTTAATTCTGAGTAGCCTGCAGTTATGACGAAACATCACGAGGCAGGAGGAGCTGTCTGACATCTGGGCGATACTATTTGCTGAATGCAGTAATCAACACCAGACAATGGTTTTAAATTGCTTGACAAAACTGTTTGTTTAGAGCAATTAAGAAGAAGTGCTGCGAGGAATGTCTACTCTGTAGGATAAAGGAACCGATCCCCAGGAACCAAAGTGTCTATTTTATTACTCCAAACAGTAAAATGTGATGACCAAAAGCAATTTATAATCAACCTACCTAATCATTTAATCTTTTTGAGTTCCAGCAGCAGACAATGCTAATGCTTCCAGGGTTTTGAGTGTCATCCATTCTTTTAAACTAAGCCTATTATTCTTTTCCCTTTTCTCTGTTTTGCCTGCTAGCAATGGGTTGGACCTCCCTTTACGTTCAGATTGGCTCAGATTCAACAAGGTGCTGGAAACATTCCTCAGAGTTTTTGGATCATGTTAACATGATTGCATCACACAGTTGTTGCAGATTTGTCAGCTGCACATCCATGATGTGAATTTTCTGTTTTACCAAATCTGTGCTGGACTGAATTGACTGCCTGGTAATTAGATGACTGTGGAGACCATCTAAGTACAGTGAATTCATTGTCATGTTTAAGAAACCAGTTTGAGATAATCTGAGCTTTATGACATGGCATTATACCTCGATGGAAGCAGCTATCACAAGATGGATACACTGTGATCACACAATAATGGACATGGCCAGCAACAATGCTCAGTTGGTACTAAGGGGTAGAAAGTGAGCCAATATGATGACATTACCACCAGCAGCCTGAACCGCAGATAAAAAGTAGGATAAGTTCCAATCCTGGGTGAACTGTAGCCTCAATTTGCTGTTCTAAACTGACAGGAGCAGTGCCTGGCATGGTCTTCTGCTGCTGTAGCCCATTTGTCTTCAAAGTTCAACATGTCATGCATTCTTCTGCATATCTTGGTTGTATATTGTTGTATTGTTACCATCAGCTTGAAGAAAGTTTGTCATTTGCCTCTGAACTGATATCAACAACACATTTTTGTCCACTGAACTTCTTCTCACTGGATGATTTTAATTTTTAATTTTTTTACTATTACACTGGTCAATGTTGGCTAAATTTTCACATATTATATACAAATGCTTTCACCCTCAGGTTTCAGACTGCTCTAAAGACTTTCCTGCTCTCGATCTGTATTATCTTAAAGAGATGTTGAGCCTCAATATGGCCACACGGTATGACTTTAAGCGGGCAAGCTCTACCCACCTGTTTGACTCATAGTGTGTCCTGAAGCTGAAACTGAAGCTGAGTACTCAACAAGTTTTGAAGTTGACCAAAAGTGCAGTTTTCCGTTTTGTAGGAAAGTTAAATTTGCTAAATCCTTCAACATATGACACATGACATTGATATTATTTCTTTTCTGTGCACTAAACAGCTACAAGTAAACATTTGTTTTTTGCCTCACCACTTGACAGAGGAGTCTTTCATCCAGCAAGCCCTTTATGCATAAACCCTTGGTCTATGCTTGCAGACACTGTCCAGCTGCAAGTAACATTACATTTCCCTCATGTACTGGTCTTAGACAGTATTTTATACATGCTTGTGATTGCAATGCGAGGTGCAGACAATCAGCAAAAATCTAGAGAGCTAAAACATCTTGTTTCGGACAATTGGATAAACTGAGGGGCTGCATCAAGGTATACAACACTTAAGCCAAATGTAAGATAATTAAGGGTTATTTTAAACTTTAAATCATGCGAGGATACTCCAGAATCCAAGAATGAAAATACAGAAATGAAAATCGGCATAATAGGTCTACTTTCAAGGAAATGAAAACAAGTTCAGAGGACTTTAGTTGGTACACAGCAAAATCTCCAGTGTTAAATTAACACTGGAGATTTTGCTGTGTAGCAGCAAGAGATGATTTGGATGAATTTATTAGTCTCTGTAGAGACTGCTTGGCTGGACTTAGAGGGGAACTGGCACTCCTTTCATACTGCGATACAAACGTCAAATATTCAACACAAAAAGCATACATGAGTAATATATACTCAGTGTCTACCAGCTACACCAGTATAGCACTCAGCAATGCCTGTATAATTGAGCTAACACCTGTCTGTCAAGCCAAAGGGAAGATTACAATCTTCCTAAGTTTAGAATATTAGGTGGATGTACTGCGTGGGGTTGCAATAAATTGCGTAGATGTTAAATTCAATTCAGACATGAGCTGGAGATCCTTGAAGCAGCAGCAGTCCTGAGAATTAACAGGTCAAGTCTGGATTCAACTTGCTTTTGAAGCACCCATTTCAAGTAGGATGTGGAAAATCTGAAGGATCTTAAATACAATTATTTGATGATTTGGTGATAAAAATTCACCTGCTGAAAGAGGCCCATCGCCTGCTGCCATGAAGGTCTGTAACAATACATAGATAGGCAGCATGTGTCAAACTCAAGGTTTCCAAGCAGAATGTGACTCAGAGCATCAACCCACCTCCACCAGTTTGCCATCTTCCCATCCAGCAATTATCTCAGCTCACACATCAGGATGTCAATGTGATTTTATATCAGAACAGACCATCTTCTTCCACTGGTCCATTGAGTATTTGTGCTGTTTCTCTTTTGGTGGGGTTTCCATCATAGTCAGCAAGTATCTTGAAGGTTCGCCATTTTTACTGATTCAGACAGATCATCTTCAATAGTTGACAGTTCGAATGACTCTTCAGTGGAAAGGTGGAAATCTAGAAGCCATTCTTAAAGTAGAGAGATGGGAAGAAAAGGCTGAGGTTTGCCAAATTACACTAGAACTGGACAGAAAATCAGTGCCAAAATGTTTTATTGAGTGATGAATCCAGTGATTGAGGAGGAGCTCAGGAAAGAAGTACAACACAGCATTTACAGCCATCTGTAAAACATGGTGGAGGTCCTGTCATATTTTGGGGTTGCATTTCAGCCATTGGCGATCTTGCCAAAAATTGACTGAATTACGAACACAGAAAAGTAATGTCAAATTTTGATCCACCACGAAATACCATCTGGAAAGTGTCTGATTGGCAACAGCTCCATTTTTTAACATGACAATGATCCCAAACCCACTGCCAATACAGTAAAAGCAAACCTGGATCGAAAAACACACAATGGAGCACTATCAGTCATGGACTGAGCAAAAGGGAGCCAGCATCCAAAGAAGAGCTTTGAATGTCCTTCAAGAAGCCTGGAGAACTTTTCCTGAAGACGACTTAAAGAAATGACAAGAAGACTCACCTAAAAGAGTTCAGACTGTGCTGAAGAATTAAGATGGTCATACCAAATATTATAAAAACGCCTTTTTTGCCTTACATTCTATGTTTTCACAGGTTTCAATTTCCCATTTTTTCTGTCAAAATATGAAGAAATGAGGGGACAGCTCAAGACTTTTTCACAGTACTACAAACATCATTTCTGCACACTCAGAGACATACCTAGATTGGCTTTGTTTTCAACGAAGCCAATCTAAGTGCACTCAACTGTATCAGCTGTGTGATCTGTAGAATAACAGAAAACGCACTGCAGCATATAGCACACACCATACATCCATAATGTATTCAAAGATGCATGCATGATAAGCATTTGGCAAAGGTGCCAGAAAATGAATTTAGTGAATTCCATCTGTCTGCAGTCTTCTTCACACATGGAAAATGTGAAAGCCATTATGGATCTGACAGGGCTTTGGAGCTGAACACTGTTCCTCTCTGCTTCAACTCCCTTTTGCAAACCAGGAAGCTGTGGGTTGATCTTGGCACCCTTCACGGTCATTTCTCCCTCCTTTCATTAACATTTTGGACTGAGAGTAAGAGCTTTAGGGGGCTTTATTACTTACACTAAAAGAGGAGAAATTAGAATTCCCAAATTCCTTGTAAAAGTGTGCCTGTGTGTTCTGCTGCCGGAGGTGCTGGAGAAATCTTAGTGTTTGTGGACACAGGGGACTGGAGCACATAAAACAGTTTGTAGTGCAAAAGTGAGATATTGTGTGTTATTCTAGGAGTGAAATCACATATGCACAGACAAATGCACACACACGCACACGAAAGGGAATACGAATGTAAAACCTTATGTACAAGTACGGCTCTTGCAGAACAAAGAACTGCAGCATGCCAAATTTTAACATAAGTCTTTTCACTGGAGGCGTTATAGGAACACACAGGTGTTTTGGAAAGCCTTCTCTCTGCGCTTTTTTATTTAATTACAAAATTTGTGACTCAGACCCTCAGTATAAATACCCCTTAAAGGCACAGAAAACAGGCCGTGCTGGACTCCAGAGACCCTCCCTTGACATCTGCGTATGGGTCACCTCAAGGACACCAGGCTTATTATGGTGTGTGAGAGCTGGAGCTAGGGGAACACGGTGGGGTTTGCTGCTTTTCCTCACTCTTAAAGGTGAGTCAGAAAAGTCACTGACACTCAGATGATCACAGTCCAGATTGAAAATAGCAGCTAACTACCCGCACATGTGTTGCTCTGGCAAAAACATCACAGAATGACGCCTGCACTTTATATCCAATGCACTGAGTCATGTTACTGCTGTTTTATTCAAGCTAATGAAGGTGCAACAGAGAGAGAAAGAGGAGGTGGAACAAGAGTTTACAGGATCTCTTGGAACCAATTGTTATTTCTAGAAAAAGATATTCAAGACGCTTTTTGAGGGTACTGTGACCTTAATCACAGTTCAGGGGATCAACTGATGAGGCAGGTCAACCAAAGTCTGACCAGCTTAGTCAAAACCGAATATATGTATTGCATTTACAGACCCCAGAGGGCCAAATCTGCAATTAGAGGGAATCTGACCCATTTTCAGCACAGAAGCGACATATCAATACATAACACAAGGTGCAATAAGGTCCTTTAGTTATGTTAAAAAAGGAATTGAGCCCAATTAATATTTAGAAATAAAAACAGCAAACAAAACACAGAGATCACTATTTCACTATCACTGTGGTAAGCTACTAAGGTGTCAGAAAAGCACATCAAGTTCAATCAAAGCAACTTCCAATTCAACATCTGTTGAATGTAATTGCAGTTACTCTCTGTTTTAGCTCTCTTTTGGTTTCCATCAGTACTTGAGGCTGCTGGCCCTTGAGCTCTCTGACTCATTCTATATTCCTCAGCTAGATCCTGACTTTGTAGGTTGTTGCTGGGCACTAAGCTAGCACTAGATCAAATGAGTTTTGCGGCATTAAAACAGCTGCTTAATGAAAAAGTGGCAGGCTCTACAACCTAAATGCATGAGGCTGGATCGGTGCTTGCTTTCATGTTCTTTACACCAAATTCTGACTCGACCATCTGAAAGTTGCAGCACAATTCAAAACTCGTCAGACCTGCCAAAGCTTTTCCAATGTTTTGTTTATGAATTGTGGCCTCAGTTTCCTGTTCTTAGCAGACAGGAGTGACACCTGATGTGGTCTTCTGCTGCTGTAGCCCATCTGCTTACACTGGTGTAAACAGGTGTGGTTATTTGATTGTTTGAGTTACTGTCGCCTTCCTATCAAGCCATCTAGTCATTCTCCTCTGACCTCTTTCATTAAGACGCTCATTGGATAGTTTCTCTTTGTCAGACCGCTCTGGTTGTGCAGGAAAATCCCAGCAGATCAGCAGTTTCTGAAATAGTCAGACCATGCTGTCTGGCACAAGTCACTTAAATCACCTTTCTTCCTGATTCTCAGTTTAAACTTCAGCAGTTATTTTGAATGCTTTCAGTTGCTGCCATGTGATTGGCTGATTAGATATTTGAGTTAACAAGATGACCTGTGAGTGCACATCCTTGTGTAGTCCTGCTAATAAGATGTTTATTAAGATGTAATATCAGTAGTTGAAGAGGTAGTTGAAATGTGACTAATTTAAAATGATTTTTTAACACTTAAATCATTTAAAAACAATCAAGTTCTTTTTTGTAAAATCCTATTCTGAAAGTAGGTAGAACGTATACTGGTGTAGCAGTGGAGTATAAGTAGCATAAAACTGACATACTCAGTTGTGGCATGTGTGTAAATGCACTGCTGTCTTGAGAAAATGTACTGTTGAAAGCTCAAGGCAAAAGAAAAATGATGTGTTCATAAAATTCCTCTGTGGTTGGCTGCCATTCCCTCTTTCAGCTGCTTTTCTTCAAATTCAGATGGTTCAGTGAGTTTCCAGGTTGAAAGGTTTGAATCATAACAGAGATAAGATGAAGTGTAAATGTCAGAGAGTGGATTTGTAGAAAAAAACTACAGCAATTTTTTTTTTCATTTTACTTTGCGCTTTTATTTCAAAAAGGTGCGCGTGTGTTACAGACAAACGGTCCAGATGGATCTCATACTGTCACAACTCCCACCCCTTCTATTATCTACTACCATCACATACTAACAAACCCTTATCTCCAGACACAGAGCTCCTCTCATTCTTCTCCAAACACATCCATCCTCTTTCTGCGCTTCACTTTCAACCAGCTGCATCACCTCCACCCTCCTCCCTTTTTTCCTCCAGCACCCGCTGTTCTCGCCGCTTAGTCAGCATTAAGTGTTATCCCTCCTCCCGTCTGTCCTGTGGTATGAGTTTCTCCCTAAACCAGATACAAGGAAATCCCTTACCCTGGTCTATAAATCATCTCTCTGTTTACACCCTCCTCTCCCTGCACAAAGAAAATGAGAAGAAATGCAACAGAGATCCAATTCTGTTTTAAAAGTCACTGGCTGACATTTGACTTTAAAAAAAAAATCACATTATACGGGATTATTTATGGATTTTGTTTTGGGAGTCATAATTTGTAGCATCTGCCTTCATTTTTCTTGCCCTTAGAACATAGGTGTCAAACTCTGGCCCGCGAAGCCATACCAAATTACTATCAGAGCTGGCCTACTGGTATTATACAGCTAATATATATATTGTTTAGTATTAAGCTTTGCTTGTTCCATATTCAGTTTTTTAGCAAAACGTGTTTGAGTCCATAAGAAAAGATTCATTCTTATATCTGGAGGAATAAATATATTTCAATAAATATTAACGTTAGCCCGCGACTTTGTTCCAGTTTTGAATTTTGGCCCACTGTGTATTTGAGTTTGACACCCCTGCCTTAGAACAATACAAACACTTCATTCTCACCTTCTTGTCACGACAGGAATTTCTCTCTGAAAGCTTTTCAAGCTTTCGGGGCAATCCGGGACTTTTAAAATAACTTGAAAACTTTCATGTATAAACACATAAAGAAGTGAGGCTACCCCACTTAAAATAATGATGAAGAATGAGCTAAATTAGCCAACAAACAGCATCAGTGTTACTGCATATCACAATTAGTCATAAACAGGTAGCAAAAATCATGTGAATTAGAATTCAATTCAATTCAATTTTATCGCCAAATCACAACAACAGTCGCATCAAGGCGCTTTATATGTTAAGGTAGACCCTACAATAATACATAGAGATAAAAACCCAACAATCACATGACCCCCTATTAGCAAGCACTTTGGTGACAGTGGAAAGGAAAAACTCCCTTTTAACAGGAAGAAACCTCCAGCAGAACCAAGCTCAGGGAGCTGCGGTCATCTGCCACAACTGGTTGGGGGGAGATTTAAACTCTCAAAAATGTTTTCTATTTTAATACTGAGCCAGTCTGCCTCCAGTCTGGGATATGAAATCTGGAATTTAAAATGAGTGATTTCACATCTGTGAAGTCAAAGCTGGCTTTAAAACACAGGCCAATACTGACTTCCTGATTTTTACTAGACAAGCCCTTGAAAGTCAAAGAAAAGCCCAGTGTTTTATAGCTTGGTTTTCCCACTCTAAGTAAGTAGTTTCCCATCTTTGTCTTCTCTCTACAGCAGGTGTTAGCACACTGCATGCTTGACAACGCACTTAACCTGCTTGAGTAGTTTTTGGTCTTTCAGAAGCTGAAGGAACACAGTAAACACACTCTTTTTTTGTTTGATTTACTAATCATTTAAACTAAATGAACTTAAACAGCATACAAAAAAAACAAATGTTGAAACTAAGAAGTTGTTTTGTTTCTTGAAAAAAGTATAGGCCTACTCATGATCTTCATGGCAGAAATACACTGTAAAAATAGTTGTGATGGTCACGTTTTCTTCAAACAACAGCTGCTGTAGTTTTAAAAGTGAAGTGTTTTCACTCGGGCTTGATTTAGATTTCTGCAGCGTGACAGTTTGGAGCCAACTTTCTTCTACTTTTCATGTTGTAATGCACCAAATGTTTTAGTGGGTCACAGGTCTGGATTGCAGGCCAGTTTAGCACCTGGACTCTAACAATGGAGTCATGCACTGGAATAAGGCCAGAATGTTGTTTGGCACAGCCATTCCCTGAAAAATATGTTGTTCAGATACATATGTTGCTTCAAAGTTTGTATACACTCATTTTATTAGGTACACCTTGCTAGTACTGAGTTGGACCTGCTTTTGTCTTCATGGCACAGATTCAACAAGGCGCTGAAAACATGCTTCAGAGATTTTGGTCCATATTGACATGATAGCATCACACATATGCCGCTGATTTTTTGGCTGCACATCCATGATGTGAACCTCCTGTTTCTATCCGCAAGTTTTCTGCTCCTTATGAGATACTAAATACACCATTATGTTCACCAGCTAGTGTCTGCTGGTATTTCAGAGCTGTGCAGGTAGTTTCATTGCTCGAAACAGTTGCCTTCTTCAAAACAGAAGCAAACAGTCATTTAATCCATGTAGTGTGAATGTGGAATTTTGGCAACAGGAAAAAAAAACACTGAAAACTGGTGAGCTGGTGATCATCATATGAGAGAAAATGCAAACATTATGGCAATAAAAAGAAAAGCACAGGGAAAGTCAAACACAGATGCTCACCCACACACATAATAAATGTTTGCAAAGGCAAGCTGACTCTAAAGTATCAAAGCCAAAGGAAAAATCTGAAAGTGGTATGGCAGACAATGAAAAAACATTAAGACTTCATAAAAGTATTAAGTGATCAAAAGCTGCCACGTCATTTTGAAACAGAACTAAGAAGCAGAATCTGAGAATCCCACAACACAACCCTGCAAAAGAGGAGAAACCACAGCAAAGTTCATAAAATTCCCCATCAGACATTCTGACAAATGCACTGCAAAGTATCACATGACAGTATATATTAAATGTGTCAAGCACCCATGTTAACATAGGACGTCTGATACCCTGCTAACCAGGATGGATGAGGTGTTATTAAGACTACAGCTAAAGGTGGCTGAGAAGCCAGGGGATACTCTGCCAGAGAAACCCACCGAACTGAACCGAGCCCTGCCCATGCTGACACAGCTGCTTCCAGGCAAAGATACCCCGACACCATGCTCAGCCAGGAACGTTCTGGGCCTTTGCTGGAGAAACCATAACAAGTGCAGGAAATGGATTAGTGCATTCTGGGTTCCACACCGGCCACAAACCTCCTGAGCCTGGCCTCTCCAAACCCACATGCGTGGGAACAGGAGTCACAGCAGCACAGGGCGTATGACCCCCATCCAGATATCAGTGCTTGTCCCAAGAGGATGTCCTCCCTTTTTTTTTATCCTCAACTTGTGGAGGAAGTCTTGCATTTTACGCTTTGTTGTATTAACTTTGCACACTGTTTCATGTAATTCTACCTCTTTCATCGATATACTGTGCTGCTGGGATAAAACTCATTGTACGTGACTATATCACAATGTATTGTAGTGCAGTTACATTCTGTCAGAGTTTGTTATTGCTACAACATAACCTAAAGATAATGTTTCAAAATCATTTCCACTGTTTTGTATGTTTCCTTACGCCGTTTCCAGTTGGTGCTATTTAGGTGGTAACCAACAAAAGGCTGCAGTTCCCTCAATGACCACTTGAGGCTGCTTCCAAAAACTAATCAGTCCTACTGACTGTCATGCTAAGATGCCCAATTTTATACATGCAATAATGTTTACAGTCTGATATAGTTCTGGTCTCTATATATAATAATTCACTCATTAATTATTATAATTAGTAATAATTAGTAATTATTAATTACTCATTAATTCACTCATTTAAACTGGTTCAAATTATCCATAGTTAACTTTTTTCTTGAGGGAAACTTAATTATGATACCTGCTAATTAATAAATGTCTGGTTCTGTGAGATACAAATATATACAAGAAGTCTAGTCATGAAAACTAGAGCACAGACTTCTTGGGCAACAATGCTTTATCAGCATCAACTTGGCAGTCAAAGCAGCCACGTTGTTAAAATGCATACCTTTAAGGCTAGATGCAACAGGTGAATAAAAAATCCATACACTTGCTACAGAGAACATATTCAATTCAATTCAGTCTTATTTATATCGTTTCATATCACAAAAGCAGGTAAAGATAAAGATGCTACAATAGTACAGAAAAAAAATCTAAAATCAAATAAACCCCTTTGAGTAGGCACTTGGCGAGAGTGGGAAGGAAAAACTCCCTTTTAACAGGAAGAAACCTCAAGCAGAACCAGGCTCAGAGAGGGGCGGTCCTTTCTGTATCCAACTGAAAGAAGATGGTTTTTCTACCCCTGCTAATGTGCTTGGCATATTAACACAGGAGTTTTCAAGGCTTCAAGTCTGAAGAGCTGCAGTATTTGGCACTTGCACAGGTTGTTGTTAGTTATTTACAAGGTAACTACAAGGTAACTTTTTAGAAATATGAAGTAAACTCTTTCATCTACAATAGATGGAAGCTTTGTGACAAGGTGGCTCTTTCTCTGTTCTTCTTTCTCTTTGTTTTCACAATTGCATGTTTTTTTGTGTGACTTGAAGGTTCATGCTTTGAATCAGGCCAAGGGCAGCTGCTGACTTCCATTGACCGATGATTATACTAGTCCTAATGGGGCTGTGAGAGTTCAGCCAAAGCTCAGGTAGATTTTGTTTTTGTTCTGATGGCCTTCTTGTGTCAGCCCCCCACAGTAAAATAAATACGTTTAAACCTTGAGCACTGTGAAAGCAATTCCGGCCCAGCTTCAGCTTGGCAGGGAGGGAGATGGGATCACCATATGAATTTACTTTGAGTATGCGCTGATAACTGTGTGTGTGTGTGTGCCTGAGTGGTGTACATTTACACTTGTATACAAGCGAGTGGAAAATGCATGTCTATATTTGTATTTGTGTAAATATACATGACATATCCATGCCTTATGGATGATGCTTAAGTAAAGAAAAGAATTAGAAACAGCTCACTCTGTTTAAAAAGTGTATGTCTGTGCTTGCAAGTGTGTATCTTTGTATAAAGCCGACTTCTTACTTTGCACGTCAGCAAAAGCACAAACATCACCAAATGTACTTTTAAAGATATTTCAGCATGTGGTCACTTCCCATTACTGGTTCACATGTGTTCATATTACACATTGCACTTTTTAATGCAAACCTTATATACTTATATGCAGAAAAGAGGGAGCCCGGACTTTGCTGGTTTGTATATGAATTGCAGCCAAAACAGTGAAGAAAGTGAATGAAACCAGTGTCGAGTTTCCTTACAGTTATATATCTGCACTTTATCACAAAACCGAGGTGAACACATCAAATCCTGGAATTTCAGGAATTGGACGAGCGCTTCATAAACAACCATCTGGAAAGATGAAGCCAAAAATTAAACCATGTGGAATTTTACTGGTTATCTTTTCTATTGCTTCCTTGATAGAGAGAGAAAAGAAAATCACACAAGTAAGTGGTCCCCTTGGTCCTTTATCCTACAGTTGTGCAGCGGACTGCATTCAAAAGCATTCTTTACAATTAACTCAAAGCATGGACAATTTATTTTAAGACTAATTTCTTCAACCAGCACGGGCGTGAAACATCTTGTTCTAATCATGTTTGATTTCTTATGCAACAAGAAATATCGCTTCTACCCAGAAATATGGAGCCACCAGCCACCTCTCATGCATTCATTCACAAATGCTAATGGGTCTCGACATATGGAAAGCATGATCTACCTGCTGACAGCTGCTCATTCCTCACATCTCTATGTTTCACGTCTCCCTAAGATGATTTTCTTTGCGTTCAGGAATTTTATGGGAGCCCGTCGCTCTCTGCAAAAACTTCTGGAGCACTTTGGGAATTGGCCAGTAGCAATGCAAAGTATGTGAAATGTGTATATGAAAGGATGCCAAAGCCCACTCGTATTATAGGTGTCGTTTCTTGTTCACAGTGACTTTGAAAAACCAGCGGGTTTGAGTGTTCTTTCTTTCCCGTGTTAACTCGCCCCGTGTTATTTTTTTTAAGCTCAGTGGCGACTTTATAAACTGGGCAGATATTCACACAACATTCACAGCTTTGACATGTCACGACAGTTTAAACACTATCAGTCTCCCGGGAGACCGCAGTGAATTAAAGCAAAACATGCAGGGAGGAAATAACTGTTTGTTCCCTTCTGTGAACTGACATTATAGCACTAATAGTGGTAGAATGAGGGCTCGGGAGGGTTTGCATGAATGCGGTTCTATTGCACAACAAAGGCTCTGGAGGGGTGAAGCAGACCCCCGGAGCCGGCCCCTCAGAACAGCTGCCGTGTCCCAGCAGGACCAATTTCACTCAGAAGTTCAGCAGCTTTCTTGTCCTACTCATCCACATGTCAAAAGTTCATTTGAATAAAGTTAAAAGTGAGCTGGATTTGACTTCCCCACCCCACCCTCCCCACGGCTCTCTACTGTAATATATGAGCGGGGACTTGCACGCGCTCACAGAGAAAGACAAACAGGATGCTTCTACTCGGGTGACTGGGATGAAAGGGACCGTGTGCTTGGACGCAGCTTGAATTCGTCTCCGCTGGTCCTGAGTTAGACAGCGTAGCCCGCTGCCTCCTTTTCACTCTCACGGACTTCGGCCAAACTGTGTGTGAATGAGTCATACTCCAGTAACACCCTGAATACAGCGACTCTGAGACTCCTGATCGCAATTCGATGAGCAGTTATGGGGCATGTGCTCATGCCTGCAGTGAGAATAATAATGATAATGCTCTTTAGCGTGTGTGACAGAGAGTTGGTCCCTTGGTTTGGTTTTTAAGCATTATCCAAAAGCATGAATAGCGAATATGCTGAAGCAGTGAACCCAACAGCACATCAGCAGCAAGTACAGAAAAACAACTGAAAGCAGATCCTGTTTTTAAAAAAGTGCTTGTGATGGAGAGACTGTACATCATTAAACATATATTATGTATGGGCAAGAGTGGAAAAAATGCATTACTGGAGCAGAGTGGATGGTATTAAAGCTGGCTTTGAGGGAAAACACTGAGCAGAGGTGTTGTGTAAAACACTCAATTTGCCCAAATTACTAAAAATTAGGATGCATTAGTCATGGGAACTATTTGTTTGGCAGAAAAACACTTCAAAACTGCAGAGAGTCACAAGGATACTTTCCCCGAAGCTACTGCTGACTTTCACAATCATTACAGAATGTAGTGCAGTGATAAGTGGAAATGGACTGCCTGTTGTTACAGAGAGCAATCTTTAGAGGGCAAGAATAGTCTGCGTTAAACACTTAGTGTGTCGGGAAACTGAAATTTCAGCAATTTGTAACCAAATTTTATAAGACAGAGGGTGACAGTGATGGATTAACTTCAGTAGGATACCAGCTTTGATGTATTTAGACTGTAGACTGGTAAAAACCTTCTGGATAGTCAGCTGCTGTTCCTCTGTTTGCTTTTGGGTTACAACCGCATCGGTGGTCATAACAGCTGGAGGACATATCGTGGAAACAAGATCCTGCTGCAACAGCTCAACTGGATGTTCTGCTTTGTCGTCTAGTTTTTCACTGTTTACTTTCATGTATTTTAATCTCTATTCAGCCTTTTTAGTTACTGTAAGATGTTGCAAGTCTGATCACTAATGACTTTTGCTTTAAAGTGGATCTATTGTGCTTTTGCTTATTAGCTGTGACTAAAGTTTTAAATAATGAGGTCAGACTGTATTGAAGTAATTCCTCTGAGCCTAAGATTCAGGCTTCAGACTGATCCAAATGATCCAAATCTCAGGCACACAGCTCTGACTGTGAGCATAGAAACCCCACCCACATGGTATTTAAACCATCTGTTTTTCAGGGGCAGCCAATCAGCACAAAGTTGGCTTAAAGGGAAAGAAGCTAAAAGAAGAAGCTTGCTTCAGACAGTGAATAAGTTGCAGGTATGTACCAGAGCCCAGCATGAAAATAAAAGAGTGTGTAAGTCATGTAAAGCTTCTCTTGCAGAGTGGAAATGAGGATAAAAGGGGCCTTCAAATAATTCATAATGTATAGATCTGTAAAGAAAGCCTCTGTAAACTGGGCAAAAAAAACCATATGTTGCCTGTGCATGAACACACTTCTATACACACACAAAAATGCATGTACCACAACAGACGGACATGCATTGACTACAGTCTGAGTTTGAGTAGCCACATTTTTGAGGTTCTCAGCATGTTTGTGTGAGTCAACATGTTTAAGTGACTCGGTTTAAGTGGATAAAGGGGAGGTTTTGAAACTTCTTGATCTGGAGAGCTCTGTCGGCAGTCGTTGAGCCTGCGGCAAGCTGGACCTCACAGACTGTCAGCCACATTTATGTTCAGCCTAAAATCCTGCCATCAGAGGCAAAACCATTAGCGATGACTATCGGGACAGATGAGGTTCAGGCAGCCAGCTGTCTGTCCTGACATAGAATGATTCAATTAGAGCAACATGCTTGTAAATATCCAGGTAATTGTAGGTATGCAGCAACAGAAAGAGAGAAGGAGTTGGGCCCACACACTAAGGCCCTTTAATTCATGGCTTTTTATTCACACAAAAAAGGAGTTTTGTGATTAAAAAGAAGAAAAGGTCACGTCTCACTCACCGAACCTCTTGTATCCAAAAGACTGTACTTCCTCCTCGTCTGCAAAGTCGTCTGCGTGACATAATCAGAAACATATGACATAAATAGGTCACACAACTAGGGGTACACTGTATCTGAGACAGTTGTTAGGACTCCATAAATAACATAAAAGTGATAGAGACACTACCGGGCTGCTGCGTAGAGTCAAAAATGTATAAAGGATGAGGATTTGTATGAGGATTTATGCTAGAGATAATAGAGTATCATCTCCTCTGTGTATGTGTGAGTGTGAGTTTAGAGATAGGAGGTCCACAGAACTGTAAAAACCACAGGCTGCGGTTTCTCTGGGTTGTTGACAGTAAACCCTAATTACACTGCTACACTGCACTGAAGACTGGAGCGGAGCACAGAGAACATCACTGGTAATGGTTAACAGATGGGGCCAGGAGGAGGGTGACATGGGTAAGGGGGAGTGATGGGGGAGCCAGGGAGGGATGACTTTCACGAAGGGGGGGCGTTTAGACTAGATCAGGAGCCACTGTTGCATAGTGGATCACACATTCCTGAGTGCTAATTCCCCTCCAGTTCACTCTACATGAGGAAGATGCTGATGAATTAGAACGCCTGCAGATTGTTGTCTTTAATCGGCTACTTGTTGGAGTTTAAGCACAAACACAGCAGTCAGTGATGAAGCTCTGCAGGTGGTGCTCACTGGTCATCATCAGTCATACCCTTCTCTTTCTCATGCTTAAAATCAAGTGCATCTAAAGCCTCTCTTTTCTCTCGTTTGTTAGATCTGGGCTTTTTTTAAATTCTCACATTATCAGTTTAGCAGCCAAATTGCGCAAACATTATTTGGTGTTTTAATTCTTTCAATAGGATGAAACTGGTGGTGGAAAAAACTGCATTTTACAACTTCTGCTGCGCAGTAGCGTAATGTCATCCAGATGTGCGCACTCGCAGAACACAAAGAAACACTTACATGTTAAATCAATGCAATATTTGAATGAAAGTAAAGGTCTTGCACTTTTTTTTCTGCAGCAACAGTTACGTACCTTTCATGGCGTTTTATCACTCGTTGAGAACTGTAGAAGAGATGAGGACCGCTGTCACTTTATGCGCATCTCACCATCCAGTGCAGAAGTGTAAACTTGTTCCAACACACTATAATTAAAGGATTTTTTTTAAAGCTACAAGTCTGCATTGACTTTCATGACTCTCAGTTTAAATTCCCATCGTTTCTGCTTTCTTGCTCGCTGTGGCTCAGAAGAGTGTTTGCGGGAGAGCTCAGATGATCCCAGAGCGCTGAGCTAAAGGAGAGTTGAGCTGAGACTTAGACCAGTGTTAAGTTACACAAAGCAGCAAGTTGTGTTTCCGGTGGTCCTTTCAGAATAAATTGTAGTCGCCCCACCTCTTTTCCACCCCTTAAACCACAGAAAATACAACCTATTTCAGGAAGATGAAATAGATGCCTAATAGATGAAGATGCCTTTCACATAATTTGTTCCCATTTCTTCTTTCTATGAAAAAATACCAAACATATCTCAGTTTATCAAATATAACAATGCAAATGATCAAAAGATATTACTGAAAACCTGGCACCTCTTGTCAAGTCGTAGCCCTAAATTCTATCTACAGGATAGGATTTCGCATGGCACTCGTTCCAAACAAGCTGCTGATGCAATAAAAGCATATCTGAATTAAAAACACACACAATAGAACACTCTCTGCCGGGCACTGGCTTTCCTACAGCTCGAACCTCAACATTATTGAAGCAGTGTCGGATCATCCTAAGCAGGGAACAGAACAAAAGGCAGCCAACATTTTCCTGAAGCCTGCTTAAAGAAATTACAAGAAGCCCTGCCTAAGAGAGTTCAGGCTGTGTTTATAAAAAAAAAAAAAAAAAAGATCACACTAAATATTGACTTTTCACCTTTTTGCACAAGCTGTGTTTCTGCCTTATACTGTATTTCCATGTGTGTATATATTTTTCAACAAGTAACTGCACATATTTTCCTAGTAAAATATAAAGATATGAAGGATGCCTCGGGTCTTTTGCACAGTTCTTGGTTTCAAGACATCAGAAAAAAACTTCTGTGTCAAGCTCAAAATCTTTGCTTTGACACATTTAGGGGGAAAGCAAAGCATTTGTAACAACATATAGATGACATTTTCTGCCCTCTCTTTTAGATTTTCTAAGCGCTTTTAAGGTATCTAAATTTAATTTAGGCACGCTTTTATTGTGAAAGCTAAGATACTTCATTTCCGGCACTGGACTCAATTTCTGCATAACTTTCAACATAACTTGACAACCAAACTTGTTACTACATCTGTGCTGCACAGCCTTTCAAAACAGTTACGGTCCCCGGCCCTCCTGCTGAGCCTCCTCCTGTGGGGACAGAGGAGGTGCGGACTGCTTTCAGCACTACAGACCGCGAGACGTCGCCCGACGCTGCAGTAATCCAGCCGGAGATGAGATTAGGTTACAGGGGGTTGATAGCAATCTCGTCCCCCGGGTAAAAATCTGGTACCCATTAGAGATAATTTCAAAGGTTGGAGAAGGTGGAGGGGAGCACCGCGACATTTCTGCCCAGTTTCTGTTTTGCATATTTAGGCTCATATCTCATGTCCTTCAAGGATTTAAAAATCATTTTAATATCAGCCTCCCTGCGGTAATAGATTAAACATGCTGTTTGGTGACGTGTTATCATCTGATTTATCACGGCAGCCCCACAATCCTGCAAAACACCGCAGAGTATTTTCCATTGCTTCCACAGAACAGGAGAGAATCCTGCAGGAAAAAATAGCAGGCATACAAAAACTAAAATCAAAAACTTATAGATTCAAGAAAAAGTCTTACGGCTGCGTGAGAGCTGTACTTCAAAGGTATAAAAAAAAGTTTGCATGTTCCAGCTGCATGCATAAATTAGTGAAAAACTATAACTATGCATTTTTATTGCCACGATGTCTAAATGAGCTCTGTTTGATAAAGCACAATAACATCCTCATGACAACATGGCTATATAGATGGTTGCACTTCCTCTAGAAATAACTTATTTTGCTGAGAAGTGTCCGCTGTTTATCCATATTAGACTGTAAGGTTCACTGGGCGCCATTTTTCTTTAACTCTTCCAGGTGTTGTGATAATTCCTGGACACTTCCTGTATCCACAGTCTTCAGATCACTGATCAAACACAGAGCTCCAGCTGCATCCTCCCAGACTAACAAGGAACATCAAAGAAATGAGACAGGCCCACTCTTGCATCTTCACAGTCCAGGTTAGTGTCACTGGGTTACATGATGCTAATCTTTTTACACTCGTTCACTTCATGCCAGTAAATTTTCCAGAAACGGATGCAGACAACATCAAGTGTCTCAGCACTGGAATCCTCTGGGCTTGGAAGGAAAGCAGCACACATGTCCAGCTCAGATCTGTTTGTTCTTCTTTCTTTGGATAACACAGCCTTCTAACTCTGGCTCAGCACTAATAGCTTGAGTTTGACCCAGTGTGCCACATAACATACTTCAGACCAAGTTGAGATGATCAAGCAACTAATTACTTGTTTTACTAAAGGCTTCAAAACTGTTATTTTACTGTCGGCTATGATTGGAGCAGCAGGCTAGTATTGGGGCGCAGAGAGAGATCGTGGTGAGCTAATAAAAAGCAGCTGAGGGTCAGGTAGCTTACTACCAAGCTCCTGCTGGTCCTTATTCAGGGGTTGGGACCTCATTTGCTGGGTCAAGGCTTTCTGCAGTGGGTTCAGATTAGCAGGAGATTTAGAAAGCATACAGGAATTCCACATTTGCCACGGTGCCGCCATGTAGTGATTAGAAAAATGGCAACTCAAATCATTCAATTGCTGCAGGAGAGATTCACTGTTGGCAGACTAGAGAAAGTACTTTTCCATAGACTGCTGAGATAGTTTAATAACTTTTTAGTTTATTAAAACTGTACCTTAACATAACCGTTCATGCCCTAAAAAAAGAAAGAAAATTTTGATCACTTGGGGGCAGCAGTGACAAGCTCTAAAAAATGATGAATTCTTACTGTAAAATCCTGTTTTTAAAAATAGTCTTAAATCTTCCGCAGCTTAACTTACCAACAGGATTTTAAAATGCAACCACTATGACTTTATGCCTGAAAAAGAGATATAAAAATAAGGTGAAAGAGGGCTGGGCTGTACTTTTATGTAATACCACATTGTACCACAAGAGGGGGCAGTGAGTCAATGTAACCTTTATCCAACTAGTAAATGATTAAACATTTTTATTTAGAATGGCAGCCTGCAAATTCCAAAGCATCTTAAATAAATATATATACTTTAAAAAAAAAAGAAGCAGCTGCAAACATCTGGAAAAATTTAAACAAACTCATTAGACCAACACTGCCTCCTGGTAGTAAAGTTTTCAGTTAAAGTTTTTAAGATTAATTAAAAAATAGTGTCTTTAATACAGCTCCAGGTGTGCGGCTGGAATTTTCCATCAGGATCCTGAGTCTACCTGGTATCGCCCCTGGGCAGGGCCATCTTCTCCTCTGCAGTTCTACAAACCTGGAGCTGATTGCAGGCAATCAAGCCAGAGTGATTTAGGCCTCACGCTGACGTTCATTCACCGCCAGTTCATCATCAACTCATGTTGGTAGCCAGCTTACATGGTTCAGGCGCTCCTTGTGATTTTACTCTGCTAACCTTGTTTTCTTGTGACACAGTTCCAGGACTCACCTTGACTCAAACCTCAAGCTTAAGCTCCTCTTTTGGACTCAGGAATCCTGAGTCCAAAAGATTTCAAAGATTGGGTAAGGTATCCTGAGTCAGGATACCTTACCCAATCTTTGAAATCACTCTGTGCCTCATCTGCCTGCCCTTCCGCTATTGCACATCATCAGAAACCTTCAGATCTCAGGTCAGCCATCCCACACCGTCCAGCTCACTCTGGATTCACGTCACCCCTCCCTCATTGCTTACTCACTCCACCTGCAAGTAAGAAAAGTTGTAAAACATACTAACCATCTACAGAGCTCCTCTCCACTACCCTTCCCTAATTCAGTTGTCCTCTCTCCTCAGTGTGACTGCTAAACTGCTACGTTCCAGTGTACATCAATTCCCCCCTCTCAATCCATGTCAAGCTAGCCACGTAAACTAGGCCTCGCCACGTCAAGTCCTGTGTTTTATTGCCTCTGTCCTTATCATATTTTGAGTTTAACCAATAAACATCGTAAAACGTTCTGCTGTCTCTGCTCTGGGTTCCTACACAGTCCAGTTTTTGGACCAAGCTTTCGGTCTTATGACACACTATTTCTAAGTATGATGACTTCCAGGATCAGATAGTTTCCAGTTTTCTCTGTGTGGATTTACAAGGCCCTGCTTGGACAAATGCCCACCTATATTTGCGATCTGCTCACATGGAGGAGTACTGTTTCTTATAGCCTGCGTTCAAGCGAT
Source organism: Simochromis diagramma (assembly GCF_900408965.1). Classification (NCBI taxonomy): domain Eukaryota; kingdom Metazoa; phylum Chordata; class Actinopteri; order Cichliformes; family Cichlidae; genus Simochromis; species Simochromis diagramma. Next base: position 8,245,630 of record NW_024387040.1, read on the forward strand.
CTTCTTCTGCTCAATGTTCCATTTGCCAGAACTGAACTGGGAAAGAGGGCTTTTACCTATGCTGCCCCTTTTACATGGAACATGATGCAAAAAGACTGGAAGATAGCAGATCTTATTTCATTAAATGCTTTTAAGTCCAAATTGAGAGAGCCAGAGAAAAATGTTTTATAAAATGTAATTGTTATTTATAACATGTATGTAACTTTGTAATTTTAACATGTTGTCGCCTCTTGGCCAGGACTCCCTTGAAAAAGAGGTTTTTAATCTCAATGGGACTTTTCCTGGTAAAATAAAGGTTAAATAAAAAAATACAGTCACAATATCATTCTCCATAACCGGAAGAGTTTCAGACAGAGTGCCAGAAAGCTTTGTAGCTGTTCTGGTTACTCATGATGACAGATGGGTTTCAGTAAGACACAAGAGCCTAAAGGATTACATGCAGTTTCTTTTGGCTGTTTATCACCAGCTAGTACATTTACAGCACAGGTAACCATATCACAAGGCATACAGCTGTATTACGTGAAGTTGAAATGACAGTGCACATTGTAGAGTCAGGGTTCTTATCGATCTAAACCATATTTCGTGTTCCCTGGACTGGATTATACAGCTGTCTTCTACTGATTTTTTTTTGATACCCTACAGAAATGAATGGCTGCCTGGAATGGTAGAAAAACGGAAAACAAGCAACATAAACTGAAAGTCTACACAGTTTGTTGTTAAAGCTTAAACTAAGAGCAGCCGTATATCCTCTTTTCAGTTACCCTGTTTTGTGTACAGTGTGCACGTGTGCATGTGCAGTCCTCCTGCTCCTGTTGTGGCCTGCAGTGCAGAGCTTAACCCATGATTGAGACCATGCCAGTGTGTGTGCCAATTCTCTGCAGGGGGCTCAGGCTTACTGTCAGTCTGATAGAGATTAAAGCATAAAGTTTTACCTAAGGAGGGCTCTGGACTATGTTAGAGACCATTAAGTGCGTGAGACAGACAAACAACTGAGCACGTTATATTTACAGAGCATTAAAGTTGATCTGCAGGTATGCAGCGCGCATAAGGCTTAATAACCAATAATGCAAACACACTAATAGGATCTGTACTGCTGAGTAGATCCATAAAAATAGAACAATCCTCGGAGGAACCAGACTGTGTCAGTCTCATCCTTCCATAAGCACAAGCTGCTGCTTTTTTTTTTTCGGGAGTCGGATATTTTCAGAGCTCTCAAGGTAAAAGCTTGTTCTACATTTCTTCGGTTTGTGTTTTGCACAGAATGGCACAGTTGCAGTGCAACAGCAGGCTTGGATGAGATATTGGAGGAGACTTGCAATACAGCTGTTGTTTTTTTTAAACTAGATATTTTAAATGTTTGCAACCTGGAAGACATCTTACTCTGTGTTCACTGAAGGTTAATGGGAATAATTTGCATTGATAAGATGCCATAAACTAAATAAATATGCAGTATTCAGAGCAAAAACACACAGTTATGGTTGTTTCCTGTTATTTACTATTTACTTGCTGTTGCTTTCAGCTTATTTAAGAAAAAAATTGTGTAGTAATTTGAGGTTTTGTTGTGTACATTTTTTGGATATTCACCTTTATGTATAATTCATCTGCACTTTATGGTAGTAAGCCATCATATTTCCTAATGTGATACTAATGAACAAATCCAAAAAGATTAACTGACAGCTGCCTTAGTGGATCTGTTCAGCTCATCATGTTTATTGGTTTGACATTGATTTCATATTGGATACTAATGAACTGACATTTTATCCACTCCCCTTCATCCTGTAAATATTATATATAAATTTGCTTGTGAGCTGGCACCACCATGTGGTCGTTGTTTCTTTTTGCTAGAAAAAAAAAATTCTTCTCCTGTTCTGAAGCTTGAGGCAGGATGTGGAGGTTTCTTGCTCAGATTCTCTTCATCGCTGAAGTCATGCTCTGTGCCGCCGACTCTCCTCCGATCAGCGAGGAAACACTGAAAAGTAAGGCCTTCGCTGACAGAAAAGAAAAGCGAAAAACAAGACACCAGTGATTACTGTTGCAGAGCTTAAAGTATTGTGTGTTCCATGGGTGTGTGCAGGGCTTTCCGCAGCGGGAGAGCAGTATGTTGATGAGGAACTAAAGGAAACTTTGCTCGGAGTGAAGCAGGTGAAGGAAATGATGGAGAAGAAAGAAGAGAAGCACAGGCACCTGATGGATGCACTGAGGCACAGCAGTGATAAGAAGAAGGTGAATTCTGTTCGTTTTGCACTGTGCTGATCGTCCAGTTTCAAAAATCCTGCACAGCATTTGTGGCTGGTTAAGATGTACCCGCAATTAAAACCGTGTTTAAACGGTTTCATGCCAGTCCTTGTGCATTTTTCTGAAACCCACCACATATTTTCTGCTTCACAAAGACAAAGTCACATGGAGAGACCTCAAAGCAGACAGTGAAAAATGAGTGTGGGAGTGCAGCTGGTTAAGTGAGTCTGGGGTGTAGTTTTACTACAGTCAGGATAAATTAACTGTCTCGAGATTATTATATTTTCTGAGTGTTTTCAGAACGCAGGGCAGGGCAGAGTGCCGGAGCCTCAGACTTCATCTTATCCTCTGTGGTTTATTAAAAGGGAATGTATCTGTGACAGAGTTTTCTGTTTTTTGGGTTGGGTTTTAGGGGGTGATGCAGCTGGCCAAAGAAACACAGCAAAAAGTCGAGGAAGCCGAACAACAATGTCAAGATTTAACCAAATCTTCCTTTGGGGAGTGCCGACCATGTTTGGAAGATTCTTGTAAGGCCTTCTATACATCTACGTGTCGCCGCGGCTTCGCCTCTTTCTCGTTCAAGGTTTGACTTCAGCACATTCCAACAAAAGGAATCTCTTTAGGACTGATGTTTAAGGTGCAAACATATCTCTGTGAATCTCTCTCCCTCCCTTCAGGTAGAGGAGTTTTTCAGGAAAATGGCCACTAAGTTGGAAGATGCCGAGCAGGTCCACAATAAAAATCAGGAGAATTCAGGTGAAAATGTCGCAGCTGAAAAGCAGGTCACAGAGGACAAATCCAATATGGAGCTGCTGCAGGCTGAAGCATCGTTCAGCGACCTGTTGTCAAACATCAGCCTTTTGTACAACCAGAGCATTGGTCTGGCCAAGAAGATGCAACCCGTGTTTGGTCACGCCTTTCTAGAAACCTTTGCCACTGAGCTGCAGTCCAGCACACTTTCGACCAGAGGGTCAAGCTCTGGCTTCCTTGGGTCGGTGGGTTTGGAGCACGTTCTTCACTCAGTGCTTGACTTTGGGAAGAGCGTGCTGGAAGGCTTCAGTGCCCCAGTGGCTGATTTGTTTGAGGAAATAAAAGAAGCTGAAGAGTACGTTCAGCAATCAAGTCGAGGTATCTGATGCACAACGCTGCACTCTTAAATGTGTGTGTTTGTAGACAATGGTTGTTTGTGTGTAACATAATTCATGTCCACCTACAAAGATACAGGCTTGTTTTCTGCAATGGGACCGCTGCAGAGCAGATATATGTGCAGAAGACTCCGCAGACAAGCATCAGAGTGCTGGAAGCTTCAAGACCTGTGTGAGACATGCAGGGATTATCTGTTAAAGGGTAAATCCAGATTTATTTTGCCGCTCTTCCCACACAGACACATATAAACAGTTTAAAACTGGTTTTATTTGACGTTAAAAAGAAGGAAAACTATGGAAAACAAAAAATGTCTGTCACAATTTCCTAGAGTCTCAATGCCACATAGCTTGTTGGGTCTGGAAAACTGTCCAAACCCAACAATATGGTCAGATTAAAATGATTTAGCAGACATAAAAACAGAACATTCACATCTGAGAAATGGGAATCAACTTGTTTAGGGCATTTTTGAGGCTTTACTTAAATGGTTAATTCGTTGTTAAAATAGTTGTTGATTAATTTTCTCTTGACTGAGAGGATTTTTAAAAATGGTTTTAACGCTTTTTAGATAGATGCTTAAAATTCTTTCATCAGGAATAATGCAAAAAAAAAAAAAAAGTCCTTTAGTTCAACATGAACATCTGGATTTCTGCCTCCTCGTACAGCATGCCCCAGTGTGCAGCAGTTGCACTCTGAGATGGAGGAGATGTACATGCTGCTGAACGCCTCCCGTCAGCAGTATGACGGCAGGCTGCAGCTGGTCCACAGACACACAGCAGACACTCAGATGTGGCTCAGCAGCATGCATGACAAGTATGGCTGGGTCAGCCAGCTGTCCAACAGCACAGTGGACCCACACAGCATCTTCAGTGTGATATTGGTATGTGGCTAGTGATGCTGCATCTGTAGACATTATCTTTGCTGTATAAATTGGGAAGCTTTTATTAAGGTTGCAACAAGCCAAGGTTGCAATTTTGAGTCAGACGGCTACTTTCATTTTCATCTCTTTTCATCTTTTAGGTGAGTCCACAGCAACAGATAAAGAATAACAAGCCTAAAGCAGACAGCAGTGTCACTGTCTCCATAATGGATTCAGCCCCAGTAACCATACTGGTCCCAGCAGATCTGGAGGTGGATGACCCTGCTTTCATCCAAAATGTTGCTCAAGAGGCTCTGACACTATATAAACGGAAGATAAAAGGTATTGATCCCACGATTGTGGTCCCTTAGTGCAGTATTTGGCTACCAGCATCACCTGGCAGAGTTCAAAATTGAATTTAACCCAGATGAACTGCAATCATTTGAAAGCGCTTTACACTGCGATCGCTACAGATTGGATAGTATGTTGCAATCCAAGATGATAATGTGACTAGAAAAACAATCATACATTCCTCTTTTTATTGACTTGTTTAAAAAGATTAATTGGATCCACATGAAATCAATCTCTAATTACATTATATTTTTTGTTTTTTAATGGTCTGTACACTTACATAATGTAAAACTTAATAGTTTTTTTTCTGCACAGGAATGGAGTAATGTGATCACACCACCATGGGAACAGTTTCTTTATGCAGAGTGAAGAGTCCAGGACATTCAGGTTTTCTCGTGCACAATTAAGCTGATCTGTATAATACTTGAAAATGCACCGCATAGACCTCTAAACCTTCATATGCACAGTTTATGTTGTTCTTATTTATGTATTTTGATGCTTAGATTTTTAAACGTCTACGCAATAAAACAGTGTACACTCCTCAACCTCTATTTTGTTTGTTATTTATGTCACGAGTACTTTTGAATTTAGTTTTTGAATCGTACTTCATAGTATGTTTTGTTTACAGTTTTAACTAAATGCAAACCGTGGTTTGCATCTCGTAAATCTGTAAGAACAGTGAAGGGGTGACTTTTGTTCGTATGCATTTCTCTTATCAATTCATAGTTTTCAATCACGTGATCGACTCACTAATTTGGCGGTAAAGGGGCGCAGTGGTGTTTTGCCCACGTGAACCTTGCTTTGTTGCACATGCGGAAGAGGTCCATATAAGAAAAATCTTCTCCTTCTATGATTGGCCGTTCTATCGCTGTACCCAGAACAGCCAACCAGAGAAGCAGTTTGACTGGGAGCGCAACAAAATGCAAAAAGTGAGCGGGAGTTCTTCAGTTGATTCTGAGGCTGGAAACACTGAAACAGTTTATTTACAAAAATGCCCGCAACTTCTGAAATACACGTCGGGGAGCTGCCGAAGCAGGGCAGCTGTGAGAAAGAGGAAAAGCAGCGGCTGACGACGGCGGCCGAGAAGCAGAAAAACTCTGGATTTTTCTGTGATGAACAAGGATATCTGAGTCTGGTGGGGCACATCTTGGAGAACGGCCGCTTAAAGGGGGACCGAACCAACACTGGAGTCCTGTCCCTGTTTGGCGCTCAAGTCAGATACAGCCTGAGAGGTACAGTTTACAGCTAGCATGGCATTGTATCTGTGTGTTAAAAGTACTGAAAACAGAAGGACTGCATGAAGTAATATGAAAAAGTCTTCCTAAAACAAAGTAATCTGCACCTTTTAGTCTGCTAACCACTGTAATTGACTTACAAGTATAAAGTGGCATAACATTAAAATATAAAATAAAGGTAGTCGTTGCATAAATACCTATCTGCAAATGACAGCTGCTTCCTACTTCCTCAGCAACATCACGTAACGTTTTTTTTTTTGTTTTTTTTTTGCGCAATCTTTCACAGACCAGTTTCCCCTGTTGACAACAAAGAGAGTGTTCTGGAGAGGGATCCTTGAGGAGCTGCTGTGGTTCATCAGGGTGAGCCTGGCAGGAAAACAAAAGAAACACAAGTCAATGAAAATCTTGCCAGTGTATAAATTAGATCTGATATTTTTGCAATCTGTCACAGGGATCAACAAATTCCAAGGAGCTGTCAGAAAAAGGAGTGAAGATCTGGGATGCCAACGGGTCTCGGGACTTCCTGGACAACCTTGGGTTCACTGACAGAGAAGAGGGTGACTTAGGACCTGTGTATGGTTTCCAGTGGAGGCACTTTGGTGCAGAATACACAGACATGCATGCAGGTACAGTTTTCACCCAGTTGAATGAAGCTGTGAAGTCATTTGTCAGGATCAGATCTGCTCACCAAACTGTAGCCATGCATATAATTTTTCCTTTATTTGTCCATATTTTTATCCCAGTAGAAGAAAAGCAATGCAGGTTTGTTTGTGGTTGGTGCAGCAGCTATACAAGTAACTGTCTGAATTACTACATATAACTGGAAGTGCATGAGGAAACATCCACCTTTGGACTTTATAGTTAATTTGTTCACTCAAAGGTATTTGAGGGCCACCCTTTATTTAGTCATTCTGAATATTTCATAAAGATGCACAGAAATTCTGTAAAACATACAGCAGGCTGTGGGTTTTTACAGGTGTTATCTTATATGGAAATGCTGCTGTAAATGAAAATCATTTGTAGAGATGTCAAGTTTTCATGTTTTTTCCTGGTTTCATCTTTGGACAGATTACACAGGACAAGGTGTTGACCAGCTGCAGAAAGTCATTGACACCATCAAAACGAATCCAGAGGACCGGCGCATCATCATGTGTGCCTGGAACCCCAAAGGTGAGGCCAACGGAGACCTTTTGCTTTAAGTCGCATTTGGTGAAGAATTATACAGAAGGTAAATCTTTGTCGTGTCTTGTGGTGTTGCAGACCTTCCTAGGATGGCGCTGCCCCCCTGCCACGCACTCTGCCAGTTCTACGTGTGCGACGGCGAGCTGTCGTGTCAGCTGTACCAGCGCTCATCTGATATGGGATTAGGGGTGCCTTTCAACATCGCCAGCTATTCACTTCTTACCTACATGATTGCACACATTACAGGACTCAAAGTATGGCCAGTGCATTCTTGTCATATTTGATACCTGTTTGGTCCAGCAGTGTCCCCTCTATCGCATCACCTGATATGTATTTTTTTAATCTGTCCATTCAGCCGGGCGACTTTGTTCACACCCTGGGAGATGCTCATGTTTACCTCAACCATACTGAACCTCTCAAAGGGCAGGTGGGTTAGTTAAATGTGCTTCTTGCATGTCTCATTGCTTTTTTTTATAAAATTTCAAACTTACACGTTTGTTTGTGTTTCATGTGCAGCTTCAGCGAGAGATCCGACCATTCCCCAAACTGAGGATCCTGAGAAAAGTGGAGAAAATCGATGATTTCCGCACGGAGGACTTTGAGATCTACGACTACAACCCACATCCCACAATCAAAATGAAGATGGCTGTGTAAACTCAAGTCACAACGTTGTTATGAATGAACAGTATGCTCTCCACTGTAATGTATGCCTGCTTCACTCATGCTAAAAGTTCAGTTTTTTTCTGTCTGATTTGGGTGAACTCTCTTTTAAGCCTTAAGCACTTCAAAGTGTTTTTTTCCTCTCTCTTCAAGTTCTTTGTTTTGCGTTTTAAATGAATAATTATCTAAGTCTGTAAATAAAGATGTTAACTTTGTCAGCTTGAGCGCAATCTAGTTGTACATTCAGTACAAAATATGACACTGGTGGGTAAGTGGAGAGTTTGCTTTGATTTTTAGTTTATTTAAAGAGTTTGAAGATGCCAGTTGTGACTTTGCAAGACGTCACAAAAGTTAAAAGATATGTTCATATATCCTAATAAAGGACGGGTTTACCAATTAAAACTAAGTAAAGGGTGTCACATACAGTGAGCCCAGGTTGCCTACTTTACAGCTTTGTCCACAAGCCTTTAATTTCATGTATTTGCAACTTCCTATATGCTAACTGATGAACTGGAGTTGTACACCCATGAACTGTTTGGCTTAAACAGGGTAGCAGCCTTCAGATATCTTGTTAATGGGTTTCTGCTGCAAAGCACTGCATAGGAGGGAAATTCTTCAGAAGACAGAATTTAGAGGATTTACATGACAAGTGCTTATGAAGGAAAGATGACCACAATCTGATTACTTAAGAGGACAAGGTTTACAGCTTGACTTGTAATTTTTCAAGTTTCATTAATATAGTTCTATTTCACAGCAGCAGTTTTCTCACAGCACTTTACATTATAAAGGAAAGACCAAAGAGTATTAAAAAAAAATCAAATGATTCACTAAAACTTGGCACTTTGATCAGTAAGAAGAAAAATATTCTATTTAACAGAAAAAGAGCTCTGGAGAAAGTTAATTTCAGTTCCCCAGGCTTTCTGAAAGACTTTTTCTTTGGACATTTTCAGTCCAGTCCTTTTATGTGACAATTTCAGAATGTTTATTCCCCTCCAATGTTTGTACTGTACAAATGTAAAATGTTTAAAATACAGTCCCTATTTCTGTATTTCCTGTTTCCATATGTCTCCTTCAGGGTACTCATGTCGGTTCACAGATTCCTCCAGCATCTCACAAGAATAGCCTGGATCCTGAAATCAAAGAGCAGAACGATCTATACCAGCAGCTGTAAACAACGCAAAGTTTTGTTTTGTTTTTCAGAGTAATGCAGATTGACTTCCTAATCAGTTTCTTGCCTTCGGTGGCATATAGTGGGCGTCTTGAATCACTACAGGACTAGTGAAGTGCTCGTGGAGGTGGTCTACATATTCACACATTCTGGGGGGAAAACAAATCAAAAAGTCAGTGTTTGGTTATAATCACTGAGATCAAACTGTTGATAAAAATAAACGCTGCTCCTACCGGTTCCTGAGATCCGCAGACACGCAGATGTAATCAAACAGAATCAGATGCTGGACGAGCTCACAGAGCCCGACTCCACCGGCATGAGGACACACAGGCACTGAGAAAGAAGAAACGCAAACCCACGAGTTTCCTCTGTGTAGGCAGTATTTGTCTAATAACCTTTGACGGCCTTTGGCAACTTTTGAAAAAACATGCCTTGGGGATCTGTATGATTCATGATTGTTATTCCTTGAACTTTTACCTTGGAACTTGTAAGCCATCAGCAGCACGGCCAGGTTCTCGTTGACACTGCCCAGCCTACAGCTGTCTATCTGGACAAACTGCAGTGCAGAGGCCTGCAGGAACTGCTTAAACATCACCCTGTTGTGACACTGGAGAGAAAACTCAACTCAACTCAACTAAAAATATAACCCATCAAAGATATGCTTGTTGGAACAGACCTGAGCTCTGACCTGCTCGCCTGTTGCCACTCCAATCCCCAGTGGAGCCAATGCCTGCAACAAGAAAGTTGTTTATCACTCAACAGCCCTGGATGGATGACTGAATGTACCTAAGAGACAGAAAAAGGGTCCTGTTCTTGTGTTTATTGTTACCCTTAATATTATTCATTAGAAATCAATGATACAACCATATAGAGGTTTAAAACGACTGCCAAGGGATGCAAAATAGCCACAGAAAGACATAAAATGTATCTGATGGTTGCTTTGTTTTGATGATTTTTCAACCTTTCTGTTGTCCCGTATACTTACTGTATCACAGAAATGCCTTTCATACACATAAACAAGCTGAAAACTAGAAATTATTCTCTTACCTTGGAAATAGCAGCATGACCCAGGATGTCATCTGGAGACGTGGGCTCCTCGATCCAAAGGGGTTTGACCTCAGCCAGTCTGGACACCCAACTTATGGCCTCGGCTACGTCCCATCTCTGGTTGGCGTCGATCATCTAACAGAAACATAAACCCCTTTGGTATAATTTCCTAATGCCATTACACATGCAGGTGCAAGAACAGGCTTACCAATGTGCTGCTGGGTCCAATCATTTTCCTTATGAGGCGGCACCGGCGTATGTCGTCCTCTAGATCAGCGCCAACCTTCACCTTAAATCTGGTCCATCCGCTTTTAAGAGCATCCGAGCAGAGCTTAACAGAAACATGACTGTCATTGTAGTTAGTAGTATGCCTAACTAGGCACACTGTTTGCTGAGCGATTTATACAACAGAGACCTGCTTGAGCTGCTGGTCTGAGTATCCGAGCCAAGCACAGGAGGTGGTATATGCAGGATAACCCTCTTTCAGCATCTGATCCTCTGATAGAAAAAAGATATGTACTGAATTCAATTGTGTTTAAATGGAATAAATTGTCCTTTTATGGTGGCTGAAAGGGCTCTGGTTGGTTTCTAAAGAGGCAGTAATTAGTGTGCTCACCTCTCTGCTTCTTGCCCTCCTGTGCTTTCACAAGTATGTCTAAGAAAAGAATGAAGACAGAAGGAGTGTGACACAGCGTTTTGGTAACACTGCATTTCTCAAACTGTACTGGACACACTCAATGACGTCGAAAACCAGTCTCACCCAGAGCTTCTTCCTCTGTAAGCACATCAGTGATGTATCTGAAGTCGATGCACGACACAATCTGCTTCGGGTCCTGAATTGACAAATATATAGCATGATATTTCCCTTGTGATTACATCCCGGACATAAATCGGTGGAGTAAATTATCTCTGACTCACCATGTCCACGAGCAGCTTCCACAGCGGCTGTGGAAAAAGTCTGTGAGCCATGATGTGTCATGCTTTATGAAAGAAACAAAGTTTTACTTATTAAGCTTCATCTGAGATTTCCCCACCTTGCCTTCAGCTCTTGCCCAGAGGTCCCACACAGCATTCAGGACTGCAGCAGTGGCCAGGTGGATCACTCCTTTCTCTGGGCCTAACTGTACCAGACGAGAGTCATAATTACATCTAGCAAAACTGGAGAGTACACCGCCGTTTGTTAATAGACACATTTTTCATCATGCATTTATTAACTAGGTCTCTTTTTATAGTTAATTATTGTTGGAGGCTTTTTTGGCATGAAAAAACAAGCATACATTATTCAACAACACTGGCAAAGCCACCAGTCTGAATAAGCTGTCTCGTATGGATACAAAAGTGTGGGCACCGCTAGATAAATGACATATTTTATAAATATAAAATATGTCATTTAACATTTATTCAATAATCATATTGATATTAACCCATAAGTGTTAAACACCGAGTGAATATCAGCAGATTCCATCAGTCAAGTGAAACTGATATTAGCTTGAAATCTAAAGAAATGACTGTAATCTGGTCATGTTTGTTATGTTATGTTTGTACTCTCACCCATCTCATCTGGCCATCACTGGTCAGGAGGCGGTAAAATCCACGGAAGTTACTCACAATCTCCTGCAAAGATTTGCCGATAACTAGTCCTGCAAGGGCCTTGACAGCGCACAGCACTGTGGGGTTTCAACCAGCAACAAAAACAAAGAAAAACTGGATGAAGATCCAAACTTCAACAAAGATCTATAATTTTAATAAACCTCATTTAAACAGATACAGGGACTGTGGAGTCTGAGATGACAGCCCTGCAACAGCCAAGTTATGATGTTCGGTGTTTTGTCCAGTTTATCTCCCTGTTGCTCTGTGCCACCCTACACAAAGGCGTCTCGCTCATAAGCCTGCACTCTTTGATATCCACTGTGACTAATTGAGGGTGAGTGGGAAGAGAAGAGAACAGAGAGAGACAGAGTAACAGTTACACTATGTTAGACAGAGATGAATAATTACTAATGAATATTTTTCAGTTTCAACAGTAGTTTCCTGTTTTATTTTGATAGTCTCTTGCCTTGACAATATTTTCTGTTGCTGCAGCGTCAAGAGGACTTGAGTCATGAACTCAAGTCCTCTTGATGCTTTATAACCAGCTACTTTGCACGTACAGCGAGTGAAAGCATTGGGTGAACCGAATCAGGCGAAATTAAATTGAGCTATTAGAACTGAGTCGACTCATATTGATCAGAGAGTTAAAACAACAAGTAAAATAAACTTAGATTAACCTGAAAGGAACTAATATAGGTTAAGCGGTAGTTGATACAAATCAGGATTTAAAACCAAACCTGGGAAGGGGGAGAAATATATCTTTGTTTTGCTTTTGTTTGTTTGTTTTTTATCTTCTTGTTTTATTTAAGATAACTAATGCCATATATACACACCATATACACATTTTTATAGTCAATCCTCATGTATTTACTGTGTGCATATTAACTAGTAATCCATCCTTATTCCAGCATCTATGAACCACCATACATGTTATAAATGTTATCGTTTTTGTCATGTTCATATCATGTCAGTATTCTCTGTAATGTAACTGAAATCCATTGACTAAAACTACCACACGATGGCAGTGCAGGGCTTGGAAATTAAAAAGAGAAAAATCATCCAAGATCGGACATTTTCTCTGCAACTTTTTAATCATTAAGGAGCATGTAGGCCATAGAAACACCGACAATAAACCATAATGTGGCTGATTTCTGCATTGTTAATGTTTTTTTTAAACAATTTGGTGGTGTAAGTTATGAGACGTTGTATTCATGTAAAAATCTACATCGCAGTTGTAATTTTGCTCAATAAAAAAACAGCAGCGTTTTCACATTTACTCTATATAGCTGAGATTTTTTTCCCCTACCGAAAACCTTTTGATAAAATTCACACTGTTCAAGAGCCAGAAATTCCGAGCTCACTGCGTGCACTTGAATGCAACAGCAAGTTTGTTGTGGTGGCTTCGTCAAAGTGGGTCTTTAAGGCCGCCCCGCGTGGATCTTACCGATCTCGGTGCCTTTTCCCAACGTGAACGTGAGGCCGAAACCTTTGAGGCCGCTGTCCGTGTCGAGGACCACATAGGCGGCCGAGTAGTCCGGGTCGGTGTGCTGCAGCGTGGACATGAGAGGGGGGGGAAGGTCTCATTCTTGTGACTGTGTCTGTGAATGCGAACATGCACGCGCGTGGAGAACGAGCTGCACAAACTTCTTACCATCGCGTCTGAGCCGTGCTGCTCCAGGGACGTCGGGAACCTCACATCCCTCACTCTCAAATTAACAATTTTGTGCGACATCTCTGCGCACAGATTAAGTCTGTCATGTGATCGAAGCGGTTTCTGCTGTTGTGACCTCTGTAAACTTACCCCACCCACTTCACCGTGTCGTGCCGGTTTAAACATTAAAGATGAGGCTTAAAGAGACAAATCAAAGCGTCTGGTCTCTAAGTGAATAATAAAAATATAAAAATACACTGTGTAAAATCGCGTTTTATTGTACAAATTCCCCAGGTGAGTCTCCACCCACAACCTGCCTCCCCGGTAAACTTTGCAGTCTTGTCAATTTTATCAATAATCATACAAAATGAGGAGTTTATAAAGCCCTTCATTACAAGCTCGGTCATCAACTGGCATTAATAACAATATAATACTGTCCTGTCGAGTCCATACAGGAGCAAAGAGAAGAGCTATCATACACATCACTGCCATACAAACAACAGTTTTTGCAGAGTCACCATAAAACACGAGAGTCTGAGTTTCATCCCATCCCTGTTTAAACCGTTAAATAGACCCAGTGACACACTATACAAACGTCTTTCATGTAAGCATGTCTCTGCAGCGATTACAGTGGGATTATAGTAACCGGGGCAGTGAGGGACACAAAGAATTATGGCATTGTAATCACAAAGTCTCTTCTGGAGGATGATGGACAGCGAGGGGAAGTCTTCAAATGAAGCTTTAAATCAATGTCCGTGAGATTATAAATTCTAGGAACATATTTGTTTTTTTTAATAAAAGACAGAGTTTATCACAATCTTAATCATGTCTACTGCAACTGATGACGTGAATAAAGATAAGCCGTGTGGAATTTGGACCATCAACCTCACCCTGAGAATGTCTCCCTGTTAGGAAAATATATTATTTCTTATCAACAATTAATCATTATGTTGCATAATTTATTGTTACAGCACAAATTTGGAGGCAAATGAGTGCGACGGCCGGCTTTTCTCAGTGGGTTTTTCGTCCGCGAGGCTTCGTCACAGCTTATTTCACAGGAGTAAGAATCCCACGTGGAGTGTATCTGAAACATATCTCTGAAATCGGAAACCACAGTCATATTCAGAAATTCACACATCTAAGACTTGTGTAGTACCGTAGGTTAACACAAAATTATGAAATGCAACAAAATCTTGTGTGGACACTGGAAACAGAAAAAAAGGGAGAGAGAAAATGTAGAGCAAGTAGTGGTTTGTGTGACTGGCAGTTTCCGGTCAACTTTTTCTGGACTTGTCATTAAACAAGCTTCCTCTGGGTGCAGGGATACACAGAAGAGTCCAGTCTGGCTATAGGTTTTCTCCAGGTTGATACTGTGGCTCTGTGGCGGTGAAATAGTCCTCCAGGAAGGACTGCAGGTACTCGAAGGTTGGCCTCTCGTCGGGCTCCTTCTTCCAGCACAGCTTCATCATCTCATGAAGGGACTCGGGACAACCCTGCGGGCAGGGCATGCGGTAGCCTCTCTCCACCTGCTCCAACACCTCCCGGTTCACCATACCTGAGGTGGAGATGGAGTGGAGACAGAGAGGGCTGTAAGAGCTTTTGTTCAAGCCTTTTTTTTCCCAAATGGAAAAAGAAGAGATAAGAGGGCTCAGGAGGCTGCATGTTCCACAGAAAATCCAGAGTGCATCATTAAAATCACAGCCACCATCAACAGAAAGGATTGAAAGCCTAGCAAATCCCCTCCCTGCTGAATATCAATCTACAGCAGCAAGTCGTGATTAAAAAAAAACTATTTGAGTGTCACAATATAATGGTGCTGATGATATCCATGCTGTATGTAAAATAAATAAATAAATTAAGTAGTAATAGGCAAATCATATATCTGTACTGCAGGTGGACCCCAATACTATAAGAAATTCAGCTTGAAATTCTTCACTTGCATTTTAATATTAATTGATTTATTTATGTTAAAAGTCAATTAAAACTAAGCACCTTCTGTTACCACTTTGTGATATTACTCTTTACGCTGACCTAAATTTACTGCTCTTGTATTGACGCATTGGATCCCAGTGGCAGGAGGCTTTAACGCTTTGCACATGACTGGGTAGCATTAGTAATTTATAACCAACAGTCCATGTGGTTTATGTTTTTAAATAAACATTTTAAGGAAAAATATCACTCACTCTTTTATATTTTGATTTCAAGACAAGATTTGGGATTGCTTGGGCTCCATGGGAGTTTGTCCTATAGACTTGTGAACTGATTTGCCTATCATAAAAGTGTATTTAAAACAGAATAGATAAAGAATATTGTGACAGACCTGCCAATCGTGTAATCATTTAGCACCTTTAAACTGAGAAAAATCAGTCACAAATTTCCATCCCTAATTTTTCAATCCCAACATTACTGAAGCTGCACATTTGCTCAAATTAAAAGGCTTCATATAATTCATTTGAAATGAAATACAATCTTTTTGTTTGATTTATTACTAAAGACACCAACCTGTTAGTTAAGCTTAGCTTATAGACTTTGTCCAAAAGTAATAAACTAACTAACCCTAACCCTTGGAAGGATCCTAATTTTATATATTTTTTCCTAACACCGAGCCGGGTCTGAGTCTTTCTCAATGACAACAAACATGTTACTGATTGTTTTATGGTCTAAACTGTTTATTAATCCATGTCATGTACAGATTGCTTGAGAGTTGTCCGCCCTTTTAAACGTGATACAGCAGTCGGGCAGTGGATGACTTGGGCCTTATTTACTTGATCCTACATGCTCACCAAGGGTGTAACACATCCACAATGGCAGACAAATGAACATCAAATGGTTAGTAAATGTGTGTTTGCAAAAACCTCAACAGAATATATTGTTACATTTGAGAATTGTTCCTGTGAGGTAAGAATATGGCTACCTTGAGCTGCTACCATACCTGCAATTTCAAACATATAATTGCAAATGTATAAAATCCAGTGGTGTTTGTTCACAGAGCCCAGTGAGCTGTTTCCCCAGGTTTACCATAAATATGTGTCTATTTCTCAAAATGTCAACTTACTTCTATAATCAATTATCAGATTCTCTTCAGCCACACACCTCTAATATTAGTTTCAAGGCTACGTCACATATAAACCTGATCTGTGTGAAGGTAGCACAGAAGGCTACGGGCACTGCTCCCTGGGGCAGAATCGGTCTGGCAGATGGTTATAAACAAGAGTTGTGTTCAATCTCCTGATCGTCCCCCACCAGATGGTCTCATCTAATCTCAAATGTGCCACAGAGTCTGTGTATGTGTGTGTGTAAGGCTATCTGTGTGTGCATGTGTGTACATGTCAATACTCCCCCTACAGAGCCATAAACAACCAGCGCAGACAATGTCAGACAGCTTCACTTCATCCTCTGATATTAACAAGCACACCAGCTCAACGTCTGCTGACAGACTGCAGGCTGATCGCTCTGGTCATTAATCACTGCGCTCTGTTGGTGCACTACACCTTTTCTTCACACCAGGTATGTGTATATCTGTGTGCTAGTGTTGACCCTGTCACTTACCTGGATAGGGCACTCTGCCTTTGGTGACAAGCTCAGTGAGCAGGATGCCAAAGGACCAGACGTCTGACTTGATGGTGAAACGGCCGTACAGCGCAGCTTCTGGGGCCGTCCATTTAATAGGGAATTTGGCTCCTGCGTGTGATGGAGGAGACAGGAGAGAGGGTTAGGTGAAGTGCTGCCACTAGAGGGCATATGGGCTAATTTCTGTCTTCATTTCCAGGAAGTCACAGGAAGGTCAGTTAACCATAGTCATATAATTTGGAGCACATTATATTTTCCTACTCAGTCATACAGATTTTTTAAATAGACCTCAGAGAAAACAGGTTTAAGGGGTAACAACGAATATAAACAATACAATAAAGAACGCTGCATTTGAATAATTAAAAAAAGATATCTAAAGTATTAAAAGTATTTATTAATATATATTTCAAAAAGCAGTTTCATTTGAACGACTCTCTACCTGAGAAACAGTCCTTATGGAAATTGTGTCATGTGCACCACAAACAAAAGTTCATTGATCTCTGCCACAGTCATGAACTTATATATAGACTGTACATAAAAGATGGACACAGACACGGTAGCATCATCTAGCGTAGTAAAGTCTCAATGTGATGTTTCCCTGTCACCATCACAGTGTTTTAAAACACATGGATGTGACAGAGAAACAAAAACAAACACTGCCCTCTTATGTGTTATTAAGAACAGTATGCTCTATTGTTTATTTCACTGTAAACAGGACTATAATTTACCAAATGAATGTAATGTTGTATTCAAGTGTCTTAAAAGTAGCTGTTAACAGAATAAACCCATCTGAAAAGTGTTTACTGAGGTCATAGAGAACCCAGCGCAGTTTCTCCAGGCACGGGAGTTACATCTTTTATATACAGTCTATGAGATTAAGTGAATTTTTTTACAGCCACCATGTTTTCAGATCTTTGACCAAGCAGATGCTCACAGGTATCTTTTTAGTCTTCTGTCCCAGGTATTTAGTTTTTCTGCTCTTAAGCAGGCTATCAACTGTGCCCCACTTCCCTCAGCTAATATGCTGCTAATGCAACATTTTAGCATATTTTTGAGGACTGTGTGTTTATAAGATTATTTTTTCATCCATCTCATGATATATCGATTAGCTTCAGCTCTAATTTAGTGATTAATTACTAAATCCCAAACTAAAAATGTGAGCATATTTAGTAATTAACTCCTTTCTTTCTTTATAGCATCACTGGCAACTGTCTCTTGTTTCTACGCCACTGGTCTTCAGACTGTAATTAAATTTGTAGAGCAGTACTGTTCCCTAAGTTTCACAGATGCTTCTAAAACAAACTTCAGAAGGAAACTGCAGTCTTCAGCCTTCACTGGAAGCGTCTAAAGCTTGCTCCACTTTCTCATGAGGGTAAGACACTGCTTGCGAAGCAGAAATAGCAGAGATAAATTCTTCCAACATGTGAAGGGCAAAGCTAATAAGAGATCAAAAGAAGCATCTGGTTTTTCTTATGTTAGCCTAATTCATCATGAGGTGAGACAACCGGGAGTCGTCATAGCTGTAAGGCTCTCTCTGTTTCTGCCCTGACACCTCATTCACCTGTGACTCACACAGCCTGTGTTTAAGTGTGCGTGTACCCACCTTGCCTCGCCGTGTACTCGTTGTCCTCTATCAGCCTGGCCAAACCGAAGTCGGCAATCTTACACACCAGGTTCTCGCCCACGAGGATGTTGGCGGCACGCAGGTCCCTGTGAATGTAGTTCATCCTCTCGATGAAAGCCATGCCATCAGCGATCTTTAAAATAAACACACAAAAAAAGAAACCCAAAATGGTTAGACAGCATCTCACGTTCGCCACTTCAGCTAATAATTTTCAGCTTCTCGTACTTTCCATCACCTCTTCATGTCTGATTGATTTTCAAAGAGTAAGAATAAAAGCAAAGTGTGCCAAATCTGGGAGAGGAGGACTTGTTTACCTGAGGCTGTGATTCTTCTTCTTCTTTTTTTTTTTTTTTTAAATGTCAGAAGCTTAAAATAGAGCTCTATACTTGGCAGTGCACTGAGGTGAATTCTGCACTAGTGGAGAAAAAAAAGATACAGGTACTGGTCTCACCTTTGCAGCCATGTCCACCAGCATGACAAGATTCAAATGTCTGCCATCTCCTTCTTTGAGGAAGTCTAGCAGGCTTCCTATTAAAAGCAAGTGTGAGAAGTCATAATGGATGTGAGGGAGCTGCATAACGACATACTGCTACAGAGTGCGGAATAATAGCTTAAAGTGAATAATGCATTAAGTTGGACGGTAATTAATTTTGCGATTCACAGTGTTAGCTGATCCATGTTTCTTGTTTGGAGTTAAAGTATGGAAAGGTCAGTGTCAGTGTCTTTGTGAAATCACTGCACCCGAGTGCATCAAAGACTGCAGACACGTAGGCATGCATCTGTCACCGAGTAACCTCAGAAAATTTTTTTCTATGAAAACCTGCTGCAGCTTTCAATTACCCATTCCACTTTCCCGCATCAGGGACCCACCAGGGACCCTGAGGGACTTTCAATTTTTAAAGCATATTAATTAAAAAGCCTATAAAATTTACATTTTTCCTTCAAGGAAATCACCATGTGTAAATTAAAGAGGAAAAAAAGCAAGGGCATGTGATCCACCTGAAAAATCTACAGGCTCACACCTGATGTTGTTTTTCCTTCTCTCTAAAAATAGACCTCAGGAGTGTCGTGTAACAGGAAAACAGCTGAGTACTGTTATTCTCCAGGGATTGGCGGTACCTTTGGACATGTACTCTGTGACAATATAGATGGGTTCCTCAGACACCACTGCATACAGAGGCACCAGTTTGTCATGCCTGAGCTTCTTCATAATCTGAGCCTCTTGGAGGAAGGCCTCAGGCGACATGGTCCCCGGCTTCAGCGTCTTTATGGCTACCTTAGTTGTACCATTCCACGTGCCTGCGGAGATGGAGATGCGGGGGAGAGAAAAGCCCACAGGCAACAGGGGTAATCAGTGTTGTTAATGGGCTGGGAGCGAGACAATATCATTAATTAGGTCTTGTAATTGCTCAGACATGTGCTGTCATGCATGCGATTCTCGCAAAATATCCCTGGGATGAGCGGATACGGGCTCACGGCAAATAAATCCAGCTCGCTCTCTCCTCCTGAGAGATACGATCTCTAGAGATAAAGATGATATAACAAAAAGAGGAAGCAACTGAAGGAAGTGGATAAGTCCCCAGCTCTGACAGAGACAATAAACATAGATGGACAATGACATTTTCTATATAAACTGGGGCTTATTCTGTATTTCCCAATGTACATAAATATAGATAATTACTAAACAACATGTGGCTGCTTTGGCCTTACCCATCCAAACCTCTCCAAAGCAGCCCTGGCCCAGTTTGAGCTCCAGCTGCAGTGACTCCCGGGGAATCTCCCAGGCATCTTTAGCAAGGCCCTGGGTCTGAGGCTTGACTGTGGGGCAAACTGTGGTCAGCTTGTGGCAGAGCCCGTCAGCATGCTCTGTGACAGAGACAGCGAGAGAGATCAAAATGACACATTACACCCAGCAGTGCCACACACCAATACACACAAGTCTTTTAACCAGCAGGATTCAGTGTCGTAAAGTTTCATCCATCAGTTCGTTCCATTTGATGTGGATGACTTTAGATGCACTCATCCCAGCTGCGATGAAATATAAATGAGATGAAGTGGCTTTTTAACACACCAGAGCGCTCTCGAGAGCCAAGCTGAAATGGAGTGGGATCACAGAGACTTAACCTCAGCTCTCTTCGGGCTAAGGAGGAGGTGTGAGTTTCAAAATTATAACAGCACCATCAATTGTTATTAAAATTAAAGGCCATTCATCTCCTGTGGTAACCCTAAAGGAAGCATGGCAAACTGCGTGGCACAGAGCAGCAGCTGTGAGTAAGAGTAATTTTCAGGATAATTCCTCGAGGTATGAAGAACGACTGTGATGAATAATGAATGAGATGACACAGAAAAAGCGAGTGAGCAGGGAGTGCTGCCTGTGTACATACCTGTATAATGTTTCACAAGCTTCTGTAATGTGTCAAATTGTGCTCTGGTAGTGATGTAGTACCCCCCATTATCAAGCTTGCGGATCTTGTAGTGTTTCACATTATCTCCTTTGGATTCGTCCCAGTCCCGTATGGAAAGAGAATAAGCACCTGGAGGACATACAGGAAGTGGTTTTCATTTTTTAAGCACAACTGTGAGTGATTTGGCTTTGTTGTGGTTAAAAAACATGGCTTCCAAACTAGGATAAAGCTCTGGTTTCCTCAGACTTTTTTTTTCTTTTTTTACAGCTGTGAATTTATGTTTTCTTAGCACAAAAAAGTATCCTCCACTGCTTTGGAGACTTATGTTTCTTCCATCAGTTTCTGATGCTAAATACATCAATACCACAACAGCCTGAACACTGAAGTCAAACAAAGGGCAATTATTTTTTACAGAGAGTTCTTACCATTGCTGGCTGCTTCATTCTTTTAAAGCAGCTGCATGCTGTTATTAGTCTTCCTCATGGCTTTATGCAGATCAAATTGTGCAACTGTTGTAGGTTTTGTTCTCTTTACTATTTTAACAGTACCAGGATCTATGCATCCGTACGCGCTACAGGGTGCTGCAGAAAATGATTGCTGCCCCCACCCTTCTCACACACAGGCTAAGAGAACGCTCACTCATCTAGACGAGGAACAGCAAATATGAATCATACTTTAATCTTATTGCAAATTAGAGTTGGTGAGAAGGATTTTTTTTAAAGATTTAGCTGTGACACAAGCAGTGTTAAACTTGTGCATCCATTAATGTGACAGCATGAATTCAAATGTACTGTAGTCAAAGTCATCAGTAAGTGACCTCCGTTGCAATTCCCGAGCATGCCATGAACTGAAAACTGCTATAACACCTGCATCACTGTCCACAGTGAAGCCAGTTTTACATTGCCCCTGACCAGAATCAGCACCTTCGTGCATGACTGAAATGTACACCTGTGCACAGGGACAAACCAAATGCCTTTGGAAGAAAAATCTTACGGTCAGACGAGACAAAGAATTAGCTATTTGACAACAATAACTAGAGGTATCTTTGGAGGGGTAAAGGTAAGGCTTTCAGATCTAAGAACACTGACAGCTGTGTTCTTAGACTATCTCAAAACCCCAACTTCACTCCAAACAATAATTTATGGACTATATTTTAAAGCCGGGTCTGTGCCAGCAAATCAACCAATTTAAATAAAGAGTGGTCAAATATCCAACCAGGTTTATACAAGGATACTAAAGGCATCTGGCTGAGGTACTACTAAGGGGCTTTTGGGGTCAGTAGAGGCCATGGTAGCAACCTAAATGCTAATGTTGAAGCTTTAAAATGCTAAAATCAACAGGTAACATTGATATAGATACGTCCATCTTTTTTTAAAGACTCACTAATACTAACACTAACAACTATAACAGTCTCATTGTATCATGTCATTATAGTTGACCTACTCACCTTCCACCCAGAATCTGAAAGTGGAGTGATTTAATGTGGTGAATGTATTTCAGATAAGCACTTTTTTTAGCATTGCAAAATTATTACTTATGTCATTGTTTATATTTGCCACGAAGTCATGAAAGTGCTTCAGTTGCTATGGACTAGCATGATCCATGCAGCAACAGGATTTTCAGCCTGGACCACTTTAGTCAAAAGAACATTTCTATTTCCATTTGCAGTAGTTTATATTTGGCGATAAGTATCTGTCTTGGGTCTTCCCTGCTTTTCCCCACTTACATGTGGAAAGCTGAAGGTGGGGAAAACAGCAGCAAGAAGCAAAACCCCAGCACGACAGAGATCAATGACAATAGAAAAAACAATGAACCTGAAATGATACATCTGCAGTGACCATGCTAGATTGTAATCCATCCACGCCCGGAAACGACTCCTCCCACTTTGCTGAATATAATCACCTTTAGTAGTTTCACTTTCTCGCACCAAGAAAGTTCCTCGATGATTCCCTGGATTCAGCAGCAACCTCTCAGCATCTTTGCGTCCCATTTTACCAAAGTACCACCTGCAAAGAAAGAGCATTTGAATAAAATGCTCAGACGTGACTAAGGACTTGAATGGTTAAAAACACAAAAAACAAAAAAGCAGGAACGCATTTAATGCATTCCCTTCTTTTGAATGTCACAATCACATCATAAAGCTTTTTAAAGGCTGTTAATGTTGGATAGCGTGCTTTGTGCAATATGAGGTCATAGCTTCTTGGTGCAGCTGTCATAGCTGGAGTAATGAGGTTATAAGAAGCAGCAACAAGGTCTTACTCTTCAGCCTGGATGGAGTCAGCAGGAGCCACATAATTACTTGGGATGTAGCCTTTCTTTCCTGTGTTGATGGAGCGAGCCTCCCACCAGTCTCCTTCTCTGCAGTGTGACAGCGACACAGGAGATGAGATAAATGACTTGTTCAGTTAACACTCAACCAAAGACTGATCATCAAATAATAGTGTCACTGATACCTGGAACAGAAAAAAACTGTAAATGATTGCTTATAATTTTTGGGTAAGCCCTGTGGAAATACTTCGAAATTCTTTTCAATCTTGTTTGCACTTGTAAACCTCATTATTTGATTCAAAATCAGTCTTTAAAATGTGTTTAACACTAAATGCTAACGTCTAAATGGGACTGAATGAGACTAATCTATTTTACATTACAATAATATAACCCGGGGCAACATTTCTGCCAGAGCAGACGTGCACAGTTCCCAGTAGAAAGCTGGCATTAGGAGACAAGTGGCAATCTAAGTCATTCATTGAGGCCGACACACGGCGAACAGGTGCAGCTGTGCATTGCTGCGACAAAGAAAGGCATCTGGTAATCGCAGCAGTACTCACGAGGAAGCATTTTCATACAGGCGCTTCATAAACTGAGAGAGAAACTGGAGCGATTCTTACGTATTGTTGATGATCTGGAAACGATCTCCTTTTTTAAAGGTGAGGTCATCTGACGTTCTGGCTTCGTAGTCGTACAAGGCCACAAAGAATGTAACGCCACCTAACAACATAAAAAGAGACAAAGAATTGAAAAGAATAACATCACAGCGATGCGACAATGTTTGTGTCTTACCAGCATGGAAATATGACTGAGAATAGATGCTGTCAAGACAGACAGTGAAATTTACACACATGGTAAACAACTGCCACCGTATAAAACTGGTTTTATTTGATAGTGTTGCTTTCCATGTAATAATAAAGTTTATTAGTATATCACTTTTGAGAACACAGGTGCTCTATCTTTCCATGCAATATTTTGCCTACTGTGTAGCCATATGCCCAGACATGATATTCATATACCTACCACTGACAACAATGCTGTCAACAGTAATTCTATTATCACCTGCAGAAAGCAAATACCATGGCAGTGCCACCTTTATCCCCCTCTGAGAGCAGATAATCCATCATGGAGGAGGATTACAACCTAAATCCCACCTAAACAGGAGGGCTCTCAGGATCGCTGTAAGCTGTGTGATCAGAGCCGATAGTTGTTATCGCCAACAACTTCAAATAACAACGACCGGCATTAGCTGTGACACCGTAAAGCCAGATCAGCATGCTGACCAGGCTAAGCCTAATATTAATAATGTTTGCATGTTTTATCCCATTTATGTTTTACTGTAATACAAATTATGTTTACTTTGCATTTCAGCTCCTGACCGTCTCAGCATATGTGATGGGAATTTTCTATTTCATAAAGCTCTTTCAGTTTATGTCACTGTAACATTCAAATCAATATTCAGGACATCGAACTTGGGCCAGCGATGTGACAGCTAAAAGTGGACTGCATTAGTACAAAACAAAGAGGACGTAATGTTGATGAAATAAAACTAAAGCCTGATTTAAGGCAGATTTATGATCCCATGTTGGTGTCTGTTTGCTTAACTCTTCAGTTACACAGTCAAGGATTATGAGACGCATCTACCAAAAAGCCAACAGTGAAAGATCTGTTCTCCATTTACGAGAATATACATAAACATATATCTATATACATGTCAAAAGCTGATTGATTGAAGGTGGACTGAACTGAAAACATCAGGATTTCTATCTTCTCTTCTGCAGGGAATAAGCAGAAGGACCAACATCAACATAGGCAAGAGCCACTACAGACAGTATAAAACATGGAAACTGGTTCTGAATTGGAAAAATTGAGTCAATGCAGGAATTACTTAAAACTGCACTCTATCTGAAGATCACTAGATGGTGACAGGCCATAAAAAGACTTCCAGTCCTATTGAGGTTTGCAGACACGTGACTGCTAACCACATGACATTAACTTGTCCACCATTTTGGACACATAGCAATCATGGTGACAATGTAGGATCAAGTGAATAAGTGCAACACAAACTGCAAACGTGGATCATTTTGCTTCAAAGTAAAGCTTGCACCTTTTGAAATACGCTAGCTTTAGTGTTGAGGCACAACTTTTATTTTTAAGGTTAATTTTCTTCATTTTTGGTTTGTGGTGCACTTTTTTGAGTTTTTCTAACACTCGGCTAGTAGTTAGCGAGCATTTGCAGAGAAATGCGATCACCAAAATGTGCTTCTATACCAATAAATATTTCCCTAGCAACCGGGTCTAATACAGTGGACACATTTTGATGTGCGCATGACATCAAATGAATGTCTGCAGTTGGTGTTAGACAGAAGCAACATGTAGACATCTGTCTGCAAAGCTCTCCATAGGATGTACATGTTGAGCTTTAAATAATAAAGATATAAGTAAACAGTGGTTTCATTTTGCATGAACACCATTATCAGTGCAGTATTGACATCACGCAGTAAAACTCTACTCACTGGGGACGGAACCAGAGAATGAGTTGGACACAGGACCGGAGAAAGAAGATGACGTTCCTCCAAAGGGAGTAATGGCAGATGAAGAGCCACCAAACGGCGTGAGGGTGTGGTTGAAATTTACTGCCCCCGAGCCAGAGGAAGATGAGGGAATTTGACTCTGCTGCAGCTGGGTGGGTTCTGGTCCGTAGTGACCGACGTGAGGCGTGGTGGCGGTATTGGTGTCAGATGCCTGGGAGTTCTCTGGCTGATACTTCATCGTCTGGCCTTTGTCCTCTTTGCTCTTTATGCACCCCATCTTCTCACCCTTGAGAAAGAACACACAACAAGAAGATATTATTTCAGTGTAAACAGAGGAAGAGGATGAGACAGTATAGATGGAGGGGCTGAGGGGCATATAGGATTACTGACTACAACATAAGGTCTGCAGGAACTGGAACAAGCATTATGAAATAAAAATGTATTGACCTGATATGATTATGTGAATCATTTTATTGTTGTTAAAACCTCTAAGACTATAAGCCATGTGGTAACTGGGACATATGGATAAATGTAAAATCCGATTTGAATCACTCAAACAAGGCCATGTAGATAAAACTGTGCAGTTGTGTCATTTTCACTATTACCATCTATTACTTGATGCTCCTGTTCCATCAAGAGACTCTGTAAACAAATAACAGATTTTATGCTATTTAAATCTACTCCACATTATATAGGGAAATGCATATTTCTTTGGAGTATCTACATTTATGCCTTGCTGCAATTCAGACAAGTCTGTATGGGGCCCTCCATCCATGGATGGTTACCAAATGGGTTCAACATGCCAAAGATCCAGAGGGCCAAAGTGTCACAGTCCTAGGCATTTCTATGAAGTGACAGTTCATGCCTTTTATTAAAAATCAATCAAATTACAGCAAAGAGTAGCAGAAGTATCATAAGACACAAAATGACCACATAAGACCTCAGGCATCCTAATCGGGTGCCCGAACCACCTGATATTTTTCGTTTCGATGTGGAGTAAAGTCTCTACTCTGAGTCCCCAATCAACCCTTGGTGGAAACTCATTTCTGCCCCGTGTATCTGCAATCTCACTTTTTGATTAATTGAGGTTAAGAATGTAGACTGACATATCATAGCTTTGGGTTAATCAAACCCCTCACTTCTGAACCAAACCCCAAGATATTTGTGGCAACAACTTGTCCCTGACTTGCAGTGGGCACTTAAATCTTTTCTGGCCAAGAAACATGGCCTTAGACTTGGAGGTGCTGATTTCCATTCCTTGGCTAAGAACTACTCCAGAGCAAGTTGGAGGTCACCACCTGATGAAGCCAACAGAACCACATCATGCGCAAAAAGCTGAGATGTGACCTTGAGGCCAGATAGGGAAAGTGGAAATCTTCTGCTACTTGGCTATGTCACAGATTATGTTCATAAAAGCTACGTACAGATAAAGGCAGCCTTGTTGGAGGCCCAATAGCCACTATAAAGAAAATTAAAGAAACCATAAAGAGACATCGTCGGATAATCACAAAACAGACGTAAAAATTAAAAGAATAAAATGATTGCAAAGAGAAAAAGCAACCAACAAATACTTACAGCGACACAGAAAACAGCATAAACTGACCAGAAACAAAATGCAACAAAACCACTAAGAAACACTCAAAGCCACACAATCATATTACAAAGTGATACAAAATGACAGCAAAAGGAAATTACTACAAATTTGATTATAAATGAGCGACACAATAATCTGTGTCGGACAAAACTGTGAGTCATTTTCGTGTCCGAGCCTGAGATTCCTGGATTTTGTGTCTTTGTCCGGGCATCTTGGTCCTCTGCTTTTTACACGTCTCTGCCAAGTCGTCTACCATTTCACAATCTATCAATGCCTCAGCCTGACCACGCTGGAAGATTTAAAGCATTGATGTGTCTCTATCGGCGTGGTTGTCATTCCTCTTCCTAACATAATTTGGATGGAGTCACACTGAGGCATTCTTTTGTGGAGTGAAGGCCTGGAAAATGTGGAGACAATCAGATACGCTCGTAAAGAAGTCTGAGCGCTGGGAGATCAGAACGGTTTCATTTGCCAAGAACAACGGCTGAACGCAGAGTAGGAGCTGGTTTACTGACACTCCAAGACAGTAAAACAAAAGAGGTAAAAGATTTTTATAAAGAGCTGATATGTTCAGCGTGGAAGTAGACTAAACACAGCGCTACTGAGCAATACGGCGGCACAGTTGGTTACAGCAGCGCACTGAATTACAGGGCAGTGATTGTACAATCATCAGTGAAAGAGGATCTACTGGTGCAGTAATACATCTCTCTTTGATTTTGTAACAGTGGCCTTGATGTTGGGAGGTGGGAGGGATTTGTCCTCATCGTAGAGGGAGGTTCATAATCAAGAGTTCATCGAGTTCTTCAGCTAAACTGCCAAAGAAATCAACAAAACGGGGACAAACCGCAGAAACCTTCCAAAGATTCAGAACACTTTGCTTAAATAAAACTGTGCAAATTGCAGGTTGCAAGTCATGCTGGGTACTGGTCGTCTTCCACAAAACATTTTTTATGGGTGGTCAGTTAGTGGAGTTGTGTCAGAAAGACGGATTTCTTAAAAACTGCTTCAAATGAATATGTCGGTAAATCTGATCTCAGATTTTAGATCTGCAGCTGACATGCTGAGAATGTTGGCATGGAAAAAAAAAAAAACACTTTTCTGAACCAAACTTTCCTTTAACCTCGAGACAAAACCAGTGTCACGGAAAGCAGAGGGCTTTGCTCAGTGGTCGACTCGGGTGGCCTTGTATTTCACATTTAGACAGATGGGTGCCTGGCCCGCCCGGTCAGCAGTTAAGCTATCACGCCGTAAAATACTGGCCGGCATCCCGGGAATATCTGCACTTTAGAAATGTTTTTCCTTCCAAAAATAAGGCCTCAGTCATTTCATAAAAGTGACGTCAGTCTCCCAAAATTATCATAAATACTGAAGTTGAGAGATTTAAAAATAAAGTATGTCTCTTTTATTTTTATACTATACCAGAATGCTGTTAAATAATTACACATCACAGTTTTTTTGGTCAGTGTAGTAATGTAGTGAGATAATGGATTAATAACTTATTTGTTAAGATGATTTCTTTTCTGCTTTGGAAAAATCAATTTTGTAGAAGGAAAGAGGAACCAAGAATCGGCCATAAACGCGATGCCTTCAGTTCACATGTGATCTTTGTTTAACATTTTCACCATCCCTCTGATAAAGCTACAAAAAAATGCTCCTAAAAGTGATTTTAAAAAAATCAGTGTGTTCAAAGTTTAGTCTTTTTAATCAATGCTACAAGACTTATTTTTTAGCATTGAAGGGTTTCAGTGCTGGTCTGACAGCTGTTGAATTTGTCTTTCAGTTGCTGGGTGGATGCTTTGATCTCTCTGACTACATCTGATCAGATATCTGATCAGATATCTGATCAGATGTAGTCAGAGAGATCAAAGCATCCACCCAGCAACTGAAAGACAAATTCAACAGCTGTCAGATGTCTCACAGATGCTGTTTACGCCACAGTTCATGCGTGAAAGTGGTCACAGCTTTTGTATTTGGGCTTTGATGATAAACTGGATATTTTAAACTACATTGTTGCACACACGTATGATATATGATATTCTCATATGATAATATCATATAATTGTTCTTTTTGTAGGATTTTACACAATATTGGGGAAAAAAACCTACACCTTCCTGAACCTGGATTTTGAGTGAAATTAATTTGTCAAAAATGAGACAAAACTCACAATAAACAAAGTCAAAAATTAGTTTTTTTAAATATAGCATGTTCATTTCATTTTATTTTTTATTAATATAGCACAAATACTGACTCAAATCCGGCATTGTGGCAGCCAAGTTCTGTAAGTATGCACTTTCTTGTTTTTTGTTAAGGGTTAGGAAACATTAGCATGCTTTAACAATAAACTAAGATACCAAACATAGAAAATATTTCTTGCAAAATACCAACATGGACTATTTGGTTAGCAATTAGATTAAATCACAGTGGTTGATAAGCATGGCTTCACAGTGCTTTAGTCTTCATAAAAAGAAAGATACTGAGTTCATTAGGTAATTGTTAAAGTTAGCATGCTGTTTGCTTTTCGATACAATGATCAATAAGCTGATCAAAAATGAAAAGTGTTAACAATAATCCTAAATTTGATTTATGCTGTTAAAAGTTTAACAACAAAGCTATCAGCCTGTTGACAGTACATTTAAGGTTCTGTACTTTAAGCTAGCAAGTTAAATTCACTGAAATTCCCATCGGATACTGAAAGGAGTTTATCTGTCAGCACACACTCACTTCCTCATCCTATTTGTATTAATACAGAAGCAATAACTATGATATATGGTGTTTAACTGAAGGCTGGGCTATAACTGCAGTGGAGCATACTAAACAGATAGATTCCTATCTCAGTGTCACAATATCCTTCCAAAACCCCAATGATAAAAACTCAGATACGATTCCTGTTACTGGTTGTGTGAAGAAAGAAATGTTATGAAATGTAGGGTACAGGGAGAGTTTTGCTGAATGCTTGTGCTGAATGAGGAGGGGGCCAAACGGGCTCATAGCCAGCTTTACCAGCTTAAATTACTAGGAGGATTATGAGGATGGTGGATTTAACTTAAGAGGATAATAACAGAAAACAAAAAAAAGAGGAGTGACCACCGGTGGCAGTAGCTGAAACACTGAAGACTTCTGACTCTACAGTCACTTTGGCCTATTAAATATTTGTTGCGTTCATGGGCTTCTCACATGAGCAGAATTATGAGGGCTATCAGCTGAAGAGGAGGCTCTTAAGGGCTCTTTGCTGTGACGATACAAAGAGGACTGGCTTTGCCTGAAGCCTCTAAATCAGCTCAGTTAGCTCTCTGTCAGTCTGCCAGTCATCACATACTGACACCACAGGCTTTGTCTACACTGAAAATCGAGAGCTTTAGGAGAAAATATGGCACAAAAATAAAAGATGCAACAGCAACAATGTTAAGGCCAGTGAGCATGCATAGCTGTCATGAACCCCCCCCCCAAACCTCCACAATCACAAGAAAAATCACACTAACATCAAAATGCCTCACTCTCTCTTGCACTCAGCGCAACACAAGATCTGTAGCAGAATCATGAAGCCAGAAGGAAAATCTGCCTTGCTGCTAATTATAGTAACTTACTCTAATTGCGGACAACATCCCACTGCCCCCAGGATGCTAACATGACCTACAACAGCATGCAAACACGAGAAGACTCCCAGTAGCACCAGTCGGAGCCATAAAGGAACAATGAGAGAGGAAGGTGAAGGGTTTAAAAATGGGGAAGCTTACATGTCAGCACATGCACATATAAACCAAGGCCCCTTTTACTATCTGATTGGAAAGGTTTGGTGCTATTGTCTAAGGACTGCTATGTTCTGACAGACAGCCAGAAGATCAGTAAGTAAGAAAGCTTGACATATCACTAGATGCGGGCGGATAGACCCAAATATCGACAGTATCGATACCAATGCTGGTACTGGATTGATACTAGTACGATAGGACTGATACTTTGTTTTTATCCTCTGAGTTCAATATCTAGCTGACTGAATTGTGCTAAATAAGTGAGAAATAAAAAAAATGCACCTCGAAAACACGTCAGAACCTTTTTGCGTTGACTTTCACATCTATTTTATTTACAGCATGTACACATTTAAACAACAGAAGCTGACCCAAAGTGCTTCAGAGACAGCCACGTTAACCTGGCTTTATTAGTAAAAAGTATCAGTGTCGCTATTGGTGTTGATATGGAATAAAAGCTTTTTCATTTGGTACAAAAATGCTCTGCTCAGATTAAAGATTGTCATTTTCCAGCCCAACAAACTGAGAAATTATCTATATATCACTTGTATATCACCAGCAGAAGCCTTTTCTGTAGCGTGAACGACAGAGAGGTGAAAAATACCTGCAACACAGAAACATAAATATGTTTTCCATCACTGCTGAGCTTCCTTCTGTTTCCACAGAGTCTCAAAAGACCCAAAGACTAGACACTATCTCTGTTTAATATTCCTCTTCCAGCGAGGTCAGATTGCCAAGTGAGCTACTGTGGCACAGACAGCTGACAGGGGATTCGGTGAGTTGCTCAAGGACACATCAACAAAGCTGATACTTGCCGAAACCTGCCTGCCTGCATGTGAGAGCTTCTCGGCGCTCCCTTAGACTGTCAAGTATTACAGGAAATACATAATAAACCAAAAAAACGACTATTTTTGGACATCTGAGGCAGCTCCAGATGTTCCCCCGAGGGACTGCATCCCTCCATAAACATCTGAGATTCAGACAGCAACTCAGACCCTTAACCTTTTGTATTTAGCGTTTTCAAGCTTTCACTCTTTTCTCGAAGAACTCTTTTGCCTGCTTTGTTTCATTTGTGTATTTACGTAAGCTAACGTGATCTGAGTTTCAGTTAAAACCCATCTCCTGTTTTTTCCATGATCTCTTGTAAGACTGATAATTCAAACCTGAACATTTCTTATCAGCGACCTTCTTTTGGCTTCCTTCCCTGACTCTGACCACAAAGTGATAATTCCACAGAGGCTTCACAAAACGCTGATAAGACAGAGAGGAGAGCATTTTTCCGTCACTCTCTTGGATTATACTGAAGAGTTTTACAGGGATCACAGTTCAGAGTGTTTAAGAAGGCTGCAGAGACAATGTTTAGATGAGTAAGCTGAATGTGGAGGAGTCCCATGATCAGAAACCAGAACAAAATCTGATTTTTACCTATTACTGCTACAGTAATGCCTGGATTTGCTGTTTTTTTATGCTTTTATATGAATTTTAACTTGTTTCTTTTGGTTTTTGTATTGTTAAATAGACCAAAGAGTCACTCTGAAAAGAACTGATTGCTTGCAAAGAATAACCTGCAGCATTACACAAACTTTTATGAGACATCCCCATCAAAAATCCAATTCAGAACTTATAATCGGACAAATTGTTTCATGTTTTTTTTTAATTTTATTTAATGTGAGAGCTGCAGTTGTTGCTAGTTTTTACCCATGCTAATTCAATTCACTGTTATATGCACATTCCTGAAGCAACCGGTATGATAATAAGGTACAGCTTAACAACTTGCACATATAAAACACATTGAACATAAAACATGCTGTAAATAAAATTCAGTGAAAACGCAGCGCTTCTAGTCAATTTTAAAACATTTTAAACCAAACACATAACCAACCAGGTTAGGTTAGGTTACCATGGTGATTTAGCCACTTTAGTGACACAGAAAACTCCGACTTTAACCCCGACATAGCTCGCTATCACACTAATCTTGCTTTGTAGTACAGACCTCACAACTGTGTTGGTGTTTCATCTTTTGGATTATGTTTAAAGCCATTATCTTACCGTAACATGACTGCGTGTGTTTATTTAACAAAGAGTCCGTCCAAGAAGTGTGTGTTGTAGTTTTTGAGTGATACTAGTAGTTTAGCAGCCAGTACCTCTCAGTATGAATAGATAATGTTTGCTGATAACCTAACACTCAAGATTCCCATCTAAATATGGTCACTTCTGACTCCAAAAAGCAAACAAACAATATGGTGGGAGTCAAAATGCTGAAACTCAAAAGAGGAATCCTCAAACCACTGCATACATATTTAATATATGGCTACAAAAGGAGTGTCTGCCTGCTACCGTGGCAATAAATAGAAATAAATCTGGATTTACCTCTTTCATTAGATGTTTTTTTCTTTTAATTTTCAACTTTTTGAAGTATTTGCATATGCAGATATGATACATGAAAGTGTTGCTAGCCTGATAAGTTACCCAAGATAAAGCTGTGCTAGTGAAGTATAAATTATTACATCTTCCTTTTGCATGCCATGCATTATACATGAATTGAAGCCTGATTCTAAGATATTCTAAGATACAGTAAGACTCTCAGTAGTTTGAACAGGCTCAAATCCTCTGAGATTTAGATTAACTAGATCTTGATAGTTGGCTGGGTGAGAGCTTGGCAGCTTAGCTGAAGGGTAGTATGGTGGCGTTTTCCTCCTCCATCAGTCATCAGAGGTCTTACTGAAATACTGCCCAGCATCTTGCCGGGCAGCTGTTAGCTACTGTCGCTGCGGATGCAGACTGGGCGGGTCTGTGGAGCTTTAATGGGCTTCAGATCTTCAACAGATGCAGCCTGCGACATTCCTCTGATGCCAAAGAGTTAAATCTGGGTCTGGAGAAACGTCATGTGACGGTGGAGATCTGAAGCCCCGCAGCATCAAGAGAAACATCAATAAATGGTTCATAATGAGATTTACTCTGCACTGGGTGTCGAGTTCTGTTGCAAGCGTGCTCACAGTAAGCTGATCCTGAGGCTTACAACACTTTGACATCGATCTGAGAACAAGTTTAGCTTGAAGAGCCTCCTCGCTCAGCAGTGTTTGACTTCAGTCCAACAGAAAAAAGGAAAAAGATCAGTTTTGGTTATTTACATTATTATCATAACTGACTTTATTTAACCTGTCTCAAAACTTCACTGAACAGCTTGTGGTTGTGCTCATGTCAGTTACTGTGCTGCCAGAGAATAGACATCACACATTTTTCAGAATAAAAGCTCTCATGAGAAATCCTGAATGGCGTGCTATTTTTGGGAATCATCCTTTTGCCAGCACATAACAGGACAGATTGTTTTAAGTGTCAACATCGAAAAACAAAGGGTGACTCCAAAACCCCCAATACAGCCTAGGTTAGAGTCTTCTTCACTGAGATAGAAACAAAAGCTGTATTTGACATGTGGACTGTGGCATTAGCAGAGTTTAGGAAACACTGGAGCGCTTTGTTCGCAATATCAGAACTCACTCTCCCTTACAGACTGCTGATAAGAGGGTAACTCTTAGATATTTGTTCATGCGCCTTCTTTTTTCACGCATGGAGAGCACTGCTCTGATTTCACTCCCTCACATGCTGGAGAAAGAAGCGAGTGAAGTGCTGAGTTTGAAAAAGAAAAAAAATAATGAAAAGAAACATTCTTAGAGTGGTGAACTGATTTGACACGCTAGAAGATGACCTTATTAACCAATCATGTGATGAAATTCCAAAATTTCACATCTTCTACTATTAGTATCTTCGTTCAGTGAAGACCTTAAAGAAGGGGAAGTTTCATGTCAGTCAAAAGAAGAAATGGCATCACTTCAGGTATCCTGAGCTATAAAGAAAACAATATTTTGCTGTTAAGCCCAACATCAGTCTAAAAACACACAAACTAAATGATCCACTGAGTATTTTCTCTACAAACAGATCAGCCTGGAAACTGTCAACTGTCTTTTTAACCCTCTGACATCCAACCCATCCTAGGTGTTCCGAGAACGCTGATGCTGTTGCATCACCACTGATGACTCAGACCATCAAACTGTAGGAATTGTGCATTAAAAACATCAAAACAACAGCTGCAAACTTCAACAAATGAATCAATTCAATAAGTACTTCTAGCAGCTTCGGTGGTAACATTAAAAGCTGTAACTTTTTAATGTCTTCACAGGAACCTTCCAGGGGTGAAAGATCACACTCCAAAGCCCGAATAACAACACAACTGCCTTCTCTCCAACCTCGCCAGACCTTATAAGGATTCAGAGCTGCTATGATTCACTTACATAGTTGTGCAAAAGTGCAGAGCTGTTCAGGATATGACACCACACCGAGTCACTTGAAGTCTTAACAGTTTACAGACTTCAAAGAACATGTGTGCAAGTAAAGCCCGTGTCCTAAAAGTGGAGACTGAAAGGTCGGAGTGAGAGAAGAATAAGCAACCCCTCAAAGTGTGACTCAGCTGTTAAATGAGTGACTCTGCATCACAAAAAGAACCCAAACCTCTTCCTCTTCCTCCTCTTCTTCTTCTTTCTCTTTAAACCCATCTTTATCCGAATCCAGCACTGTGGAATCAACTTTTCTCAGTTATTTAATCTAATTAACACGCTGACAAGTGAACACATAGAAAATGGGAGAAAATAAGGATTTAATCCATTTTTTCTCACACGGGTTTTTGGCAATTAATCTCTAATTTACCACTATAATCCCACGATGACAATTTAAGACTCGTGTTTATGATAATTAAACCGTGAAATGATCATTAGACCCCTGCTATTTTATCAAACTGCAGAACACTCAGCTTGTGTTACTTTGATTATTCATCTGCAATCCAGTATACTTATACCGTATTCCTCTGGGACTGAAAGCATGCCGACTGCTCGCTGATGTCCTATAAAATGACACAAAGCGGCTGGTTTGCAGGATAAAGGAACATTCACACACTACATAGAAAATCTACAAGCATGTCTGTGTTATTATTGGACATCTAATTTCCTTTGTTGACAGCCCAGACAGGCGAGCAGCTGCGCTTCGGCCCATCTTTATCTGATCCCGCTGCTCTGACAAAGACCACTTTTCTTTTTTTCCCCTTTTCATTTACCTTCTCAAATCCGAGTCCTCGGTGGGTGTTTTCTCTTTCCCCCCTCTGTTCCCCTCGAGTCAGATCAGCAAAAAGCAAAAGAAAAATATCCGAGTTATTTCAAACGGAACCGAGTCGCCTTCATCCCCACTTTACGCATCCAGCAGAGTCAACTGTGGTCAGATTTTTTTTCTTTTTCTTTTTTTTGTGAAGTTAAATCAAAGCAGCTTAAGTGTTGCAGTCTTGGAGAGGATGGCGGGGGCGATGGAGGAGACGGTCATTGTTATCAGAGCGGACGGGTCAGCGAGGATGAGTCCTGCATCGGCATGACAGTGATTTAAAAAAAAAAAAGCAAAGAAAAAAAAAAGTGAGACCCTGAAGTATCCCAGCGCTTTGTAGCCTCCACTTCCTACTACTAAACTTCCATCAACCCCCACACAACAACATGGCCGACCCAGCCTGCGGGACTGGAGCCACACAGCTGGAGTTATAGACAGAGATCCGTCTGCTGCAGCTGGTCTGAGATCAGCCAAGACAAGAGATGATGACTGAGGGAGAGACGAGAGAGGAAATAAGAATAGAAAGAAAAGAAAGACACAAAATCAGGCGACTAAGAACAGACCGGTCCGTGAAGTGAAGGAAGGCTTCCTTTACAAAAGGGACTAAATGTGCAGCGCTTTCAATCACAAATACAGGTCTTGGACCCCCCCTGCTGGTTGATCATCTCTTATTACAGTTCAGGGGGAGAACTGCTCGGCGTATCACACCCGTTGTATCACGCTTAACTTTCACAGGGATGCATTTCACATAATATGGTGTTACGATAAGCTAATTTGTATCACTTGCCTCCCACCATGTTTACGCTTTAACCCTAAAAAACGTTTATCGTTTAAAGTTCGCTCAACGTTTTACTGAATGTATTTTTTTTAATTAATTGCATTTTGTTCTTTATATTCTTTTCTTAATGACGCAGAAAGACAATCGTCAATGCAAAACTACAGTGTCAGTATGGCTAATAGAAATATTCTACGTGGTTCTGTGCAGTGTTGCACTCAACCTTGCCACATTTATATGATCTAGGTTTAAAATGTTAATATAACTCAGTTTATACCAAAGACAGAAGTGAGGATGTTGATTAATTCGTTGTGATTCAAATAATAAAATTAGCTACATTTAATCTGCGGAAACAGGATCTTATTTGTTCCATTCCTACTGATTAAAAAAAAGTTTTAAGGTGAAATGTTTCTGTTTATTTGAATCCTTTTAACAGTACTTAGTGAAACATTTCGGCATACGTTTGTGATTTTCACATGGTTTGTCTGTAAAATGTGAAGCTCTTGTATTGCAGTGGTAATTCTATCCACTTTAATGGACTATTGTTATCAATGTTCCCTCTAAACTGCGCGCGTGCGCAATTGCGCACTACTGGCACGGTCTCTGCGCACAGAAAATTTGTGTTGCGCACAGAAAAAAAAATCTAACCTGATTTGAAATTAAAATTAAAACTTTAACAATTCTGTTTTGCAGTGTTAGTCAGTGAGTGACTGGCTGCTCCCGTATGGGATTAGAAAGGTGCCACCTTATCCCATAGTCCAGCCAATAATGCGATTCACGTTCATCTATAGGCAGCTAATCAACGTCGTTGACAGGCTATGACAGCGTCCTTATGTGCTGACACCGGTGTTTTAGCTAGCAAAGCGGCTGATGTGGAGTGAAGCCACGTTGATGACGTGTACAACCATTGGAGATGTGAGCAGGACAGACGGAACAATTGACGGAAAAAGTGTGGACTTTATACCAGTTTTTAAATTGTGTTGATAGGCCACGTAACACCAGAGTTATGATTAAAAAAAATATGCAATGTTTGGTTTTCTTCCTGAATACTATTGTTGTTTATATTTACTGCGGGAAGAAACGGTAAAAACGGCGTTTTATAAGGAAAACCTCGAAAGCACTCTCTGCCTGTGAGCAAACCCCTGCCCTCAGCCTTTCCTATTGGTGGAAAAATGTACCATGTCGACCAATCAAAAAATGATATGGCAACATGGTATTTAGTTGTTTAGGAAGGGGGGAAGTTTTAGGAGTGACAGCGGTGTTTTGAGCTGTGACAGATTTGCGACGTTTAGCACAAATCTTGTGTAGTTAGTGTGTAGTGTAGTCAGTAGTTTTGTTGTGTGTGTCAGAACAATGAGGCGACTGCTGAATGTTACAGGTGTTACAGGAGTGATACATCTCCTGTTGTCAGGCCTGCAGGTACCAGGCTGTTGTTCTCCTTTATCTCATAGTGGACAGAAATTATTTTTTGGAGTGACACAAATAATTTGTGTGGCATCAAATTTGATGCAGAACAGCTGATTGTTCTGTAAATAGTTTGAAATGCTTATTTAAAAAACCGCTTTGGCTGCATTTTTAGGTAAACAGCTGCAAAAAACGTTGTTGTTTGCAAAACTCAGTTACTTTTTTGAAGAAGTAACTATATAATTAATTGCCCAACATTGGTCATTATTTACTGTATTTTGCAGACAGAGAGTTACAGGACTCTCTCCCAGACCCACAGACTCAACCTCATAATACAAGTCAGAGCTTTATAAAAAAAATAAATAAATAAATAAATAAATAAAGTTTTGTTTTCAAAATTTTCATTTTTTTTTACATTTTCATTGTAAGTGGGCTAAAGCAGTTAATTAAAAGTCTAACATAAATGTAAATACTGTAATCTGATTATTTTAATAAACCATGTGACTTGGATGGATGTGATGCTGGCGTGACCACAGTGCACACGTCTGCTGTTGCTCAGTTTGTGTGTTCGCTCAGACACATGAAAAATTAGAGGGAACATTGATTGTTATTATAATGAACACTCCTGCCTCCTTTTTTACACCATTAAATTAACCACAGGATGTCCTTTCTCTTCAGTTTTGGACTCCTCTATCTTTGCCTCCTACATATGGTACATTCCTATTTTTAACACTTTTATAATGTAGTACAAATCCTATATTAATTAGGTTTGGCAAGAAAAGCAACAGCACCTTGCGATTAACCTAAAGATAAGGTGATTAAATATTAATATACTTAATTAGTAATGATACTTATGAATGTCTTTTTCTGCATAACAGCTTTACTTTTTGAGTTTTTTCATGTTGAACCTTCTAATTACTGCTTTTTGGTGGTTAATACAAGGAATACAAACCATCCTGCTTTGGTTAGTCTATAGTCATTCTATCTTAATAACCCAAAATATATTTTTTTGTGTGAGAAAAATTACAAGTGTTGATAGTATTCAAATCAAACCTAACTCTTTATATGTTCCTATTTTAAGTCTTATTATCACTGATTCATTAGAGGGTTGATGATTCACGCCTCACACAGGTTCCCAGTCCTGAAATTGCTTCCTCGTCACACTTTGTAAATTCATTATATCACTCAGCTACTTCAGTTAAATGTTTTTTTTTTTGTTGTTGTTGTTTTTACTGGAAGTCAGTTGAGGCAGATAGTTTTTGAACTCATTTAGGCATACAGGAAGACATTCAGCAGTAGTAGAACTACCACCATTATTCATTAACCATGTTTCCAAGATTATCACATGTTTCTATTAAAGAGTTTTTCAAACTTCTTGAAGGTTAAGAACAAATGTACTGCATAAACCTGAGAGGTATTTTTGGTGCGTTTCATCTTTTATTCATTATTTATTCATTATTTATCCTTTATCCATTATTGATAAGCAGTAATTAGTGTTTATTGGTGGAGATCTTTGTTAATAGTCTAATAGTTAAAGAATATGATCATGCAGAAATAGGCATTAATATGGGATTAATGATTGCAAATAAAATGTGAGTGTACTACTACTGTGTGTGAAAACAAGCAACTCGATACCTGATTTTCTGCTTAAAAAGTAAAAGTAAACATAGCTGTTCCTGATAAGTGCAACTGGAAATAGACGGTGCATAAATTATACTCGTGTCTGCTCACAAGCATCACTGTTCTTTGCTATGAAGTGAGAGAGATGCTTCTCCTGAAGTAGTGAAAGATATGATTTCTATTTCATTTTTGGTTTAGAAATTATAAAAATAAATCAAAATGTTGTTTCGTGTATGTAAACCACACAGTGATTAGCGCTGCTGTCTCACAGCAAGAAGGTCCCAAGTTCAACTCCACCAGCAGGCCGGAGCCTGTCTGTGAGGAGTTTACATGTTGTCCTCGTGTTTACGTGGGTACTCTGGTTTCCTCCCACAGTCCAAAGATATGCAGTTAATGAGGTTAGGTTAACTTGTGATTCTGAACTGCCCATAAGTGTGAACATGTACAACACCTCTTGCCCTATGGAAGCTGGAAAATTTCCATTTCCTTCATGGGAAATTGACTTGATCCTGCATTTAACTACTATTAGCCTGAACTTACTGAGGTCATGACCTCTTGATCCCCAAAACACTGCGATTGCAGTAAAAATAAACCTGATTAGAAAAATTCTGTTTAATTCCATTTTATTAATATAGCACCTAATCACAACAACACCCGTCACAAGGTCAAGACCCTACAATAATCGAGAGAACCCCTAGCAATCAAGCGACCCCATATGAGCAAGCATTTGGGGACAGTGGAAAGGAAAAACTCCCTTTTAACAGGAAGAAACCACTGGTGGAACCAGGCTAAGGGAGGCATGTAATCATTTAATTATAAATCTGTGAGATGGATATGAATATTTTTTTTCTCTAATGGTTACATTTTTATTTGTGATGAAATTGATGTCGTTACTAGTTATGGTTATGGTTAAACCATTAAAGCCAAGCGTATCGTATTTGATACATGTGTTTTTGTGAGTTTTTGAGTCTTCTACATCATCATTGTGACTTTTTTTTACCCTCAAAAAATGAAATAAATTGCATGACACATTTATAATGACTAAATTGCAAAAATATGGCTTATGTAGCAAATGGGATACAAATTAAAACTTGTATATGCGGATTAAAATTTGATATATTTTCATATATTTTGTCTAAAGGTTCAACAAACCCTCTATGATCAAAAAAATAAAGATATACTTTTTTGTCAGCCCGGCTATAGTGCTGAAGAGAAACCCAGGGCTGTTATTATCTTAATCAGTGATGAATAGTAAGTAAGGACGGGGCTGTGGCTCCCCACACCCTCTAGCAGATCATTACATGAAGGAACCTTTTAAATACAAGCACGCTCATGCTCACAGGTGTACACACGGGTGCTCACACACACAAACTACACCCTTTTTGGCTCCTACCTGAAAGCACACTGTGCGCTGTCAATCTTACGTGCTGCACAATAATGTTTAGTATTTAGTATTTACTGTTATATTCCCATATATCATTGCAATGATGTTGTTTATTATATTGCTCTTTTTTTCTGCTTGTTTTCTCTTTTTTCTTTCTCAACAGGTGATCCAGCTGATTGATATGTGTATTTTTTGTCTTCTTATTTTGTTGGTTTTTGTTTTTTGCCCTTTATCCCCATCCCTCTTCCCCGCTGTTTTTCTTTCCCTCTTTCTTTCTCCCCTTACTTTTCCCCAGTCAAGTCTTTCCCGTATTTAGCAGGTTCAAATAAAATAAACAATAAAAGGCGAATCAAAT
Organism: Simochromis diagramma; assembly: GCF_900408965.1. Lineage (NCBI taxonomy): Eukaryota > Metazoa > Chordata > Actinopteri > Cichliformes > Cichlidae > Simochromis > Simochromis diagramma. The sequence goes on from NW_024387040.1 coordinate 8,287,170, forward strand.
AGACCAATACGGCCAAGGCTGGGTTGGTCGATTTGGTAAAGTAAATCCGTTGGGCATCTTTCTTTGCCTTTAGACAATAATTCTGATGGCAAAAGAGCCAAACGGGACAGGCAAAAAAAATAAATCAAAAAAAAAATAAAGAAATGTCATTTTTTAAAATGTTTGAAATGTTAATACCTAAATATTTAATATTGCCAGTATGAAGCGGGAGGGAGGGGTGCTGAGCTGCAGAATCCCAGGCCTCCTCAAAAAGCATCAGAATGGACGATTTATCCCAGTTTATTGTGTAATTAGAGATTTTTGAGAAGTTGATAATTATATTGAAAGTTTCCTGTAATGAGTTATGTGGGTCTTGTAGATAGAGTAATTTTGGCATATTGGCATATTTTGGCATATTGCCGCATAAATGGATCAATGAAAATGGTGAATAAAGATGGAGAGAGTGGACAACCTTGTCTGGTTCCCCAGTGAAGAGTGAAATTTGTGATGTGACCCCATTTGTAGCGATTGTTCTTTTGGGTGAAGTGTAAATATTTTTATCCAGTCGATGAACTACTCTCCAAAACCCAGTCTGTGTAGAGTGCTGAATAGAAATGTCCAGTTAACTTTATCAGATGCCTTTTCTGCCTCTGATGATAGAATTTTTTATATGGTGTTTAGAGGTGAGACTTACTAAGTTTTCTGGTTTTGATGAAACCGGATCGGTCTGGGTGGATTAAAACTTTTTCTATTCTAGTAGCTAGGGTTTGCTAATGGAGTCAAGTACTTCTGATTTAAAGCTTTCTTTTTCAGAGTTCAGGCTGTATTGAAGAATAAAAGTGGTAATTGACTTCCAAGCTCATTAGAACTGTGTAATATCTTTTTTGTTTTTGCATTATATACTATATTTCCATGTAGAGTGGCACATCCCTGCACCCATTTCCCATTTTCCTTGCAAAAAATAAAGAAATGAGGGATAACTCATTACCCCTTTAGTTGGAACTATAGCCCATGCATAAGGACATGTCTAAGGAATGAACCTTACATTTTTATGGTTTACAGTATTAGGATCAGCTTTTGTTAACATAAGGAAGTTGAATGTGTACAGTGTGTCTGTTGATACAGACATGTACACCTTACAAATAAGATTTTCAAAAGCCACGTCTGCCACATTCTGTCAACACTTGTCATTGTAAAAGCTGAGTACTGCCTACTTGAACTGTGAGACTGTAACATTAATAAAACTCTTTCAACACAACATGTCAGCACCAGAAGGCGCTATAAAAAGCTAACAGTGCTAAAATTAGAATGAGTCATATGTTCCTCTCTTGTCTTGTTTGGGGTGATAAAGCTCATCGTGGTCCGCTGTGATTGTTCAGATCTCTCTTTCCAAGCAGGAGATATTAAACAGTGTGAAGGGAAGCTCCTGTTTGCTGACCCTTCTAATCAAACAAGAGCATATTTTCTTTTACTGTAACTTCGTTCGCTACTTACAGTATATAAAATATAATATGTGCTATCTGAATACTGGAAACTGGGTTTAATGATTGTTTGCTACAATAAAATCTGGACCAAAAGAAAACAATAATTTTAAACAGGTTACAGTTGAACATAAAATACGGACAGTAAAGAATTAAATGACTGTTCAGGGTAGCAAGTTTATTAATATTCCACCGTGTTTATGACAGGAAGGAGCTTCAAAGGATCTTAACTGTTAAAGGTTAGAAAGGCAGGTGATCCACTATTAAACCCCTCAAAAGCAAACAGGAATACAGTAAAACAATTGCTTAAAGTAAGATTGAAACAACATTACAAATAATTGCAATGACACGTCTGCATTTATGTTGAGATTTCTTGTGCATTTGACTTTTTGTGCCAATCTACCAGCAGTTTATGGTTATAATCACTGGGGCCCCTAATATGACACAGTGCACTGTCTTTTCATAGCCACTGGGGCGCAGTGCTCACCAAGAACAAGAAGAAAACCCGGCTCCAATAGGTATTTTCAGATAAAATGGGGGTTTTTTTGCTATAAATTTTATGTATTCATTGTGTTATTTTTGCACTAAGCCCACCGTCACATGACGTCAAGAGCATCGACTGGTCTGAATCACCCAATACAGATTCAACACGTTTCTGATTCCTCTGCGGACAGCGGACACAGCTGACTCTAAATGAATAGTGCCCAAACGGTAAAAGTAGTCTCAATGAGTAGAAAACCACAAATCTCTTATAGAGTTGCACATTTAAGGACTTTTAACACTTCAGCAACTTTACATTTCACAGAAAATTATTCTAAATTTTTAATTCTCTGACAGCTGTAGTCAGTTTTAAATTTTCAGATGAAGACTTTACCCAAAAAAGTAATGTTTTTGTCTTTAAAATTCAGATGCTGTTGTAGATTCACCCTCTTTATGTCACACGTTTCTCATTCATTGAATACAGATTGAATACAGTATATCAGAAAGACATTTTTAGGGTGTATGTTTGTCAGATGATCTCATTAAAATAACCCTTAAAGCCCTAAATAGATAAAAGGATCAAATGTGTGACCACAAAAGGAACAGTTAGAATAAAGCAGAGCAGAACTCTGTATTTTCTTCTTTCCTGCCTCATTATCTTCTGACCTTTTGGAGTGTCTTTTCCTCTAGGCTGAGAACCACTCAACCAAATTCCTTTACACAGAGTAGCTCCACGCTGACAAGCTTCAACAGTATGGTGTTGCATCAATATTGTTGTTTTGTAATTATATTTTTAAGTGGAGAATATAAGCAGTTTATTTTCTCTCCACAATCAGGTTTTTCACTTATGACTTAAACAATTTCAAGTAACTGTATCAAGCAAAGCCAAAGCTCTGCTTCAACAATGTGACTCTGACTCAAATGCTTATTAAAATGTCTGATATTGTGAGTGCAAAGTGAAATAAGTAAAGAGTTAAGCATCATTTTCTGTGCAGTTAGGTAGCTTTCTCAACAGAGTCGTGAAGCCATATTTCAGCACCGGATAGCTCCCAAAGACAATAGTTAATGAAACTTAATGTAACATGTATAAAAAGTGCTCATAGTACACAGTTTTGCTGATCAGTGAAACCCCAAGTTGTCATTAAGGGTCCCTGAATTGTAAGTTTTCAGATATCCCGTGTCTTTGCACCAGTGGTTTATTTGTGGTTGAGGAAACTTCCAATTGATTATCTGTAATATGTGTTAAATAACCCCCTTTAGAAAGTTTATGAGTAAAAATAAGAAACACTGTCACAAAAATCTATCTATCTATCTATAGAAGTGTGCTATTATTCTGTAGAGGTCAGATTGTGGGGCAAAAAACTAAAATTATGAGTACAACCCAAAACGTCCATTCAGTATGGATCCTTCAGCAAGTTCACGTTCAGGCTCTGAACAATACTTAGATATGTGGTTGTGTAACTGAGCCTCATCTCCTCTGCAGAGGCGGACATTTGAAAAACAGGAAGGAAAAACGATTAGCACATAGCAGCTTTTTAAGTCCTTGAAACATCTCTTTGTTGCCTCTAGAGAAACGATCCATTTTTTTTCTAGAAGAAAGCATGACTGTCATATTTCAGCACCCCCAACACAAACTTCAGCACTGGACAGCTCCCCACCACCTCCACCTCCACAAGGCCCGTCATGTGATCCTATTTATGGCATGACGTCAAATATTGACATTAATTCACTGTTTAATGAATTATAATGTTTGAATTCAAACTTCTTTTTTTATGGCGTGGCTGGGGGGGGGGGGGGGGGGGGTCTTTCATTGACGCGAAAGAGTGATGTACTCTAATGGGACTGGTGAGGTGGGTGGGGGGGATGACGCAGCCGCCCACCTACCCCCACCACTCCCCCCTTCCCCCCCCTTCCCTACGTGACAAGTGAAAAAGGCATGCTTTCGGAATTATGCATAAAAAAACCCAAAGGGAGTACAGTTCGCAGGACGCAGGAAAGTTTTCTGCAGACAAATGTTTGCCGCTTTTCTTCTCCACCGCGACCGAGTCCGCTTAGAAACTCCCCGAAACTGAGCCGCAGGTGCACAGCGGGCTACGCACACTCCGACCAAGCACAAGGGCACCGAAGAAGCTCTTCGCTGAGTAACAGAGGAAGAGAGGAGGAAGGGAGAGAGAGTGTGTGTGTGTGAGAGAGAGAGACTGAGATAGAGATCCTATCTCACTCTCCCAGTTGAGGTTTTCAGCGGATCGCGTCCAGCGTCTCGCAACTGGTAAGAGGAGCCACTTTTGGGGAGTTTTTTCTTCTTCTTTTCTTTCTTTTTATTCTGGGTAAAAGTGAGGCGAGTTTAGATGAAAGTCCTGGTGTGTGGTTGTCTGTTTGCTTTGAAACTCAGGTGTGGTGTGAAAGCAGCTAAAGTGAACCTACCTGATCGTAGAACTGTGCTGTGAGTAGATTCGTTTAACTGTTGCCTGACTTGATGCCGCTTTTTTTTTTCTTTTGCAGCAGGACAATGTCTAGTAAAGCGACTTTAGCACTATTCATCTATGGAATCATAATGCATTACAGCGTCAACAGCTCACCTGTGGGGCTTAGCTTTCCCAGTCTTAGGTATGTATGCTCTTATCCGTCTTTAAGTTTCCCTTTTCAGTCGCTGATTTGTCGTTCATGTGCAGCTCCTGGTGGGCACCGAGCACCCGCAGGGCACAGGCTAACGAGCTTATCTGCTTTAGAGTTAGTTATGTCTGGGAGTATAATAGCCGATTGGATTACTGGATAACATCATCTGACAGCCAATCCATAGGGCTGAGAAACATTCACCAGGGAGCGGCGGTAATGAAATTTAAGCTACTGAGGCAGTGAACTACGGCGTCTCAACCTGACCTGCAGCCATTAATACACCGGATGTATGTGATTGAATGATTAATAGAAACGAGTTTACTGGGTTTAAACAAGTTTAAATCCCAATTAGTTAAGAGAATTTCGTGTGACTAATCCTTATAATTCCAACATTTTAAAAACAAATGTTGTGAAAAGAGTTCCTGAAACTCCTGATGTCTGATCTTCTTTCTGAGTTAGAATTTCATGTGAATATGCGACTAATATGCTACATGAAGTGCAGATGTGAAGAGAAACTGGGAAAAACTGTCCATTCTTACTTTTATTCAGACTTGATGGCGATGTTTATGATGAGGACGGCAATTCCTTGCCGTCCCTGGATTACGACAGAGATCAAATTGAGGCGAGGAGCGCTCCGTCTGTCGCTGACGACGTCTACACTTTGTACTACCCTCCGGAAAAAAGGTGACTTTCATATCGGCTACGAAAAACTCCCCCCCACCCCTTCTCTCTTTTCTCTCTCTCTCTCGCTCAACGTTGCAGACATCCATGTTGAACATCTCATCGCCGTACAGTCCCTATTTATGTCCATGTATGTGTATGTTACGTGTTAATCAATGTATTGTCGAGATTTTGCAACTTCAAACACGAAGGTTTTATTTTAATCATTTTTTTTGTTTTGAAGCTTTAACAAAAACAAAAAAAAAACAGTCTGCTTTGAAACGAGGGAAAAGTCATTGATTAAAGTCATTAAAATTTAATGAAAGAATAGAGATGATGATGAATATCTTCACTTTCCAAGAAAAAGGGTGGGGGGAAAAATCAGCAACGTCTCTCTGCGTCAGGATGCGCTGAATTTATCTCCCGTGAAGACTCAAAAGCTTGTTTTTCTTTAAATAAGCTAAAAAAAATTAGTTATTTTGAAGCAAGAGGAATGTCTTGGGGAAAATAATGCTTTTTACGGATTCACTGTAAATCACAAAGGAAATGATCTCATAGTGACTCGTAGAGTTTTTACTTAAAGGGTGGAGGGAGGTTTAAAAAAAAGCCCGTTTTAGGCCTAAATAATCGATTTAAGGTGGATATTTTTGCAGTGTAGCGACTTGACATTGTGTGGTGATTTTACTGTGTGGCTATCTATCATCCCAGAACGGAAAGACATGCAGACGGCATGTTTAATAAAGCCTACAGGAAAGCGCTGGGTCAGTTATCAGCAAGGAAATACCTTCATTCTCTGATGGCAAAACGTGTAGGGTAAGAGCTTCTTCTTGGTTGTCACCTCTTCTTTTCTTATATTAAATGTGGTCTGTCCTATGTGCGTTTTTCCCCCGTTGGTTTTCTTTAAAAACTCATAATTCACGCTGTTATACGTATTGTATATGTCTGTGGTCCCATTATCTCCCAGCGTGCTGCTAAATAAATCGCCCTCGCCCTCTGAATCAGCCTTTATTAATGCTATAAAAAATCGTCAGGGGGAACACAAATGGGCACTTGATTGATTTGGGAAGTGTCATTTTCTGAGCTGGCTGCAATCTAAAGGCGCAAAGGGAAGAATTAAGCCGCACAAGTTTAAATTTATCTCCAAATGAATTATTTATGGGGACTGAGTCCCAGTGGTTCCCGGTGGAAGGAGGGGTGGGGGGTGATGGAGGGGGTTGCAGTTCCTCTATAGCCTTATGAGCAGGCCCATCACATCTCAGTGCAGGCATGAAAAATAGTGAAGGGGTGGGTTAAAAGTTAAGCAGAGGGAACATGAATCAGTGTGGAAAAAGCCTTTGTGAGATCATTCTTGTGCTCACTACCATGCTGCCTGTTTTTGTCAGTAAATCTCCAACAAATGTTTTAAACTGAGGATGCAGAGTGAGTGTATCCACAGCTCTCCTGGCTGGTGATCAAAAAGGAGGAATGTGGTTATCCAATGATTTTCCTTTTTAAGGAAAAACACAAACAAAATAGATTTAGCACCACAGGCTGTACATATGGGTGGGTTGCGTGGGTGGGTCTTGTGAATGCATCATGTATCCGTGTGCTGGTAGTGAGACCCGCCTCTCGTCTCTCCCACAGCGGGGGGAAAATGTTGGATGACAGCTCAGAGCCCCTCTCCAAGCGACACTCAGATGGGATCTTCACAGACAGCTACAGCCGCTACAGAAAGCAAATGGCAGTCAAGAAATACCTGGCGGCGGTCCTTGGGAAAAGGTATAGACAGAGAATTAGAAACAAAGGACGGCGGCTGGCATATTTGTAGCATCTTCCTCCTCCTCTCCTGAAAAACAAAACAAAAACAAAAACAAAAAAAAAACAAAATCAAAGTGTGTGCAGCCCCAGATGAAGTCATTTTGAAATCTGACCAATCAGTGGATCGCTTTTGTGTTCTTAAACATGTATTTATGTATGAAGTAAGCCATTAAAATGAATATTTTGATAATAATATTGTTTTTTATTTTGTACTTAAAGCACTTGAGAACGCACATATCTACTTTGTGGACCAATTTTTCTTTGTTTGTTTGTTTGTTTTGTTGTTGTTGATTTAAGAAAATTTAGCCTCTATTTCTGTATTCATTGATTTACTTATTTTAGGCTAATTTATTGAGGGGACACAGTTGTCTGACGTGACTCATATGCTCCAACAGCCCTGTCTTTTAAAAAATTAGCAAAGAGACATGAATGTGAGGAAAATAAATAGTTTAAAAGACAATCAATGTATTGAATGCTGCTTTTTGTGACGTGACATTAAGAGTTTAGTTCTCTTTATTCACAACAGCCTTGAAGACATAGGTTTTCACCATATCCTACAAGAAATAGACTTTGATGCCCTCCCGGACGGGGATGAGTTTGAGGCTTTTTTGGGAGAATGGCTGAAACAGTTCTCTCCCGAAATCCCGGTGAGTTTCAGGCTCTTTCCTGAGGCCGTGTCCTTGCAAGGGGCTTCTTACGCCCCTCCTTTTTTCCCCTCCTCACCTTCAGCTCTCGTTTCAAACACTCAAAACTCAACCTCTTCTTCCACCTCATCTGTGCTCCTGTCTCTCTAGACTCTCACAGATTTTTACTTTTAATTAACCCATCTATCCACAAAAAAGTGTGGAGAGATGGAAAAAAAGTAATTTTAGTTGGCTGGAAAAAATGCCAGTTTTGTTTAAGTAAATTTGAGAGGCTTGTCAAAATAAAAGCCTCCAAATCTGAGATGAAGACCAGAGTACTTTTGAGGTTTTTCTTGCCCTTTTTCTTCCTTGGTGTTTACAAAGTGAGCACACACACACACACACACACACACACACACACACACACACACACACACACACACACACACACACACACACACACACACACACACACATACCTTTGACTCGTGTAAAGTGCCAATCTTGTGTTTTCTGGATTCTGTGTTTTGGAAACCTCTTATCCTGCTAAAGGTTTTCTCACGCCTCTCTGCCCATTTAATAAGTATCACGAACATCTCAAGCACCATCAGGCAAATTTAAAAGAAAAAAAAAAAAAAGAAATGATACTTGTTACATGGTAACTTATTCATCAGTTTGTTCTTTGTGAGAGACATAACAAGGCAGTTTGAAGCTTTGTGTTTGAACCTTCTGGGTCTATTGTGCTTCCATTCTCTGTCATGTGAACCGATGTAAAAACTACAGTAGATTGCATGATTAAAGTAATTGCACTAGCCACCGCATCTGTGCAGACGACTCCAACTAGATGGTTTTGCTTGCTTTCTGACTACTACAAACATACACGCCTTTCATTTCTGGATGTTGTTTTGTGTTCTTTTCTCTTCACTTTCCCCTCACATTTCTACACAAAGCTGTATGTCCTCTCTGAATGCACTGGCGAGAGTTTCCCAATCTAATGTCATACTTTATGGGTTTGTTACTTAGGCAAGGGAGATTTTTGTAATCTACTGTTGAATTGTGTGCGAGAAAAAATAACTGTGGACGATTCATTTTCTAGTATCTTTATACGGCAAAAGCCACAATGATTGATTATATTAAAAAAAAAGAGAGTGAGGATATGATGTAAGCAGGGTTAGAAACACACAAAGAGAACTGAAGTAAGGGAAGCAGGGGTGGGTCAAATGACAAAGAACATGCTGATTTTGAAAGGGATCAGGGCAAGTTTATACAACCAGCATGGTTAGACCAAAAACTCAAAGTCTTAGTGGTCCCCCGCCGCCCCTACAATCTGCACACTTCTTACCAAATGTGTTAGGAAAGAATAACAGCAGGGTAAACGTTTCCAATTTGTGTTTACTGTATCAATCTTTCTTTAATTTTGCATTCCCCTCTAGGGTTTGTGACGCAGGAAGCAGTTTGCGGCTGTGGTGCCTTGCATCGACTTTAAAATCGCCATGAATCCTAGATGGCTATTTAGTGGCCCTACAATGCTGCACATCATCAGCTTACATTTCACCCTTTTGTTGTTGTTGTTGTTGCTGTTGTTTTTGTGTTGCACAGATGTTTGATATAGTCTTAAGCATCATTCATCTTAGACGTCAAGCACTGTTGCTTGCGCTGCTTTCTTTTTGTACTTTGTGTTTAGAGCACTAGATGTGGATTTTTGTGAAAATAAAGCGAAGAAGCAGTTTTCCGCACTCCATAAAACATTATATGTATGGTAATTCAAAGCGCCAATAGCCTTACGAAAATGAAATAATCTTCAAAGATATATATATAAATATATATATATATATATTTACTGTGTGGAAAGTGAATATTAGACTACTTCTTCGAATGGCCGTCTGCAAGGGTCAAGTCAATAAATGTTTAAAAAAAAAAAACGTGTTGTAAGATTTGTATGAATAAATTTTTGTAAACAACAAAAAATTTCGTCTAATCTTTGAAGCCAGTATCAACAGAACTCATAACGTTTGAGAGGACGCTAACTAGTGATGAAAACCTAAATCACCACATTCTTTCAAAGGAAAGAGACTATCCGCTCGACAGTTTTGAAGGGATGTTACGGTACATGAGAAAGGACATACAAATTAAAAGAAAAAAAATCTGGTCAAAGAACAATGGCGAAATATTAACAGCATGAAATATCAAATAAACTGCACATAGCCAGATAAGACAAAACGACATCATGCAAATGAACCAAAGAGTGGAATTTATGTTGGAATAACCAAAATAGGAAACAGACATTGCTTCTTTATCAACAGTGGGTTTAATTTTGTTGTGAAAAACCCCACCAAACTGCAGAAACAAAGGAAAGCTGGTGAAAGGGAGACCAAAAGATCCAAGTCTCTGCCCCATTTTCACCGTGACTCAGTCAGTTTGGCGGAGGAACTGTGACACCAGTTGGCCGGGTGACTACCTCCCCTTGGGAGAGCATGAGTAAAGAGACGTGGGAGGGATCACCCAGCCTGCGCCACACACTGCTTCGCTGCACTTTACACCTCTCTGGGACTTCAGCAGTTGCGACCAAAGGCCTGCAGGACTGGTGGAACAGTTGGGCTGTCTGAACACTGGTACTGGCACTCTGTGAAAGGAAGAACTGGTGTGGGCTGGTTTTGAACAGAAAGTACGGGGTACATGCATACATCCACATGTTTTTAAAAAAAATGAAATGTCCAAACCTATATGGGAGGTGCTTCCTTTTATATCCCTAAAAATCTTCTTCCTTGTAACATAAAGGTGAAGGAATCCTCGAAATAGCTGCAGGCCAGGGTGATGCAATAATTTTCAATCTGTAAAAGACTATAAAAAAAAACCCAAAATGAGACTCCGACATAAAATTTGCACAATTATATGGCATTTGATATGCATATATATTCACACAGTGTATCATTAGAATGTATATGGACCAGTGCTTTTGGTTAAACATTGCTAACAACTCTTCCAATACTTGCTCACATTTTCCAGTAGCTATACATGTTAGCAGATGTGGACTTCACAGTTTATCTTCAGTACCCCTTCCTGGCCAAATGTAGACCTTGTTTAGGTCCTAACACTTTTTCTGAGCTTTGCAAAGTGCAGTTTGAGTTGTTAAAGTTTTCAATATCTGCTGCGAAAGACGTCTGTTGTTTCCGGTAAACTTTAATAAAGGCGTCAGCAGGATGCTACTGTAAATCTACAAAATGCCCATGTTTATGATCTATGTGGTGACTATCACTATAACCACTACATGCATGAATGATAAAAATAGTACGATGTGAATCTCTATCAGCCCAGTGTGTCTCCCTCCCGCTGAGACTCCTGCGTTGTTGGAGCAGCCGATGGCATTTGGAATACCACCACCCACCCTGTAGCCCTCATCTCTCGTCTTTTCCTCACAAGTGACACCCTTTAAAACTTGTGTGTCTGTCTCAATTCCAGCTAATGACCTTAAATAGATCCCCATATTTCATAATACCTGATAATAGGGCAGAAGAGAGAAGGACCTTTTCTATAGATTGAAGGCTTGTCTGCACGTCCCCCGCTCTCCAGACCGGCCCTCTGTATTGTCTGAAATCTCTTTAAAGGGCATCAATTACAATCACATCACTTGCGACAGTGAGTAGTTGCAGCAGGACACCGCCTTGCGCGTTATGGGATGTTAGACTGTGCGACCACACAAAGCCTGCTGTGTCTCTCTCGGCTCCCCTGTGTGCGTAATAACCCCCTCTCAGACATGAAGGCAGGGCTTTGATTTTCATGGCTGCGGCCTCAGCTCTCAGCGGAGCGCAGAGAGAGGATGATCAATGGGAGTGATCTGATTCCTTTGGCCCGTGCCAGACCCTTTCTTAACCCTGCTAACCCAATCAGCCAGTGTTGCCAGGCAACCAGTCCCAGGAGGATGCGTTGCAAGTGGGTGGGGTGCCAGTGGCTTTCCTGAGTACCAAAAGATCACAGTGGATATATTTCACTCAAATGGCACCAGTCTCAGCTATGTTGTCTTCTACAGGCTGAAATTGCAAGGCGCAGGGAGGGGCTGATAAACAGGCTCTCATACAGGCGAGCAGAGGTTGAGTAATGGGTAGTGATTCATAACGGGCACTCACACAAATAAATCACAAAAGCAAAACACGTAAATATGTGGTAAAGTAGCAACACTGTAGGAGCAAATAAGAAAATGAAAGTGAAAATGCATCTTATATGAAAAACTTGAGTCCTGAATAAGTTAAGGATATGACAGGTAATAAGAATAAAGCACCAGGAATAAGTTTGCAGCCATACTAAGACTCTGTGTGGTTGTATTTAATTGTGTAAGAAAGTCACTGTCACTCACTGGTCAGTGGACTCCTACTACTCTTGGCATTTGATTTTGAAGAAGATGTTGGCATAATGGAGAGGGTGATAGCACCAGGGAGATAAACTGCATTCTTAACAGTCAGTCATGTTACCAGTGCAAAGCTCTGGAGGGCAAAACATAATTTAAATATCCTGAACATAGAACGTCAGTACACGACTGCCACTTTCCATCTGTTTCAAGCAACAGGCAACCTCCAGAGCTGAAAGGGAGCCAAAAGATAAGTGGCAGAAACTGCAGTTCCTCTAGTGACCACTCGAGGCTGCCTCCAAACAGTTAATCCCTATTGTGTTACGCATTAAAATGTCCAACTTTACAGCATTAAAAAGGACATCTACAGCCTGTCTTCTATGATTAGTTTTGTCATTCGTGATTACTCTACGTGGGGTTATTTATATATTTTTATAAGTCATCCACTTGGATAGTTGAGTTAGGCGTGTGGACACATTAATGGACACACATCCCACACAGACACATGGAGCTGATTGTAGTTTGCTAGGCTTCATCCACTATTTCAAGTTGTTGAACTGAGTCTGTTCACAGTGTAGACGCTTGTGTTGTGTGGTACTGACCATCCAAAAAGTTTTGGTGACTGAGATTCATGAAAGCAATGGGTAGCATCAACCTTACGACATCCATCTTTCACACTGTCTTTGGTTTCAAGCTATGAAAACTGAGCTCCTCTCTCCAAAGAGACAAAAAACAACCAAGTCAGGAAAGTGCAAGGAAAATGTTCAGAAGAACAAATAAGCCTATGCATTTCTGTATTGTCTACTTGTATATATGAGGGTTTAAAGAAGTGTTTTTGCATGTAATCCTTGAATCTATGTTATGCTAGTAGCTGTCAAAAAACTGAGAGACTTGTTAGTACATCCAGTTTAGAAACTAGCTTTCATTTTGTCAAAGCAAAGGCGAGATAGCTTGCTATGGAACACTGATCTATCAGCTGTTAGTTTTCAGGGTCATTGTTGGCAGTGTTCTGGGGCAGTAGTAATAGGAGTAATATTTTTGAAAAGTCTTTTTGACATAAATCGAATTAACACTTTGAGTCACGTGAAAAAGAAACTTTTCACCCCGAGGTCAGAATGTCTAATAGAGAAACTGCAAAAACCCAAGAGCTCTATCTCAGACTCTACAGGCCTCAATTAGCATGTTAAAACTTCTCAACATGCATGGCTTGTCAAGGGAAATTCTCTTCTCTCTGAAACAAACATGGCAGCACAGCTTGGGTTTGCAAAGTTGCATCTGAGTAAATCACAAGACTTCTGGACCAATGTTCTTTGGACAGAAGACCAACCCAAGATGTTTGGTCAAGATGTTTTCGCAACTGTGCTTGTTTGTCAGGGTTAGGGAAAGTGTGATTGCAAGCTGTTCTATACTCTACTCTTCAAGATGAAGAATCCAGAACAATAAACATATATGTATATATAAACATATATATACATATGTACATATATATATATATATATATATATATATATATATATATATATATACATATATATATAGATAGATATATATCCTGTTCCCAGGACTGCGCTCTTCTGGACAGAGATCTCCGATGTTGTTCCCGGGATCTGCTGGAGCCACTCGCCTAGCTTGGGAGTCACCGCACCTAGTGCTCCGATTACCACGGGGACCACCGTTACCTTCACCCTCCACATCCTCTCGAGCTCTTCTCTGAGCCCTTGGTATTTCTCCAGCTTCTCGTGTTCCTTCTTCCTGATATTGCTGTCATTCAGAACCGCTACATCGATCACTACAGCCGTCTTCTTCTGTTTGTCTACCACTACTATGTCCGGTTGGTTAGCCACCACCATTTTGTCCACCTGTATCTGGAAGTCCCACAGGATCTTAGCTCGGTCATTCTCCACCACCCTTGGGGGCATCTCCCATTTTGACCTCGGGACTTCCAGGTTATACTCGGCACAGATGTTCCTGTACACTATGCCGGCCACTTGGTTATGGCGTTCCATGTATGCCTTGCCTGCTAGCATCTTGCACCCTGCTGTTATGTGCTGGATTGTCTCTGGGGCATCTTTACACAGCCTGCACCTGGGGTCTTGCCTGGTGTGATAGACCCCAGCCTCTATGGATCTTGTACTCAGAGCTTGTTCTTGTGCTGCCATGATTAGTGCCTCTGTGCTGTCTTTCAGTCCAGCTTTGTCCAGCCACTGGTAGGATTTCTGGATATCAGCCACCTCCTCTATCTGCCGGTGGTACATACCGTGCAGGGGCTTGTCCTTCCATGATGGTTCCTCGTCTCCCTCCTCTTTTTTGGGTTTCTGCTGCCTGAGGTATTCACTGAGCACTCGGTCAGTTGGGGCCATCTTCCCAATGTATTCTTGGATGTTCGTTGTCTCATCCTGGACTGTGGTGCTGACACTCACCAGTCCCCGGCCCCCTTCCTTCCGCTTAGCGTACAGCCTCAGGGTGCTGGACTTGGGGTGAAACCCTCCATGCATGGTAAGGAGCTTTCTTGTCTTTATGTCAGTGGCTTCTATCTCCTCCTTTGGCCAGCCTATTACCCCAGCAGGGTACCTGATCGCGGGCAGGGCGTACGTGTTGATGGCCCGGATCTTGTTCTTACCATTCAGCTGACTCCTTAGGACTTGCCTGACCCTCTGCAGGTACTTGGTGGTTGCAGCTTTTCTAGCGGCCTCTTCATTGTTCCCATTCGCCTGTGGGATCCCCAGGTACTTGTAACTGTCCTCTATGTCTGCAATGTTGCCTTCTGGTAGTTCAATCCCCTCAGTTCTGACTACCTTCCCTCTCTTTGTTACCATCCGACTACACTTCTCCAGTCCGAACGACATTCCAATGTCATTGCTGTATAGCCTGGTAGTGTGGATCAGTGAATCGATGTCTCGTTCACTCTTGGCAAACAGCTTGATGTCATCCATGTACAGGAGGTGGCTGACAACTGCTCCGTTCCGTAGTCGGTATCCGTAGCCAGTCTTGTTAATGATCTCACTGAGGGGGTTCAGGCCTATGCAGAACAGCAGTGGGGACAGAGCATCTCCTTGGTAGATCCCGCACTTGATGGTGACTTGTGCTATGGGCTTGGAGTTGGCCTCTAGTGTTGTATGCCACATCCCCATTGAGTTCCTGATGAAGGCTCTTAGGGTCCCATTGATCTTGTACAATTCTAGGCATTCCAGTATCCAGCTGTGGGGCATTGAGTCATAGGCCTTCTTGTAATCAATCCAGGCAGTGCACAGGTTGGTCAGTCTGGTCTTGCAGTCTCGGCTGACTGTTCTGTCTACCAGTAGCTGGTGTTTTGCGCCTCTGGTATTCTTGCCAATTCCTTTCTGTGTCCCGCTCATGTATTGACCCATGTGCCTGTTCATCTTAGCCGATATGATGCCTGACAGGAGCTTCCATGTAGTACTGAGGCAGGTTATTGGTCGGTAGTTGGAGGGGACCGGTCCCTTCTTGGGGTCCTTCGGTTAGCCATTCCGGGTGTCTCTCGTTAACTAGCAGCTGGTTCATTTGTGCTGCCAGACGCTCGTGGAGTGCAGTCAGCTTCTTTAGCCAGTAGGCGTGAACCATGTCGGGCCCTAGGTGCTGTCCAACTCTTCATACTGGAGACCCTTTCTTGGATATCTGCCACTGTGATGGTTACTGGACCCTGTTCAGGGAGGTCGCTATGGTCTGCCCTCAGATCCACTAGCCACTGAGCATTGTCGTTATGGGTTGCGTCCTTCTCCCATATGCTCTTCCAGTATTGCTCCGTCTCCAGCCTTGGTGGTGCTGTTCTCTTATTATTATTGTTCCCTTGCCACTGAGAGTACACCTTTGCTGGTTCTGTGGAGAACAGCTGGTTTATTCTCCTGCCTTCTATCTCTCTGGTGTACCTCCTCAAGCGGCTGGCCAAGGCTGTGAGTCTTTGCTTGGCAGTTTCCAGGGCCTCAGGTATGGACAGCTTGCTGTATTTCTTATGCACCTTCTTTGTCGCACCTTTCTGCACCTCCGTTAGTTGGCTAACCTCCCTCCGTGCTACTTTGATCTTGCCCTCTAGCCTCCTTCTCTATGGAGGGTACTGCCCCTTGTGGCTGTTCAACTTGTAGCCAAGCATCTCACTGATCACTGCTGCTGTATTGTAGATCAGCTTGTTAGTGTCGGTAATCGTGGTTGTAGGTATTGTCCGTAGTGCTGCATTAACATCATCTAGCAGACCTTCTGAGGGTACTTCACGTAATCTTGGTAACCGGCTACGGGGGATCCAGGTTTCAAGCTTGGCCATGATCCTATTTTTCAGGTCAGTTCCTCTCGCACTCAATGATCCTTCTCCTATTGCACTTGGGGCTATGTACCCAATCTCGGGTGGGGGTGATGATATCTCCCCCCTGACCTGGCGTCCTGACTCCTCCTTGCCGTAGCATTTGTGTTGTACCTCGTCAATCTCTAGCTGTGAGAGCAGTCCCTTCTTTCGAATGTTGGAACACTGAGCTACTAGTTGTTTCGCCGTCATTATGGATGTTGGGTATCGAAGAATCCATAGGTCCCTCATCCTATTCATGTAGCCCCTTCCGCCGGGGTTACTTGCGTAGTAGCATTCCAACAACACCCTGTTTTCGTCTCTTGCCCACCGATGCCTTCTTGTTCCAGTAGCCCACTTTTCGTCAGGGTGCCCTGGTTCCTCAACACCTGACGCGGACCTTGTTGATCCGGGCGACGTCCGAGCTGGCATGCCTTCATATTTATCTGTCTCGCTCATGTCTGCGGTAGGCTCGCTTAGCATAGGGGGTCAAGCCTTAGGACCCTTACTGGATACAGACGCCCCAGGCAGGAATCGAACTTGCGATCCTCTGTTCCAAAGGCGTGTAGTCTAACCACTACGCACACACACACACACATATATGTGTGTATATATATATATATATATATATGTGTGTATATATATATATATATATATATTAGGGGTGCAACGATACACAAAATTCACGGTTCGGTTCGGTTCGATACTTTGGTGTCACGGTTCGATATTTTTTCGATACAAAAAAATGTTCATGCCTTTTTAATCTGTCATTTATTAAAATTATAAATATATATTTTAACTCAAAAGTACAGTTTTTAAATTTAACCCTAACCCTTGTGCGTGTTTTTTATTTTGACAGCGAGTGCGCACCTGCGGACCACTTATGTGCAGCCCTGGTTATTTAGCTCGTCATATTGCAGCCACAGAAATTCTTTTGTCCATGAAACCATAAAGCTGCACTTTCTTTTTGCCTTATAGTCTGATTTGTCATAACTTCTCCGTTTTGTGGTAAGCTTTTCTTTGGCTGTCACTTCTTCACCCTGACCTCTCTTATTTGGCTCAGCAGAACTAAAATATATATGCTGCTGCTTTTACACACGCACTCACATAAGCTCAGCGATTCTCTGCGCGATCAACCTCTCACATGTTTAAGCTTGCTGCGGGAGATTTCACTTGTCATGTTTGCATAGTAAGCTAACGATTAATAAGACGATGTCAGAGGAATTGGTGCACAAATTATCATCACTCACAGATCAGTGCTGTCGCTCTCTATACACAGTTCGCACGATTGCAAAGTGAAAGCAAAAAAAACAAGCGCAAATTCAAACGCGATTACAATATGTCACATATTGACAGTGGCTCACCGATGCCAATGACATAATTACCCAGCTACATTTCTGAAAGAATGCAAAAGCATTGACATATATTTTTCCTTCCTACAATAGCCCGACGGGCAGGGCAGAGATAGATTTTGGTAGCCCGACTGGAAAAATCGCTAGCTCCAGGACGTCGGGCTAGTGATATTGCAAGCCCTGTATCTGATTGAGGAATCACTCATCTTTGGAAAAGAGAGTTTATTACAGAGAAATGTCTCTTTCCAAAATAAAAGCTATACTATCCGCTTCTTCTGGGCTATATTCTCAGCAGCATAAGGAGAATCATGTGCTAACAGCTGTCTAAATGACTCGGCTAAAGTTAGTAGCATGCTTGTTGTTTTTGTCTTTGCACTAGGATGATGTCGGCGTAAATGTGCAGTAATATTCGTTGTGTTCCCACTAGTGCTTTCAGGTTGATCTCGTTGAAATGACCTTAACGCCACAACACGGCAAATCTCCGTTAACGAGCTACCGCCGATCGCCCCGTGCATGGGGCTAGACGGCCAACACGTTAACGAGCTAACTGCGCTAACACACTAGTTCCCACCCATGTAATTGAGCATTGCATGGCACATCCAACATACTGTTTTACTTTAGTCCATGACTCGCTTACCTTCAGGGTCATACGTCACATGAAAACCAAAATAATTCCAAACGCCAGATCTGAATGTTGCAAGGAGAGCTTAACTTCTGTCTTGTTAGCTTGCCCTGCGCTCTTCCTTCTGACTATGCTGTCTGTGTTGAGCGCTCAGTGAATCTGCGCTCGACAGTGCAGCCTAGGCGGAGTAGTCGAACGCAGATTCACTGAGCGCTCAACACAGACAGCATCGTCAGAAGGAAAGTTGATAAAATAAATTACAAATGTTGTATTGTTCGATACATATGCGTACCGAACCGAAAGCACTGTATCGAACGGTTCAATATCGATACGAATATCGTTGCACCCCTAATATATATATATATATATGTATATATATATATATATATATATATATATATAATATATATATATATATATAATATATATTATATATGTGTGTGTGTGTGTGTGTGTGTGTGTGTGTGTGTGTGTGTGTGTATATATAAAAAAAAAAAAAAAAAACACCCAGCACGCCCCTGCGGGCGGTTTATCCTTCAAGCTCGGGTCCTCTACCAGAGGCCTGGGAGCTTGAGGGTCCTGCGCAGTATCTTAGCTGTTCCCAGGACTGCGCTCTTCTGGACAGAGATCTCTGATGTTGTTCCCGGGATCTGCTGGAGCCACTCGCCTAGCTTGGGAGTCACCGCACCTAGTGCTCCGATTACCACGGGGACCACCGTTACCTTCACCCTCCACATCCTCTCGAGCTCTTCTCTGAGCCCTTGGTATTTCTCCAGCTTCTCGTGTTCCTTCTTCCTGATATTGCTGTCATTCGGAACCGCTACATCGATCACTACGGCCGTCTTCTTCTGTTTGTCTACCACCACTATGTCCGGTTGGTTAGCCACCACCATTTTGTCCGTCTGTATCTGGAAGTCCCACAGGATCTTAGCTCGGTCATTCTCCACCACCCTTGGAGGCATCTCCCATTTTGACCTCGGGACTTCCAGGTTATACTCGGCACAGTATGTATATATATATATATATATATATATATATATATATATATATACACACACACACACACACATATATATATATGTGTATATTTATATATATATATATATATATATATATATACTGTGCCGAGTATAACCTGGAAGTCCCGAGGTCAAAATGGGAGATGCCTCCAAGGGTGGTGGAGGCATGCAAGCTCCTTACCATGCATGGAGGGTTTCACCCCAAGTCCAGCACCCTGAGGCTGTACGCTAAGCGGAAGGAAGGGGGCCGGGGACTGGTGAGTGTCAGCACCACAGTCCAGGATGAGACAACGAACATCCAAGAATACATTGGGAAGATGGCCCCAACTGACCGAGTGCTCAGTGAATACCTCAGGCAGCAGAAACCCAAGAAAGAGGAGGGAGACGAGGAACCATCATGGAAGGACAGGCCCCTGCACGGTATGTACCACCGGCAGATAGAGGAGGTGGCTGATATCCAGAAATCCTAACAGTGGCTGGACAAAGCTGGACTGAAAGACAGCACAGAGGCACTAATCATGGCAGCACAAGAACAAGCTCTGAGTACAAGATCCATAGAGGCTGGGGTCTATCACACCAGGCAAGACCCCAGGTGCAGGCTGTGTAAAGATGCCCCAGAGACAATCCAGCACATAACAGCAGGGTGCAAGATGCTAGCAGGCAAGGCATACATGGAACGCCATAACCAAGTGGCCGGCATAGTGTACAGGAACATCTGTGCCGAGTATAACCTGGAAGTCCCGAGGTCAAAATGGGAGATGCCCCCAAGGGTGGTGGAGAATGACCAAGCTAAGATCCTGTGGGACTTCCAGATACAGACGGACAAAATGGTGGTGGCTAACCAACCGGACATAGTGGTGGTAGACAAACAGAAGAAGACGGCCGTAGTGATCGATGTAGCGGTTCCGAATGACAGCAATATCAGGAAGAAGGAACACGAGAAGCTGGAGAAATACCAAGGGCTCAGAGAAGAGCTCGAGAGGATGTGGAGGGTGAAGGTAACGGTGGTCCCCGTGGTAATCGGAGCACTAGGTGCAGTGACTCCCAAGCTAGGCGAGTGGCTCCAGCAGATCCCGGGAATAACATCGGAGATCTCTGTCCAGAAGAGCGCAGTCCTGGGAACAGCTAAGATACTGTGCAGGACCCTCAAGCTCACAGGCCTCTGGTAGAGGACCCGAGCTTGAAGGATAAACCGCCCACAGGGGCGTGCTGGGTGTTTTTTTTTTATTTTATATATATATATATATATATATATTCACACATATATATATATGTGTGTGTGTGTGTGTGTGTGTGTGTGTGTGTGTGTGTGTGTGTGTGTGTGTGTGTGTGTATATATATATATATGTGTGTGTATGTATGTATGTATGTATGTATGTATGTATGTATGTATGTATGTATTGTATTGCTTGGTGCCCATGTGGCACCAACAAGCATTCCACATTCAATATCACTTAAATCACCTTTCTTTTAAAGTTCCTGCCATGAGTAGTTGAACACATATACCCATATAAGGCGGTTGGAGAGTGTTCTTACCACAGTACCACCAACAAAAATATATTTTTTCTGGGAAGTTTATAAATAGGAGCACCCTCAAAAACTAGTCACTTTATGAGCTTCTCGTTCTCCTCCCTTCAAAAGACAGATGATGATTAACTTGAGATTGAATTAACTTTCCAGTCTCAAGACTAATTTCTCTTCTGTGAAATTGGGTTGTGAACATTTTATTTCTGATAGAAGCAAAGGTAGGAGAAGCAAAGGTAGGAGAAGCAAAGGTAGGAGAAGCAAAGGTAGGAATTTGTTTGCGTTGAGTCCCAGTGTGCATGCATATGGGTGTCTGTGTGGTATCTTAGTTCTGCTCTGTGTGTAGTAACGAAGGAATAGACAGCGCTGACAGCAGTTCACAGCTCACCTTGTTAAGTGGTTGGAATTTCTGCTTTTCATCCCACCTTTCTAGCAGAAGCATTAAGTGCTGGAGGCAAGTCATTTTTTTTACTAACCACTGTATCTATAAGAACCCGTCAGAACAAAGATTCATATCGCAATCGCAACTTCACAATATTTTACGTCCATATTGTTAATTTAAACCTGCATCTGGAGCACGCACCCAGCCCATTTCCCACGTTTCTCCCCTACCCTCCACCTCACTAACTCTCCATAGACCCTTACAGTACATCACAGCCCAATTAGCGTTCTTCTGCCTCAGACGTCATGGCAGTCTAGGTTCAGAGGCTGGAGGTTGGAGAGCATGTTCCCTGGATTTGGACTGAACGCTGTACTCATTACTGGACTTGTCAGCTGACCTCTGATGTGATTTTCCTCACATCATTAGAGATGCTGCAGATCTCAGAGCTAAACCGGACTTATCCACACTCACGTCACAGCGCCATTATCTACTGCCGTCACGCTATCGATCTATGTATTAGCAGACAGTATAACCTCATGAAATCATCCGTGTGCAGGACAGTGGTTGTAACTTTGCAAGCAGACAGGGTGAAGGAGGTTGCAGACACTGGGCAAATGTGTACACAATTAACAATTCCATCCTACTATGGTGATTCAACCTTGTGTTGGGAGGTCATTGACAACGATGAAAGCGATAAAAGTCCTTTTTGTAGTAGTTTTCATATCTGGATGCTCATCATTCATCCACCACCAGAAAGATAGTGGTAATAAATCAGTTTCTCTAAATCCTGCTAAAGATAGAGGGAGAGTTAATTTATCTCACTTGTGCTGACGTGGATGTACCCGTATTCTGTTGTTGCAAAAAAAAATGTACCTGGTGAGCATATATAAATCATTCACTACCAGAATAGTACATCCAGTCATCTCTTAGAAAAGCAACATCAAATACTTACGTACACAAGCTATTTTAGCCTTGCTCTTTTTTTTCCTCCTGCAGCTCAATGAAAACACATTTTTACTCAAAGAAATAAATAATCAGAGAAAAGGGTGCAAGAGAAAATAAGGTTTTGCTTTGTAGATGCAACTTTGAGTCAGTTTGTTTCTTAACATGTATAATGAATAGAAATACAAAAAAATGTACTTATGTATCAACTTAAAATAGTAAATAGAAAGTTAAAGCTTGCCACACTTTGTGTGTATTTGGAGCTTCTTGTCTGCTTTATTTTGGCTTTCTTGGTGATGCACCACACAAAAGAACAAAGATAAAAGGAGCAAAGAAGAGTCTTCAATGATATATCATTCATGAGGAATTTCAAGTGAAACACTTTAAGCTCTGTCCTACAGGACCAATGAAGCTATGAAGGAAAGTTAGAAAAGTTTATACAGACAGCAACTAGAATATAACGAGAATTTTGTTCCTGTCATTCATGTCAAACCTACACTATTAGCTAGATATCTTTTAGGTTCTAACATCAGTACGCATTGGTCTGATTTGCAGAGCTGAGGTGTCCGAGGGGAAAAGAGAACCAGTCAGGAACAACTTACTAATTTGCAAAATCTTGCAGGTCATAGTGTTGACTGCACAGAGCCTCGTATTTACTAACTTTTACATCATTCAAATCCAAGTAGAACCTCATAAACTCACCGACACAGAAACTATAACTCTGCTCTTGGTGCTACGCTCACATCTATCACAACATATTTGCTGAGCTAAGTTGTGTTGAAATATAGATAAACATGTCCTAGATACCCAAAACATAAAAGAAAGAACTACTGAACTGAAGAAGTTCTATATAAATTATTTGAGAGATTTGTTATATTCTTTGGCTGTGTGTTCTTTATCAGAAAATATCTGCCTATTGCTGCTGGACTCAAAATATGTAGTAGTAGAATCACTACTGTAAATATAAAAATATTGATTAGAGCTTTAATGGTAGAATGCAGCTTTCATCATCAAAATTTAATTTGTGCAATGTTTGTATTTTCACTATGATGAGTCCATTCATTCATTTTGCTCCACAGCAGCAGATGCTCAGGGCTGTCATATATATATATATATATATATATATATATATCAACTTCCTCTTATCCATCTTTACTGGAAATTTCCTTCATCGGTCTTCCTGGTTGTGGGACATCCTAATAAGATTTAATGGATTCCTTTAAACCATTTAGTGACCACCTTCTTTATGACACACAGATAAACAGGTGATGAATAGGAAAGGTAATTAGATGCAACTCCAGCTGAAAACATGTTTGTAAATTAGCTGAGCATTCGCTGCGTGACCATTTCAATCTGGTTTGCGGAAGAAATTAATTTTCTGTCATATGCGATTAGACAGCTTGCTTTGGATGTTATCCTGTTAACGCTTGAGTAAATGATTCATTCATCGTGTTTGGATTTTATAGACCATCAACATTCTTTTTACAATGTTGCCAAACATTTGTTTTAATATATTTTACAGTCCTTTAGAGTACATTTCTTGGGCCGTGCAGGTTTTAGAGGTCTTATTCACAACATGCCAAGTTGTTTGATGTCCTTACATAAAGAGTAAGTAGGTTAATGACCTAAAACAGAGGTTGACCTAATTTTCACCTGATCCCTAATCTGCAACTTAGTAACCACGGTAAGTTAAATACCTTAATTACGCTGGTGGTCACTGACTGAAGATAACCTTTGGGTGGTTCATTAGAGTTAGCTACTACAAGAATGAGCTCACTATCATTCTTGTCTTCTCTGCTCCCTGTTTCATATGTATCTTTAATATCTTCAGTTACTAAAATAGAGCCTCTATCTTTAGCTGTTCACAGTTCATCTTAGCAGACAGTGACTGCTCCTGAAATAAAGCGTCCTGTCTAGTCAGACTCCTCCCGAGGTAACGCTGCCGGGTGGAAGTGTTGATGAAGCAGCAGGGAGCGAATCACAGAAATTCAATTCAATTCAGGTTTATTTATATAACACCAAATCACAACAGCAGTCGACTCAAGCTGCTTTCTACTGTAAGGTAAAGAGCCTCAAAATTATATAGAAAAAATCCCAACACTGAAAAGTGGGAAGGAAAAACTCCCTTGTAACAGGAAGAAACCTGAAGGGAAAGAGAAAATTGAAAAGATAAAATTCCCATTTTGATTTAAGAAACTCTAGGAACCACAGCTAAGACTGCAGTCTGAGAGAGAAGAGCTCTATTAAAATAATACGGTACGATGAGGTCTTTAAGATAAGATGGGGATTATTCAATATTTGTATGTGAGGAGAAGGACTTTAAATTTGATTCTGGATTTAACAGGGAGCCAGTGAAGCCTGGGAGAAATGTGATCTCTCTCTCGTCCCTGTTAGTCTCCTTAGAAAAAACAGAAGACTTTCAGGAACTGAAAAACAATGACATCATCATTTTGTAGCTGTTTAATAATTCCAGAGTAAGAAAATAGAAAAGGAAGAAAATGCAAAAAACACAGCAACACAGCTGCTGTAAACTTTAAAATGTGCAAGGATGGAAAAAGTTACGGTCTACGGTCTTCCTCGTGTCTTGAAAAATGCATGATACTCGTTTATTTGTCCCTTGCACATGCTGAAAAATCTCTGCTGAGCAGCAAACAGCCTCCTCTGTCAGAATCAGCACCATTACTGTCTAACAGTGAACTGTAGTGTTAAGCTCAGAGCTTATTAAAAAAGACTGAGCACACCGCATCTTCAGACAGCCCAGAATCCTTCATTTTTCTTAGTGTTTAGGAACACATGAAGGGGCTGTGCACCTGGGTGTCATCCAGTGTACATTCTGGTCTTTCATTGGCCCTTATGTCTTTGTTGGTGTCCTCTTTGAAGGAATTGAATTATGTCATTAGGTTTTTTTATCCAATAACATCATCAACCACACTGAGCGTTAGGAAATCCAACAAATTATTCTTAACTAGGACACGTACATGTGTACGTCACATGCTACATGCTTGTTTCATGTTGCTTTTAGGTATATGTATCAGCTTGAGCCAAGCCTCATTTCTTTATATTTTGCAAGGAAAATTGGAATATGTTCAAAAATACATAGAAACAGAAATTCTAACAAGCTTGGAAGTCAATTATTGGTAGAGTACGACCACCTTTATTGCTCAAAACATACTAAACTCTCCTAGTTCAGTTCTTTCTTGTCTTTCTTTAAGTAGTCTTTAGAAATAGTTCTTCAGGCTTCTTCAAGGACCAAATATGCCATGTTTTCAGCTAATATTTCTTTGCTAAAATACTATACTATATAAACTGTGTTATTTTTGTGATTTTTAACATTCATCTAAAGAAATGGGAACAAACCATATGTTTTGTGACAGGCTGCAAGTAACAAAAGTCCTCAAAACAAAATTTGAAATTGCTGCTGTGAAAAAAAAAAACCTCTGAAAGACCTTCAGAAAAACTGGAGAAGTGTTGCACAAGAACATTTAGTTTTAAAAAGCTGACAAGAAAGTCTGACTCCTGGAATTTAAATAAAAAGAAATTACAAAGGGCTCAGGACTTACTGTACTGTATTACTCACAGTTATATCAAATAAAACAGCTTCACATAAACGATGCAAACACAATCAGTGGATGTGAGAGGCCTCACTAGTTTCTTTCCTTTGTCTTTATCACTGTTTATGTCTGTGTGTGTTTCACTACACAGAGTTCCGAACAAGCCTCAATCCAACTTCCAAATAATTATTTCACACTCAAAAGTCACATTAATAGCCGATCAGTCATATTTGTGAACAATAATGTAACAGATTATAACCCTGCGGTGGACAGACAACCTGCCTCTTGCCCTAAAACAGGTGGGTAATCTCAATTCCCAGCATGACCCTCAGCTGGATACATAGTTAAGAAAATGGATGGATAAATAACGGATTATATGACATGTCTGAGCTGATTTTCAAAATGTTGCAGAGGATGAAACAGAGTGTCAGTAATTATGAGCCTGTTCCTGCAGTTCATATATCAGGACAGAGTGTACAACAATTGCTAATGGTTCCATTATAGTGGACATTAATGGGTCTCTGGAGGAGCTCTGGTTTGTTGGGCTTACACTGTTTTAGAAATATTACTAAAATGAACTTGAAACTGAAATCTAAAGTCCACCAACTGTGACATGTTTTTTTTCTCCTTTTTTGTAAAAGGTGCACTAAATGTACCTCTAAGCGTGAAAGTTTCACAGTTGCTCAACACATGCTAATATGGAGCCTGCAGTCCACCTTTTACTTATGTATTCACACTGAATTAATATCAGCATTAAATATTATTCAGTGAGAATGCAGGAGGGCACGCTATAGCCCCTTGTGGCCCCTGAGGTTAAAGAATTTCATCATTTTATATCATTTCTGCCAAATATATGTATTGGTTTCATTTAATATTGAAACCTCTGCCCTCTGTATGACTACTGCAGCACTTCGATGTTAACTATGAACGTCCTTAAACACATTCTGCACATGAATATGCAGAAGCTGTATGCAAGGAACATATTTTTGGTATCAAGAAAACTTGTGCTGATATCTGCTGACTACATGAAAAGCCCTACAGGTAAGTCAGCAGACTAGCTAATAGGTTCCCAGAATGAGTGATCTTCTACTGCTTGCGCTGGTGTGAAACTCTCACAGGTTAGTTATCTGTCCAAGAGCTTAGCAAGTTCTCAACAGATATATGGTTCTTTTATAAAATGTCAAAAGGAAAAGCTTGTCTAGTTCCCAAAAGTAAGATTATTTAAAAAAGCAACTAACTCAAACTGAACTAATGCTTAGCCATAGATACTGGTTAAGGTGTTTTTGGATAATATCTACAGGTCCCGTGTTTTCTTTTCAGGAACCAGTGGCTCTGTGTTTCATGCCCTTTAGCTACTTGTGAGTATAAAACAGTAGCTCACAAGAAAACTAAGAATGGAACAAGACATTAGGAGAGAAGACAGAGTTAATACGTACAGAAACAAGACAACGTGGTAAAACGGTAGGACAGGGAGATTTTAGGAAAGAAGCAAAAACTAATAAATAATCATATAGTATTAAATTGGACATCCATCCATCCATCCGTCTTCTTCTGCTTATCCAGGGCTGGGACAAGGGGGCGATGCATTTATAATACATAACATGTAAATATAGATAGGTGATACTAATCAGTAATATCATTATTATAAACTTAGTTACTAACTATTACTGGAAGTAGAATTTGAGGTCATATATATATTAATTAATAGTATATTAATATATGTACACAAATATTTTAAAAAGACACACATTTTCCTAAATATATTTATATATCAAAGCATGATAATTAAAATAAAGTGGAATGCAGATCTAACACTTTACTCAAAGCTGAGGTGTTAAACAATTAACCTCTGGCAACAAGAAAGCATGAAAAAGCCACTCTCTTAAAAGTACGATGAAGCTTAAGTGATCGGTTATAAATAGTCTCACTTTAACTGCAGCTCTGTTGTAATTTTTGAGCTTTAACAAATAATTATCATCACATAAAGGTAACGTTCATATCACAGTAAAGCCCCCCCCCCCACAGGTGATGTGCCATGATCAGAAAGGTGGACGTGCTAATAATAGTGCTCATCAGGGTCTGTGTGTTCTTGGGGACACATTTTCATTTGAGCGTGCTGACGCTTCTCTTATGACAGTCAGGGCACGGCGGCTGAACCCACCCTGAATTTCATCGTCTCATACACCCTGAGGGTATCCAGTCAAACAAAAATCTACCTCCCCAGGAAAAGCCCATTTAACCACCAGCTGTCGTGTTGACCTGTGGTATAAATTGCTCTGCATTATAATGGTTCAAAAAGGACCATGGGAAAATGTCATTAAACGGCTTTTGGAGGAAAAAAAAATCTCACCGAGCTAAATTATATCAAAACCCTTTCTTGAAGTGATTATTAATTGAGAGGCTGCATCGCAAGGATGAGTGTTTCCTCCTCTTGTTTTAGAGGAATACAAGGGCTTTGCTCATTATTGGTCTTTTCAATGCAAGGCTGTTTTAGTGTCAAATGAGATTTGTCTCTCACCATTACAAGAAGTAATTGGCCGAGGCTCTCTCAGTAATTTACTCCCAGCCAGCGCTACTTTGCTTTATGGTGAATAATTGCTCCTGTCTGGCTCACAACTGTTACAGGCAACATGAGCACGGACCCCTGCAGCTGAAGGGACAACCATCCTCAAACCACAGCGCTCAAATTCTCATCTGTTTTGATATGTGGTGATGTCTTGTTTGCGGCCGAATCTCTTTAGAATTGTTTTTTTTTGTCGTTGCTTTTTACAAACTTTGTTTATTTGTCAGTAGGAATGCTTGCAGGTATAAAAGCAAACGTCACAAACTAGTAAATATTTGATGTGGTAATAAGGATTGATGCCGGTTTCGAATGCGCTCTGCCAGGATATTATCTGAAATCAAACTTCACTTCTGGCGAGTTTGTGTTCATGAAGGCAACTCCCAAACCACAGCGCAGCCTCTTGGTGATAAACAATGAAGGGAAATGATTCCACAATCTCATTTAATGGCCATAATGTTTTCATAAGACAACCTCACAGCACTATGGGTAATACAGGCGCACAGACATTTTAATAATATAGAGCCACAGTACTTCCCCCCCCCATAGAGCCCGCTTGAATAACATCACTGTATACTGATGAGGTGATGTGAGCCATATTAAAATGGAAAATATATTTATGCGGTTTCTTCTCGTCTGGAGATCATCATTTATCACCATGTGGGTTGTTACAGTAAATCACAAACTTAGAATATTTGAACCCAAAATTAAAACCTTTGTCATTTTCAGGGTCATTCAGAGAGAGAAAAGGATTAGAGGACCCACAATCCAATAAATAGATATAACTTTTTCAGTTCATACGGACTATTTTTATTCTGCTCAAAAAGTAGCACATTAAAATAACTAATCTGTTGCTACTGATTTAATGTTGAGCTGGAAAGCATCTCATTTTGACCAAGAATTCAATGCTGAATTTGATTAGTGGGACACAGTGGACAGCATAGAGGCACGTAACTCAATAAATAACCCCAAGTTTTCAGTGAAACTCTTCTTATGTTAGGTGGTAACTTTTTCGGGGTCGTCACAGGGGATCATCTGCCTCCATCTCACCCAGTCCCTAGCATCCTCCTGTGTCACACCAGCCTCTGCCTGTTCTCCTTCACCACATCCATGAATATCCTTTGTGGTTTTCCCTCTTTTCCTCCTGCCTGGCAGCTCCATCTTCAATATTCCCCACATAGCAAGCAGGTCTGGCCTGGATCTGGTATCAAGCCGGCACTGCTGGCTGACTTCTGGCATGATAATACGTATGTCATCCAGATATGGACTGGGCCTGGCGTAGATGGACATGTTTATGTGATGGCATGCCACATCTGGCTCGATTGTGGTTTGGTGTATATGACCCAGGCCCATAGAAAACAGGTCTTTCCTGGATCTGGTATCAAGCTGGCACTTCTGACTGACTGGTGTCATGGCAGGGTGTATGTCAACCAGATGTGGGCCAGGTCTGGCAGTAATGGCACTATTTATGTTCCTATTTTCCTATTTTAGTTAGAGCAACCAAATGCCATGTTTCAATACTATACTGCTATGGTAGCCAACATTTCAAATGCAGGTTTGACAGATTTGTGAGTGTACACTTTATCCAAAACCTAGTGAGGGTTTACTCACCGTTACCGGGTGGCTGTAGCTCAGGAGGTAGAGCAGGTCACCTACTAATCAGAAGGTTAGTGGTTCAATCCTTGGCTCCTCCAATCTGCATGGCAACTGTATGAATGTAGTTAGGAAGCACTCAGTTTAGAGACAGTGTGTGATTGGGTGAATATGGCATGCTGTATAGAGCACTTACAGTAATCTGGGATAGTGAAAAGCGTTATATACGAATCAGTCCATTCCCTGTCTGAACAGAGTTTTGTCATGTTACTTTTGCACTATTATGCACATGTTGTTATTACATGGCTTGATTAAGGTGCACATTAGGCTGACATCTGGTGCCAGAGCTGAAACTGTTCTGGAGCTTGGAAAGAAAAGCGTCCGGACGATTTTCTTTCCAAGCTCCTTAGACCTGTCATCAAATAACAATTATTTCTAGGAGTTGTGCCAGCTCACTTATTGTTTTACCCATCATTAGAGAGCAGTTTAATAATAATAAAAAAAAATCTGTAAAATTGGTATTTTTAGGGTTGCTTGTTGCCACTGCTTAAAAGGTTCATTTTCTATAAGGTATTTTGCCTTGTGCCTCCAACTTGTTAAACTACATTCTCTATAGGCAGCACAGAAAATTGTAGCTCACCTGGCAGCGAGCCACAAAGGAAACAGGCCCTCATGGTATATTGATAGCCTTGGCTCACATCAGAGTCCTTCACTGTCTGCTAGCAGTGTCCTGGTTATACATGCCTCACAAATTTTTAGCTTAGGGATAGAATTTGAATAAAAATGTCACAAATGATTTAGCGATAAAAATGTTCCTGTCCTCACGACATTCGTCCTTCACCTTGTGAAATAATTTGGCAGGCATCTAACAATGAGGCTTACTTATGCCATGACCTTGCAGCATTTCAGGAACAGCTTCATACAGAGAAGCGGGCTTGGGAATATAATGTTTAGAAACTGTTTTAAATAGGTTGTGGTTTGTAAAACATGAACTTGTTATAAAAAGAGAAGAATATGCTGATAAGTGCTGACTTCTGCTGCTCTGTTGTTCAATTCTATTTTAGAGGCTACTATAGGTGGACGTTGGCAAATATAACGTGAAACATGAAGACACAAACCAGTTAAACGATGAGAGTTTATTTCTGCGCCGTGAACGACAGTTTTGTCTGTTATTTATGCAAAGCTAACCACAGGAACAGGCCACTCACTATCAAGAGAACAGACTCATCCTGTATATCATTCACCATGCTCTTATTTTTAAAATCTAGCTCCTAGGCTGGTTGTCTTGAAATCTTTGAATCTGTGTTAAAGAATTTAGCAATTGGGAGGTTTGCTAATTTTCTAAACGTGACATGAAATTATGCATCAGCGTTGTTCATTATCTTAAATTATGTTAATAGAAGTCTTTCTCAGAGAAAGAC
Organism: Simochromis diagramma; assembly: GCF_900408965.1. Taxonomy (NCBI): domain Eukaryota; kingdom Metazoa; phylum Chordata; class Actinopteri; order Cichliformes; family Cichlidae; genus Simochromis; species Simochromis diagramma. Next base: position 8,318,405 of record NW_024387040.1, read on the forward strand.
TTTAATTACAGTAACGGCCAACTGGGCAATGATATAGCATCATGTTGTTTTCTTGCCCTGGCTTAAACATTTTTCTCCTTACTTAAAACTTGTTAGTTAAAAAATTTATTATAGTGTATATTATAATGTATTTAAGGCAGTTAAATTACCTTTGGAAGGTGTGATTTGTATAAGAAATTGACAGAGTGAAATGCAATGATTATGTGAACTGCATATCAAAAATCCAAATATAGAGTGTAAAAACTACTTTGAAACTTTTATGGGCAGCATAGCTGTTCACGTTCTGCATGTTTGCAAAGTCCCCCGGGCGATGACTGATGTAACTTATGGATCAGGTGCTTGCAGAGGTTCACGTGTTATAGTGAATTTCCCTGATGGAGATGGAGGGAAAGGGGTGATTGAGCAAAGAGGGCAACAACATGAGAGGGGCGGGATAATTTGCTCGTGTCCATTCATTAGGTACATGCCGACTCTCTGATTTATTTATTCTGTCAATCATGGTAATGATCGGACAGTCCCTCCTCCAATCAGAGTGTAGATCACTGACTCATTTATGCAACAGGGTATCCCATAAACTTTGGGTCTGCTTTGACTTCTTCTGCCTGACATATTTCAGTGCTTTAATTGTTGATTCAGCAGCGCTGTGTTAGAAGATGAGCTACGAATTTTTTTTTTTTTAAAGGCACCGCCTCATCTTTTTGTCCTTGTTCTGTTTTATGGATATTGTTGTATGAAAGACATCTCACTTTTCTTACGTGTCCATCAGCAGCCAGATCCTTTTAACATAACACTGCAACCTCAGTTATCTTTCTGTAGAAAACACTCATAGTGTATGAGCACACAGTTTCTGATGAATGCCGTGTGCCCTGTTGAGTAATACTTCTTCCATTAAATTCTTCTTCCATGTAAGCATAATACTGTGAAGAATAGAAATACAAACACATTGCAGAAACTCACCCAACACACAGCACAGTAGCACTTTTGTGTCTGATGGCCTTGATACTGAGCTGGATGTCAGGCGGAGAGCTTGATTGGAATTAAGGCTCTGCTGGAAGACCCAGCGGTGACGGCCACAGGAGGCTAATTGGTCTTTGGCATTTAGCACATTGTCGGTTGAAGTGAACAGACACATTGCCCCGTGTGCTTTGACTTGCAGGTTTGCATAAAATAGCAGAGAACAGCATGAAAAGAGGAGTGTAATTTATACATCCCAACCAGGGCAATTAGAGGACACCGGACCTATACACATATACTTGATCTTATTAACCATTCATTGTTATGCATTGCTGAAGTAGCTGTGGTTTTTTTTTTATGTTGAAAGAAGCGAAAGATTGATTTTGATAAGGACCACCTCATAAGCTGCTAAAGTGTTTATTTACTAATTTTCAAAGCTATTAAAAACTCTTAATGCATGAAGCTGGAAAGTGTCACAAAAATGCGTTTTTAAATTTTAATCCCAAACAGTCAAGATATGTATTTTCTTAACGAAGCCAAAAAGAGATAATGGCAAAAGGACAATCGGTGGCCACTTTGACTATATTTTTGAATTCAACTCATCTCAAGCTAAAGCAACAACACACAGCTTGTACGATGAGTACCTTTCTTCTTTCACAGTGCACATATCACACAAGATTTCAGTGCCGTTTGGCTTGACCTGCTGGTATTCATGGAGGCAGAGCAGAAGAGATCAGCTCTTTGCAGCCTCCCATGCTGGGCACCAGGGATCTCACTGAGTCATGTGTGTCTGGACTGTAGTTTCCCTCAGTGTCACCACTTTCCACAGAGTCTCTTTAATCAGCTCAGTGTTACTGGGATCATTAACAAGCCCATATCATAGTTTTTTTGTGCGTGTTTAATAGTTTAGGGTTTTGTTTGTTTGTTTTAGCATTTAAAGGCCTGGAAGCATTTTCTCACTAGAACCACTGTTCCTAGGCAGCCTCTCTAATGATACTTATCTATGTAACTGTGTAACACATTTCCATAATAGCTGCTTGGCAGCTAGTTTATCAGTCTGCTGTTTGGTAACTCTTAAATTGTTCTGCAACAAACAAACTGGCGATCACAAGTGACATAAAACATTTCTTGCCTCTGAAGAACTAAAGTTTTGGTTGTAACACTTTGCTACAATCCTGTTACATTTTTACCTCCACCGGCGAGGTTATGGTTTTGGTAGCATTTCCATGTCTTTTGGCCATTCTGTCTGTAAACACGTCAGCTTGAAAAGTTTTGAATGAATTCTGATAAAACTTTGTAGAGGTGTAGAGTAGGGTCATGTTAACAAGCCATTAAAATTTGGCTTACATCCACCAAGGTCCTCAAGGTCAGCTTCATGATATATCTGTCAAATATTGACAAAAAGCCTTGGTGCTTGGTGTGTGTGTGTACTGTCAACATATAGAGAGTATGGCTATAAGGATTTAAAATGTCGTGTCACATTTGACCTCTGACCTTTCCTTCAAGGTCAATATAATGATCTGAAGGTCATAATGATAATAATGTTATATTTTGACAGCATATAGGTATATAGGGAATGATAAGTGGGGATTCTATCATGTTTTGGACCTTAAAGGTCCAAAAGATAAAGTCAAACTCTTACAAAATGTCTCTTCAGTTCTACTGTCTTTGGCTGTATTGGCCTCAAGTAGGAAATGATACTGGTATAAGGGGAATTTAAATGTCACATTATAGTTTGAATTCAAATATCACGTCACATTTTATCTCTGATTTATATTTTGCACCTTGACTTTTATCCCAAAATGTGTTATTTTTACTGCACTACAAACTTTTTAATGTATTTTTTAAAAAGAGTAAGTAAGTAAAATGTATTTATATAGCACTTTTTATCGAAAAAAATCACAAAGTGCTTCATAATAAAGCCAGAAATATAAATAAAATAATATTATAAAACAATGAAAAAATTAATTAAAAGCTCTTTTGTATAGAAATGTCTTCAGCTGCTTTTAAGAATCAGTGGAGTCTACACAGCGTAAAGAAAATGGAAGAGAATTCCACAGCCTTGGTGCCTGAAAAGCCTGATCCCCACGTGTTTTGATCCTAGTACATGGAACTAACAGTAACTTCTGACCTGAAGACCTAAGTGCTCGGGAAGAAGCGTGAGGTTTCAACAGATCAGAGATATACTGGGGAGTTTCACAATGTAGTGTCACGGTTCTGGGTCATGTTGACCCAGCTTTGTTTTTCATGCTTTGGTGTTTTTCTAGATTATGATTTATGATTTGATTAATCAGTGATACTGTTGATTATGATTATTATTTAGTAGGCTTTGGTCAGTGTCAAGTCTGTCTCTCTCTGTCTAGTCCGTGTCTTAGTAAAGTGTGTTTTGTTTCCTGTTTTACTTTGAAGGTTCTTGTTCCTGTCTGATGTCAGTGTTCCGGCTTTGCTCTCCCTGTCTCGTTAGGTCTTATTTCTCCCAGCTGTGTTCCCCTTCTGTCTCTAATTCCTTGATGACTCCCTCAGTGTATTTAAGCCCAGTGTGTCTTTGTGTCAGTGTTGCGTCGTTAACGTCTGTTCACCTTCACTTCCTCTGTGTGTTCATTTGCCAGCCTGTCTATAGTTATTCTCTTCACCCAGTTTAGTTAGTGTTTTTCCTGTTCAGTTTCATATCAGCAATAAAGCTGTGTGCTTTGAGTTACTTCTGCCTCCGTGAGTCCTGCCTGCCTACACACAGACATGACATGTAGAGCTCTAAAAGTTAAAACTAAGATTTTAAAATGAAACCTAAAATTTACAGGCAACCAATGACGAGAAACCAAAACTGGAGCAATATGTGACATTTTGTTAGTGCCAGTTAAAATTCTTGCCGCAGCATTCTGTACAGTCTGAAGGCAATCCAAAGCTGATTTGGTGAAACAAGTAAAAAGACCATTACAATAATATAATAAGAGACGAAAACAGGGCGTTGTTGGAATGCTACTACGCAAGTAACCCTGGCGGAAGGGGTTACATGAATAGGATGAGGGACCTATGGATTCTTCGATACCCAACATCCACAATGATGGCGAAACAACTAGTATCTCAGTGTTCCAACATTCGAAAGAAGGGACTGCTCTCACAGCTAGAGATTGACGAGGTACAACATAAATGCTACGGCAAGGGGGAGCCAGGACGCCAGGTCAGGGGGGAGATATCATCACCCCCGCCCGAGATTGGGTACCAAGCCCCAAGTGCGATAGGAGAAGGATCGTTGAGTGCGAGAGGAACTGACCTGAAAGATAGGATCATGGCCAAGTTTGAAACCTGGACCCCCCGTAGCCGGTTACCAAGATTACGTGAAGTACCCTCAGAAGGTCTGCTAGATGATGTTAATGCAGCACTACGGACGATACCTACAGCCATGATTACCGACACTAACAAGCTGATCTACAATACGGCAGCAGTGATCAGTGAGATGCTTGGAGATGCTACAAGTTGAACATCCACAAGGAGGCTAGAGGCTAAGATCAAGGTAGCACGGAGGGAGGTTAGCCAACTATCGGAGTTGCAGAAAGGTGCGATGAGGAAGGTGCCTAAGAAGTACAGGAAGCTGTCCATACCTGAGGCCATCACAGTGGCAGATATTCAAGAAAGGGTCTCCAGTATGAAGAGTTGGACTACTGGTTGAAGAAGCTGACTGCACTCCACGAGCACCTGGCAGCACAAATGAACCAGCTGCTAGTTGACGAGAGACACCTGGAATGGCCGTCTCTGACTGACCAACCTGTGCACTGCCTGGATTGATTACAAGAAGGCCTATGACTCAATGCCCCACACCTGGATCCTGGGATGCCTAGAACTATATAAGATCAACAGGACCCTGAGAGCCTTCATCAGGAACTCAATGGGGATGTGGCGGACAACACTGGACATGACATCGGAATGTCGTTCGGGAAAGTGGAGGAAGGCGAGGAACCATCATGGAAGGACAGGCCCCTGCACAGTATGTACCACCGGCAGATAGAGGAGGTGGCTGATATCCAGAAATCCTACCAGTGGCTGGACAAAGCTGGACTGAAAGACAGCACGGAAGCACTAATCATGGCAGCACAGGAACAAGCACTAAGCACAAGATCCATTGAGGCTGGGGTCTATCACACCAGGCAAGACCCCAGGTGCAGGCTGTGTAAAGATGCCCCAGAGACAATCCAGCACATAACAGCAGGGTGCTAGCAGGCAAGGCATACATGGAACGCCATAACCAAGTGGCCGGCATAGTGTACAGGAACATCTGTGCCGAGTATAACCTGGAAGTCCCGGGGTCAAAATGGCGGGGTGATGGAGAATGACCGAGCTAAGATCCTGTGGGACTTCCAGATACAGATGGACAAAATGGTGGTGGCTAACCAACCGGACATAGTGGTGGTAGACAAACAGAAGAAGACGGCCGTAGTGATCGATGTAGCGGTTCCGAATGACAGCAACATCAGGAAGAAGGAACATATATAACATATACATAGACAGAAAAAACATCAAGCATGTCTTTTTCTTTTCCTGCCCACTTGCACAACAATCAGCTGATTTAAACTTGTGTGTAGGGAGGAGGAAAATGATAGAAAGGTCTACAGCTTTTTAGCAGTGGAAATGTGGACATTACTTTTATTTTTATTGCATAAAATGGCATTAGTATGATTGAAAAGGGCAGACTGCATCCAGGATAGAAACAACTGCATCTTTGCAAACATATGCACAGACAGCATGCTAACAGAAAGGTAGCAAAGAACCCATTGTGACATCAACACTGAGTGTATTCTTTAAATACATGGTAACATTAATTGCAATGCTTTAAGAAATCCTCTCTTGGATGTAAGCTCCTACATTTCATGACTGTGTGCAATAATACACTGTGAATATAGACCCTAAAGCTAAATGCAATTATTTTTAAAAGTATTATGTATTCTGCAAATGCAGCGCAAAGCATACCACACCATATGTGAGCAACTGCAGACCAAGGACAAGTCTTACATGTTGAATAGACTCTTGGTACAGAGAGAGTTGGGGGGTATGCTCACTTTTGCTATTCAAACCTTTGATAAGAGTCGGAGCAAAAAGAAATATTCATTCTTTTAAGAATCTTAAATCCTCACTTTAATTCAGTCCTCATCACCCATCATGCACTATTTCATCTGAGTTTGCCTTATTTCATCACAGTGATTGTCAATAAATTCGTTAGGGCTGTTTCTCTCATAAAATCTCTTTTGGATCGTTTCATCATTTACTCCAGGGCTCATCAAATATTGAAACACTAACAGACAGGCTTGCTAGTTTAGACTGAAGTCAAAATCATCGAGATGACAAGCTGGACACCCCGAAGTATTTTCATGCTGCATTTTGTTTCATTTTTTTTCCCACCCCAACTATTTTTCTTTTTTCTCCTCATAAAAATCCACTGATCTCTAAGATTTATAGACCATCGTGACGCTTTGCTCATACCAAAATATTTATTGCATGATGCTCACATACATATGTTGATAAAACACCGATAGTTTTATTTGGTTTTAGATAAAACTATCTCATAACAGCGATTTAAAAAAGGCTGTAGCAGAATATACATCATGCCTCATTATGGGTGAAGAGGAATAGATGAGCTAAGCTGGATGTCAGCCTGTCCTTTCTAAAGTTCAAATACCAACATCTTTAATTAAAGGATCAAGTTATTCGGATGGTGGCACTAAGACCTGGAGATTAATGCACATCACAACACCATGAAACCTGTTGAATAACTTAATACGGGCAAACTATAAGGCGTTCTGAGTCATATAAACAAGTAATACATGCAGTATTAAAGGGCATTTCTCAAATTAAAGTTCGCAAAGTGCTGCAAGCATTGTTAGTAATTATATATATATGTTTCCTTTCAATAATATACATTATTTTTTAATATGAGTTAGATTTAGAAACTAAAACTGCGCCGTTCTAATCATCAGCTATTAAATTCAAGAAGGTATCCAGAACAATCTTCAGTGCTTTCCTCGTATTTTGTCTTATTAATCTGTTATTAATAATTTTGTCTTATTAATCTGTGTCCACCTGCTACATTTTCTGGCTCATTAGCAGCTTGTTATTTCGACTTGCTACTTAGCTTGCAATAAGCATAGCACTGTGGCCTCATGGGAGAACGTGTGAACAGTCGGCCCCTGCAAAGTAGACATTGTTGCTTATGGATGAATACAAAATAGCACATATGCAGGAGCATCTTAATGGACCACAATAGAGCTATTCAAAATCTCAAGTATCTGTAAAAAAGATAAATACAAATTAATGCGTCAAAGTACTCAAGTTCATGAGTAAGCCCTACTTGCATGCATATTTAATACCTATCATTGCTATTCCTATCTTTTTCCAGGCTGGCTAACCTCTTAGTCAGTGTCAGGCTCAGTCTTGAGTTTCAACAACCTCTCAAGGAAGACATTAGAAACAACCAATTAGGAAAGAAGTAGATGGCAGCAATTTTCATCAACCCTGAGAAGAAAAGAAGATGCAGCACAGTCAATTAACATGCATTCTGTAATGACAGCATCATCCCACTGAACCCACACACACTCATCCATTCAACCGAGACGTACCGCTCTCTATTGATCAGACCGGTAAAGAATGTTGTGCATTATACGGCTTTGAGCTCACTATTATTCATCGTCACTGAAAAAAAAAGTAAAACGCTGTGGGAGAAATAACGTAAATAGGTGCTCGTAGGAGGTGATGCTCGGGTATAGCTGTCTCTATGCAGGTGTATCGCTTTGGGGTGGTGGCTATTACAAGAAGGAGCAATGGTGCACACCCCAAAATGTCCAAACAAACTCTGTACTCTGTACTGCTTAGTGTGGTGTATAAAATTGCCTCAGTTTGGTATATAGAGATAACGCTAAATGAGGACGTAACTGAGCTAGCCACCTGATATGATCTTAACATTCTAGTAACATCATATTGTTGCTTCAAGGTTAACATCGCAACTGACCATTCATTCTAGCCACCTTTGTAAGGTGGCTATAGTTATCATTGTTCTTTCAGGCGCTCCTTTTAGGGGTCGCCACAACGGATCATCTGCCTCTATCTTACTCTCCCTGTCATTCTCTTGTGGGAACTCCAGGCCTCCTGCAGATTTTAGATCTCACCCTTGGTCAACACACCTGAATTAAATGATTAGTTCATTACCAGGCCTCTGGAGACTTCAAGACATGTTGAGGAGATCATTAGCAATTTGAATCAGCTGTAGTGGATCAAGGACACATCTAAAACCTGCAGGACACCGACACTCGAGGGCTGGAGTTGCCTACCTCTGCTCTAGTGTCACGCCAACCCTCTGCAAGTCCTCTTTCACTGCATCTATAAACCTTTTCTGTGGTCGTCTTTTTCCTCCTGCCTAGTAGTTCCAACTTCAACATCTATTGTCCAGTATATCCAGTATGCGTCCTCTGCACATGTCCAGACCATAATCACTCCCAATGAAAATCTTCCACCCTGCGAACTCAGGCTTGGCCTCCTATACATTTGCTAGTACCAAACCAAACATCGCAGCAGGTCTCACTACCATCGTGCAAACCTTGCTGCTATCCTTCTTCATGGTTCAAATCAGGTATTTAAACTCATCTACTCCTTGCATCTATCCATTTTCTTAAGAACTTATCAAATTCAGGGTCATGGGAGAGATGAAGACCCATATGACCTGTCAAAGGGCAAAAGTTGGGATACACCCTGGACAAGTCTAGTTCCACTTCACTCCTACAGCCAATTTAGAATCACCAGTTAACCTGATATTTGTCTTTGGACTACAAGAGCCAGAGAGCATGGCCCCACAGTTCCACCCGAGCTGGCCAACTGTATAACAGTATTGACCATGTTAACATGTTTGCTAGTTAAGGGGCACAGATTAGTTGGAATGGCTGTATGTGAGTATGATACTGTATCACCATGTTAGTTTTGTTCCTACATCATAATACTGCCTCGTAAATTAACAGAACAAATTGGAACAAGCTCAATAAAGTAAGTGTGTGTGTGTGTGTGTTGGGGGGGGTGCAGTAAGAGGTGGGTGGAGCTGTGTTTAATACTCCCTTCATCTTCAGTTGATTATACACTTGCAGAACCACGCAAAACATTCAGTCTGAGAAAATATTGTGGAGGCACATGAAGATTTAATTAATCTGAGCAGAAGGGACATAATTAAAAACAAACTGGTCGCATTTAGAGTCTTTAAATTACGTTGGGTGATCACTGAGATGGAGCTCAGGTGTGCTCAGTGATTATTAACAAGCAACAGCTGAGCTCCCTGATCGAGGCCAGAGCAGCAATGAATTCCCATGCTTCCCTGTTCTTTTAAGTTGAAGGCAAGTGGAATCTAATCAGCAGAGAATGGATCCGCCTACCAAATGGGAACATCCAAGGGAGGGTTTTTAATGATTAAATGGGGGGAAAGAAACACACGCATGTAAAAATCACACAGGGCTGTCAATAGGACATACAAGGCTTATTTAGAAAGGTCTCAACTTCAGGTTTTTGTGGCCAGAAATATTCATCCTCCTGATAATAAAACATTGATTGTGAAACGGTGGGTTTAAATACCAGCAGTCAACATTGAAAGAAAGCACCAAACAAAGCTGAATAGAAATTATATAAAACTGGCTGAATATGATTCAGCTGAAATCAATAGAAGCTCAGGGTCAGCCCTTTGTTGGTGTCATTCTGAATGAAAAATAACTGTGTGCATATGCCATGGTATTCAGAAATCAAGTTCCCAACAGACTTGACTGGAGGACAGAATTATATCACCAGGTCCAAACTAAGCAGGTGTTCCAGCTCTACGTGGACAAGACGTTAAACTTGCTAAACTACTGCTGCATCGAGGGTCTTTTGATGGGTCCTGTAACACGACTGGCTTCAGTTACAAAAATGTGCGTGAGAACAAAGGCTGTGCTGTAATGCAGCCTGAATACAATGTGGTTTGTGAGTATCACCGACACTTTAGCATTTTATGATGGCAAACTACATGTATGAATTGAGCACTTGTGGGAGAAGATGAGCCTAAATAATAAATAAGACTAAGCAGTCTGAGACATTTTAATTGCATGCCGCGGAACTGAAAGCTTTTAGCTTTCAGTGGCAGTTTCACTGGGTTTTGTGGTTAGTCTGTTTGTCAACTAAGGACTAAACTTTTAACCCTTCAAATTTTAAAAAAGGAGGAAATCAGAACACCCATTAAGCGTTGGACTACCTTTAGAGCAAGTTGCTCCTGACAATGAGTATGTACATTCAATGAGCTCCTCTATCATGCATGTAATTGTGAAACTGTGCCTGTATAAAACAATACTACAGTGGGTTTTTGTGCATGTGTGTGTTTTCTTAGTATATTATCTGTGGTGCTTCACCAAAGTAATATAACTCCAGTGTTGAGAAATATTGTAAGACTCGCCCGCTTCAGGAAAAAGCTGTTCTTGTGTAAAGGCCTTAAAACGTCTGTAGAGCTAAAGGTAGCGATTCAGTGCTTTCCCACTTTTTAATTCATAAATTGTGGTGGCTTTATTCCTTAGCACTTGCTATCATTGCCACATACCTACAACTAAAGTTTCCCACTTCAGAGACTTCTGAATTTGAAACCAATTGCAAGAAGCTATTATTACTTAATAGACCTCAAGCGGCTTGAAGCTTGAAAACCAAAGTATGCTAATGTGTAGCTTTATCCAGGAAAAAAAAAAAAACCCAAAACACATCAGTTAAAAAAAAAGAAAAGAGAAAGACATGTAGCCTCATTAAATGCACTTTGCTCAGCTGAATCAATAAAATTAATGCCAGATTTACTTTGGAAAAACCAAAGATTTCTGGATTCTGGAAAAGAAACAGTGACATGTTTTATTTTATACGTACTGAGGAACTCTGGCATCATAAATATTCGTCCTCTTATTAAATAGGAGGCATTTGCATTTGGTATCAGAGCTCTTAAACTGGAATTAGGTGTTAATGAACAGGCTGCTTGTTAGTGGTTTTCACAATGACATAGTGAACCTGTTGTTATGTGCTGAGAGGGATGTCTCCAAGACACAGACAACCTCCCTCAGCTTCCATTGGAAGTATTTACACGTTACCATAGAAACTAGTTTCAGCTAAGTTAAAAACATTTCTGAGGAAAAACACATAACATTAATAAATCCTTAAGGATGTTGTACAGGGTTCAAGTATAGGGGCTCTTCTTTTTCTTCTCTCATTAAATTCTTTGCATACTTGTGTTTTAACTGAAGCTGTTTAAGGTTAACACATTATCACATGATGTTAGTCTACTGACAGAATTAGACAAAATCTATTAAGCTGAACTTGGTGAAGCCAATGGATAAAAGAAAAGAATAATGGGGTGCACGCTGGATTTTCTTTTTAAAGATCAGTCCCATCAGTACTGTAGCTTTTGAACAGTCATGCCAGAAAACTGCTAGCAACCTCTCACCATGAAAACGGCCACCCAGAGGTGACAGGCTCCACCCGCTCTAACGTAAAACAGTAAATCAGTCGTTGATTTGCAGTGTTATCACAGGAGAAAAAAAATCTACTCAAAAGGTGAGTGTGGAAAAACTGAATGACAGTTTGCAGTGTTGGTCAGTTGCTCAGAAGACTGCATTGATTAACAATTTTTTAATTAATTACTATATTAGAATATTGGCCTCCTCATTTTAACCTTTGACTTTTATTCTGTCTAGGTGCTTTTAAGAAGAATGATACCACTAGTCATTTCAGGTGGTGCCACAAGGAGAAATTATAACTGTGGCTGTAGCAGTATATTGTAACATAAACCACAATTTTCTTTAACTTTTAGGTTTGGGTGTCCAAACTTAACCGATACGTGAAAGCAAATGTTAAAACACACACACACAAAAAATAATAATCCGGGATTCTGAGTCACAGACTTTTGCCATATTGCACTGGCAGCAGATCATCATGCTTTAAAAATGTAGACTGGTGATTGCTTTTGCAGACCTAAGAGATAAGAAGTCAAATACAAAGTAAACATTTAATGTTTAATTGTCCAGAGAGTTACAAAAAATCCAAATCCAAGTCTTTATGAAAAAGCAAAGCCACCAAATCCAACTCTCTAGAGGCAATCAAGAAGATTGGAAACATAAGGTTAACCAGACACGGCTGAAAGTAATCAAGCATAAAAGTGGTAAATGGACTGGTTCTTCTATAGAGCTGTTCTGCACTGCCTGAGAACTCAAAACACTTTATATAACATACCTTATTCACCCATTCACACCTATTCATACAAACATTTGTTGTGTGCATCATATCTTACATTCACACTGCAACAGATGCATTGGAGAGCAACTTGGGTATCAATATTTTGTCCAAGGATGTTTGGATATGAACTTAGATGATAAGATGATAACACTGTTAGACAAAAACTGAAATAAAACAGGAAGCAACATAACAGAGACATAAAGACTAAAACAGACAGAGACTTAAATACAAGACGCAGAAAAACACATGGAAGTCAGGATAAACTGAAAATCAAAAAATTAAATATAAACTACAACTGTAACCACAAACGGAAACTAGACTGTGAAAGGTAGCAAAAACAAAAACTATGAAACCTAAAGCCTAAACTGAGTCTCTAATCATAAACAAAGAAGCCATCCAGAAAATATCTGCTACATATAAAGCAAAACAATTAAACTTGTCCCAAACCCAAAAATTAATACAAAAAACTCAAAGCCACAAGCCTAGGGTCAGTTACCTCTCTGTTCCCCGCATTGCCATGACCATTGTGGCGAGGCACAAGGCAGGTCTGGGCTCAGCCCAAAAAACCCTTGCCCCAGAGGCAACAGCAGATCCCATATTTTTTTACATTTGTTTCTTTGTTCTGGGGGACTCTGCTTAAAGCATATTGTAGGCAGCCTAACTCATACGTCAGACAGTGACAATTACATTTACTGTGACTTTTTTTTTTAAAGGTGAAAAATGTCCAAAAATCTGTCCTCATTCGACCAGAAAAAATACTATCCATGACGTATGTTATGGATTGCCTGTTCAGTCACAATTTACCATTCACAACTTACCACGTGGTCCCGTTATAGTTTGAATAACTTATCAAAGTTAATTTTTATCAAATATTTGTTGCATGTTTTGTGGTTTAAATGAAAATAAACTGCATGGGAGAATCTTGTTTTTGCTGACCTTGACTGGTTTGCCTTCTCACATTCCTGCTGTGATGTATTTCATAAACTTCAGTCTGTATTGGTACACTGCGATTATAATGGATAATTGTGGAATTGTGGGCAGGGATGAAAACATTTTGCAGAGACCGCACTGTGGATAGATAATTGATTATTAGACCTGTAGTGCCATAAATCCGTCATGAAAACTGCCTCTGTTTGAACAAAAGTTTTCTTTGTCACTTTTGAGGTTTTTCCTTTTGTTTCTTTTATTTAACCATCACCTTGAAAGGTCCACAGACGCTGAATTCAGTTTAGATATTACAAGTGTAGAAAATGAGAGTTTTGAAATGTTGTCTTCAATAGAGAAAAGGGAAGTAAATGATCTATTTCAACTTTTATAATCCATACCCATGTCACGCTGATCGCAAGTTTGCAACTCTTTGTGTCCTTGCATCAATCCCTCATCTATTTCACTCTTTATGCTCGTGTCCAAAGGCCAACAAGCTGACCTCCAGCTGAATATACGTTGTTTGTGCTTCCTCTTTCAGGGCTTTGAAGAGAGTTGTCGGGAACACGCCCCTCATGCAATATTCATAAGGCAAACTCCCCATTGATTCAGCTGCTGTTTAATCTCAGCAGTGGCACGATATTTTCCCACGTCAAAGTCACCGTCACCAATCCCTCGGCTTCAGCTGTCACCTGCTCCACCCTGCACCAACTGAGGTGACTTCAGGGATACGGTGGGAAGATTAGACACTTTTCTTAACAATAGCAAGTGCGACTTTCACAGCCAGAAGAACTTGAGCAAAGTATATTACAGGATTAGTCTGTGAAGGGCATTGTTACTTGATCAGTGTGCTTTAAACTAATCTAAAAAAATGTTTTTTAATGTATTACTTCTATTTCAGTTTATGAAGTAATAAGCACCAACTGTTTTGGGAGGGGAGAGAAAAGTTTGACTTAGTGTAATGTAGAATAAAGCACGCAAAAGCATTAAATCTCTAGGAAAACATGCAAAACTGTGCACTTGTTTAACTGGTGTTAGAAGCCACTTACACTGATCCCACTAACCTTTCATATATCTATGTCATTATAACGTTATCGTACAAATACTATAATTCTAAACTGTTCATTTAACAAAAAGCTATAAATCATGTTTTAAACCATTTGGTTTTACAGCTCCTTTTGACTTTATGGTATTTTTAAGAGTTTTTAGGTAACTGCAAATCTGTGAGGGTTTTAGGTGCACCAGGCACTGTTGAAGATGTACATTTTAATGCATGATCTATGAAGCAGCAGCCAAACACTTCTGGTAACTACTGAAAACTTCTACTTCTACTGAGAAAAATTTGTATTCCCCAACCAGTTGATGCAGATTTTTCTAAATGTTGTTGTGTTGTTAAACACTGGCTAACTACTCCCCAAGCAGTAGCGAAAGTCAATAAAGCGCATTGCATATTGGGACTGAAGAACATCTGCCTTTAAAGTAAAAGTTCCCTTACTGCTGCAGCCAATATGTTTTCAACACAGCACCTTTTACCTTAAAGGAAAACAGTCAGTTTATGGTTACAGTTTTACTGCCGCTTGGAAGTAGTTGGCCAGTGTTTTCATGGGAGTCAGTGTCTTCCACACAAACTATAGGTGACGATGGCAATCTGCTAGCAACCAAAGCAATTGCAAGGAGGTTTTGGGCAACCATTGGTTGCCAGTGAGTTACTGAACCTGTGTGACTGGGGCATAAAAAAAAGATTCCAAATGGATGATCACTAAAGCCATTTTCAGACACAAACTCCAGAAAATGTTGGGAGGACATTGTTAAAAGTTTTCCAGCAGAGCAGTTGAGTTCTCACTACTGGGAATAAGCCACTTGTTATAGATGAGGAACTCCCTGAAAACCCAGGACAAGCACTCATTAGCCGTGCAACTACCCAACAATTAACCTTTCCTGTGTTCACAGTGACACATCAACTGGACTTTGTACTAGAGACCTGGGAAGTTAAAGACTTAATATCAAATCCAACTACATGAGACATTTGACTCAACACTTTAGTCAGGTAATCGCTACAGTTCAGGAATGTTTTTCAGCTGCTATTTTATTTGTTTAGTTTTTTTTTTTTTTTTAGCAATGTGTCACTTTGAAATGAAAATTCAAAACTATTAAATATGTTCATATGTGACTCTAAAAACCTTAAATTGCACAGAATGAAATGGTACTTTTGCATCAGTGACTGACTCATTGGCCCATTTGTTAGATGTACTTTACACTAAAGGCTCCCTCCTACCCTGTCACAAACACAGACAGCAGCCTTGTACTTGACGGGATGATGGTCACATTTATCCACAATGAATGCAGTCATACCAGCATTATCGACCACCTACAGTCTGACTAATTGGCAAAGGCTTGGATCCTTGAATATTTCATATGAGACATTACTTATAGGATCAAAATGAGCTTTTATTTGTCTATAATGACCCCAAAGGTTAAGAACTCCCTCGCCACTGAGGCACTCTCTGTGCAGCGAGGGAGCACTCACTCAGCTAATGAAATTCACAAGTCCATCAGCAGCTTGATGCAGTGGTCACTGTCAGACCACAGATGTTATGAGAAAAAAACTGCACAGAAGAAAATAAATTGCCCATTTTCACCCCAAAATGATCAATACAAGCGAAGTTCCAAACACAGCAGCATATTATTCATGTTATTTTTGACAAGGAGAAGTGCTATGATATAGTGATATGAAGTAGTGTATTTGTCACATTTACTGGTACATTCATGCTGATTGGGTTACTGTTATAATCTTACATATCATGAGATGTAAGATTATCATATCTTTTTTTCTTAATCTTTATGCGAGCTGTCTATGAAATTGTTATACTATAGCAATGCACATTCTACCCAAGTGCACTGGGCCACCAACATTCGGTTAGTTTGAGTATGATTTCTAAAAATGAATAGATATCTTAGAGCAGTGTTTCCCAACCACTGTGCCGCGGCACATAGGTGTTCCGTGAGAAATGATCAGGTGTGCCGTGGAAGATTATCTGGTTCCACCTGATTACTCTAAGCCAGCGGTCCCCAACCTTATTTGTGCCACGGACCGGTTTGTGCCCGACAATATTTTCACGGACCGGCCTTTAAGGTTTTGCGGATAAATAAAACAAAATGAAACTAGTACCAGGACCGAAAAAAAGAAGATTTATTCATAACACACGTGAAAAGACCCAGGAAAACAGAGTTAACGAGAAAAAAAAAAACCCGATAACACCCGAGTCTCAACTCTCGCGGCCCGGTACCAAACCGGTCCGTGGCCCGGGGGTTGGGGACCGCGACTGGCTGAGTAACGGGCAGAACAATTACACTCTCTTCCACTAGAGGGCAGTACAACTACCTGCTCTAATTAAACGGGTTGCCAACTGCGAGTAAAACAGAAGAAGACGAAGAAGGAAATGACATAAAAGTCATGCTGTGAGTGAGACAACAAATATTTGAGGGAAAAAAGTAGTCAACCTGACCTGGGTCCTGGAGAAAGATTCTGAACCAGATGAAGGCCGTAGCATGAGTAGTGATCAGAAGAAAGCAAGAAAGGTATACTAGGGACAAACTGAACCAATTCTGGTGTGTGGGGGAAAACTATCAATATGCTTTTTGTGACATTTTTGTTTGGTGGTGTGCTGTATGATTTTTCTAATGTGAAATGTGGTTGGGATACACTGTCTTAGAGGACAGTATGTCACTGTTTCCCAAATTAAGCCACAGAATGGATAAAACTGTGAATGTTTTTGTGCTCTACAAGGGTACTTATTAAGAACATGTTTGAAAGGGAATGCAATGCAAAGAGGAGCTGAGCTGTGACAAACTGATGGGTACCCTGGCCTGGGGACGAAGGGCAATCGTGTTTGGACTGAGGAAGCTTTACTGCGTTTTAGTTTCATGGAAGCACAAGTGATCATATTGGGATGAGGGTAAACTGTTAAGTTATTAGCCAAGGATAGCAGCTGAGTGTAGCAAGCTGCATTCTGGTGATCTACAGGTAGCAGGTAGCTGCACCACCTGTATCTGCATCAACCTTCAGTCAAAGCTTACATACTTCTAACTTTTGGCCTAAATAACATTTAAATTGGTGTGTTATCAGAAAAATATTATATAAATATATTTAAAAAAAAATACCCCATACAGTTGTCATGAGGGGAAATCGGCTATAGATACCAAACCATGTTTAAGTAATTGTAGGCATGCTTATTTCGACCGTAAAGTTGTGCAATTTACTTTGAGCTCTGTGAGGGCCAGAGACAGTCTTATATGTTGGCCATTCAAAGAATCGTAGCTTTTATAATTTCTACATTGGCTTCACTTTTCAGACACTTGGCTATAGCGACAGTATTAGCTGGGAGGTACTAAAAAGCTCTTCAGAGCTGAGGGGAACTGGAAATTCAGTGTTCCTCATAATGACCTCATCCACAGCACAGGAGTAAATGTATTTACTTTCCATCACTGATAAAGATGTGTGCTAATCCTGGGGATCAAATAAGCAATCATATCACCAAAGTTTATTGGGTTTTCAGTGGCTCAAATAAGCCACACAAAGCACAACAGGAAATTTGAAAGTGTCCCCATAATCCCTTTATTTTCCGTTGGCCTGAATAGCAAACATAATGTGGCTAACTCCAGTAATATAAATTTAATTGCTGCTATTAGTGTCACAATGAGGCTGTTGAAGGTTTGTGTATAAAATTGTCAGGGTTGGAGGGTTTTTTTCTCTTGATGGTTGGGCTTTGTTGGATGTCTCTGTTTGACAAAAAACTCGTCATCACATCTACTCTTTCTGAAATCAGACACTTTCCAAGTGCAAGATGAGACCAGAACTCTGCATCCGTCATTCACATCCAAATATAGTTTATACAAGTACTCCGTAATAAGAAAGAGTACCCTACCAATGTTGCCTCTGGCATTTCAACGCAGATCAAAGAGCTGCATGGCAGAAATGTCAGTGTTTACTAAATATTTCATCTTTTCAACGTGACCACTGAATAGTGGGGTAAAATCTCGCAGGACTAAAATATATGACCAAATTAGCTGTTCAATTACCATATCAAAAGTGTCTGCAGTTTCACAGCTCACTTGGGTGGGGTTGGAAAACCATACAAAAAACAAATATCTGTGTTGTTTCTTTGTGAATTATCTACGGTATTATTATGCAGTAATGATATGAACTGAAACCCAGTTGTC
This sequence comes from Simochromis diagramma, assembly GCF_900408965.1. NCBI lineage: Eukaryota > Metazoa > Chordata > Actinopteri > Cichliformes > Cichlidae > Simochromis > Simochromis diagramma. The sequence continues at coordinate 8,336,756 of NW_024387040.1, forward strand.
AACACTTCAACTGCAACAAATAACACTATAAAAATTGTGAATGAAATATTTATTTTCTTGCATTTTGACTTTATTAGAAAGAGGCATTTGAATCAGCGAGAGACTGGAAAGGTTTTATAGTACTTTAAACTTTAAGGTGAGGAGATTTGGGGGCACATTAGTGCCGTTGTTAACACTCTCACTTCACAGCAAGAAGGCTCTGAGTTCAAACATGCTTTTTGGGTGAAGCCTTTCTTACTGTGGATTCCTCCAAGTACTCCAGCTTCCTTCCACAGTCCAAAAACATGGATGTTAGGTTAATTGTCTGTCGTTGAGAAACTAGTTACCTGGGTTTAGTGAATATGTGAATATGGCACAAATCGTTTTAAGACCTCTCTCTTTCCCTATCTTTCCCTTATTCTGATTGGCTGCCTATAACAAACAGAATGTTTGAAAACACCAGAAGGTTGGTATGTCTGAGAGGACCATGATAAGGAAATGAGCGCTTTCATTGATGTAATAAAGAGCCAAGAGTGGCCTGATAACTAAGCTTTTTTAATTTTAGCCATGTTTAATATAAAGATAATCTAATCTTTCTTAGACCTACCTCTTGTTTGGGATACATTTTTAGTTTCTTGGGATTAGTTTTACCTAATTACATCATTTTTACATACATAAAAAACTCACATGGCAACAACAGGTTCATGTTATAGCATAACACAGTAAAGCTGCGTATTATGAAAGTTACAACATATGAAAATAGCATGAATTATAATTAGCGGCAGCAAAGCCACAATGTGATGTGCTTCTCTTGCACTATATGAGTACGCGTGGTCTCAGGAGGAAAAGAAAATTCATATTTATTTCACACATTCTTAAGAGTTCGTTAGGATGACAATGTTTCTGTTTGATCCAGCTTGAACTTCTTGAACTTCACAAACTCACTGTTCTGATTGTTGAGTCACTAAAACATAATAAATGGAAAATACTTGATGGTCAGTTCAACACAGAACTTGATAGATCTTTTACTGAAAATGAATCTGCTCAGTGATGTGTGGCCATATAGTGAAAGCTTACTAAATACTTAGTATGTGGGGTCAATTACTTATTTACAATATTTATTAAGTTCCGGAAACATTTAAGCCACAGAATTGATTTCTAAAAGTCATGCTGGCTGAGTGGTGCTCAAAACGGCAACTGTCTTATACAACGCTTCTCGCAAATCTCATCAGAAGGATATTGATTTAATAAATGCACATATTGTCATTGAGAATCTCATGGGTACATAATGGCACAATTTTAGGTCTACTGAAGCAATTATCTGTGCAAAGCTCTTATTGGATATGGCAGCAATGACTTCAGAGTTAAACTTCAAAGTCACAGCTGGAGCTACCACATATTGAACAAGTCCTCCAACTAAACGATCATATCAGTTATTGACTCCTACTGTCGGACACGACTTAAGTCAGGATTCAGATGAACTTATGCAGTCATGCTACATCTAATTAACATCTAAGTAAGTTTATGTAAATATAACATGGTCAGCTCAACACCCTATCTCTCAAAATTCTACCAGCGTGCATGTTACAGCTGGTTTACTTAAAGGAAAAGGTTAGTGAGAACATGCACAGGACCTCCAGACCAGTTCCGAACCATGACAGGTTACGTTGATAGTGAATGGGTACCTTTAGGCCATGAAAGAGCTTGCACAAATGACCTGTGGGGGTTGTTTTCTTGTGAAGGACAGTCATCTTATCAAATATTTGCTTAATTATACATTTGGTAGACACAGAGCACTATTACTTTTCATTTGGTACTTTTTTCTACCAGTATTCAAACCATTAGTTTCCACCTACTCCTTAGTGAAAAGTCTGGCTATGTAGGAGTTAACTCAATAAGATCACTTTGATCATTTGACTAAAAAAGGTTTGAGAGCAATAAAACTAAAAAACAAGCTGTAACAGACTGAACTGAAAGCAACTGTATTGTTGGGAGATATGTAATTACTCATGGGTTGGTCACAGTCCATGAGTCCACAGACATTGTTAAACTGAAGACTTTTCATATACTGTAAATAGCTCTATCTATGAGATGATTTTAAGACATGCACAGTGTCTTCCCCATTCAAGATCTGGCATGTTTTTCTTCGATCAAAAACACTTGGATATTGCATTTGACTTTCCAGGTAAACACACCTTACCATATGTGTGTACAGAGTTTCAAACCTGTCGTTGATTGCTGACATGTTGTGGAGGCAGAGGGCTCGCTAAAGCTTTGTGGTCTAGGCACAGGCTGTCAGAGCGCAGAGCTGACCTTACATCAGGGAAACCTGCAGAGAACGTCAAGCAGCCTCAGCAGCGCTCTTTTCAAGAACTAGGTACTAGCCGGGAGGCTGGGGGAGTCTATTTTTGTTTATCTTTCATGTCAGGAACCACCCAGGGATACGACTGAGCCTAGTTGTTGTTAATTGCACACACCACCTCAGTTAAGCTTTAATTACTTTACTGTGAGGCTCATTGTGCTGGATTGTCACTTCATCTTTCAGGGAAGTGTTGGATCCAAAGACATGCTAATGATCTCATATGGTTAAAAAAAAGGGGACCGTGGTACTCTACACAGCCTCATGAATAAATGCTAATCGGTCTGGTTGTGACTCAAACGGAGGGCAATTCAGGTGCAAGAAACTGTAACCATGGGAGCAACTTTAGTAAACAATGTCCATTCTTATACGTTATTTCTTAAAACTAAGCAAAGCAAACCTTTAGGTACCGGACTCAAAAAATTGAGGAAATACTGATCATAACAAACAAAGGAGTGGGTGACCCAGGAGGAAACAAAGTCCTGATATTTTATTTGTTTGTGTTATGGCTGGTACCACATGTAAAACATCAGGATACAACCACAAGTTATTTAACACCAAATGCGCCACACACACCGAACACGCTACAAGAACAAATGCCGGTAATAATGTTAGCCACTTACATAGGTTACGTCACAGCAAGTCTAAATCAGGCGTAAGGACATTAGTGTCACTGTAGCCTGACTCCTATACCATCCATTAACAGAGTGCCATTTATGGCAGTCTTTGCATGTCTGTGAGTATCCCTCTTAAATACCCTCTGTTCTCCAAAGACCAGACCATCTCAGACTCCATAATCCTGTTTATTGCATGTATGAGCATGTCCCCGCCAGGCACCAGAGCGAGTCCGATCTCTTTGATTGTCCATACAAGTCTTTCAGTGAAAAAGCAATTTCGTTTTTTGATGTGCAGGAATATAAAAAATGAGAAATATTAAGTTTTGATTAAAAGAGAATGAATTATGATTCAGGGCATGAGTGGCAGTGAGTAGAACAGGATTATGAGAAATTTGATTTTATGTGTATTTAATGTTGCTTACTTCATTTTTTAGGTGTCCAAACATTAATGTTAATAAGTATGAGCAGTGCAGGTCTACCTTAAGTTATATTACACATAACTTAATTTATGGACATCTATGGTTTGATTTCTTTGCATATGTGGACTGGATGGGTTCTTACCAACACCAGGTGAGAATTTCATGTCAACAGAACCTTTAGAAATAAATCTACTTAGAAAATTTGTGATGCGTTCAATATTTATTTTACCCGAAATAAACACTGTCTAAATGGCACACAACAACAGTGACGCAAGAAAGTCCAGTCATACCCTGTACTCACGACTTGGCCCATTTTTAACCCTTAGAGACATGGAGCCCTCAGCATGAGAGAAAAAAAACCCAGTACAATGACGTAGTTTTGTGCTGCTCCACACACCTTTTAAAGCACCTTTCACCTGCCAATTTATCTTCTGGTTTTCTGCTCTTGGGCTGTTAACACACACAGCTCAGTGATGCACTTGGGGAAACAGAGAGGAGAGGGGATTAATAAGATCTGGAGCCTGGTGTTGACCTCAAGCTAGGGATTCAGAACATGTGAAATGAGAAAGGAAGCCCCCCGCTCGTGGGTGGAAGCAGCGCTGCAAGAGCAGGAAACAGGAAAATATTCCGACTCAAAACAAAATTCTTTTTTTAAGATTTGTAATATTACATTGCCCCCAGACTATGTCAACAGTTAACCAACAAAAATCTGAAACGTCTTTTTCCTTTTACCACTGAGCCTTCTGTTTACACTAAAGATGAATACTCAAAACAACACAAACCTTTGGACTGTGTGTCCTCAGAGGCACCCATAGTGTTGCACTTTCTTGCACTAAACGTGATGGAAGCATCAGAATAAAAAGTAATGTTCAAATGCAACTTATGTTTTCTCCTCTGAATGCATGGCGTTAAACTATGCTGCTCCTTTTCGTCCTGGTCAACTGAGAACCTGTTTGAATCTTGTCCAACTTAGTGATCCATGAGAGAGCTGAGAAGAGGAAAAGGTATGGAGGTAAGGATAGTGGATAGGTGTGTAATTCTACAGTCCACTTGTTCCACTTTTCCCAGTTATTGTCTGTGTAACTGAAGCTTTTGTGTAGCTAGGAGGATTTGTATTCATCTGTCCTGGGTGTTATGGTCACTAGTAATTCATTTCTGTCTGCCTTCTGTGAGCCAATCATTTCTGTTCCATGTGCTCTTCATCATTCATGTCATTTTGCATATCAGCCTCTTCATTCATGCCTGGCTCTCCCTGACCAGTTAAAGATCTTCATTCAAGTCTCCACCTGCTTCATCTGTGCCGACACCAGACTCCAGAGTGTCTTGTCCTACTCCCTGCAACTCTGCTATGGAGCTTCATCAGAGTTGCAAAAATAACAAATAGTTTATTACTTAAACTCTTACTTCAGTAAATCGTGATCAGTTCTTTCAAATCATCTCTCTTTACTGAAATATTGTCAGTAATTCTTGCACCGGATTGGCTAGTCTAGAAGTTCAAAATTCAGTCACAGGGGGCTAGAGCTTATCCAGCTGCCATAGGATGAGAGGCAGGTTACACCCTGGACAGGTCGTCAGGTTGTCAATTAGCTAACACAGAGAGAAAGACAACAATTCGTACTCATATTCATACCTATGAGCAGTTTAGCATCAGCAGTTAACCTAAGGCCACTAACTACATGTCTTTGGATTGTGGGAGGAAGGTGGAATACTTAGAAGGAAGTCCCACAGACACAGGGAGAACGTGCAAATTCCACACATGCTCCAGCTAGATAGTGGATTTGAACACGTGGCCTAAAGAAATCAGGAGGATCTAGCTCAACTACTTTAGAAACAACTTTGCAGCTAGCTGCTGTCGTTAACTGTGCTGGCTTCATTTCTTATATCCAACATTTTGCAAAAAACCCATGTAAGGGGTTTGTCCAATCAGGTGTTTGCACAGTGTGGGGAGCGGGCTTGTCAATCATCCATCCTGCACTCTCAGTGCTGGGAAGTGAGACATTCCCTCACGTGGTAACACCCCGTGGACACACTTCAAACTGAGTTACTGAGTTTCAGAGGAGATCCTTTTGAATCATGTTCAAGATCTCTTTGCTTGACTCCAAAACATTTTAAGCTCAATAGAATTGCAGGCAGTGATATTTCATGGCTCAATATATTGCTGGGCTTAGTTGTCATCTTGGTAATAGTTATGAGAGGAACAAAACAAAAAGGATATGGAAATATAGCTTTAGACAACCTGGAACTGAAGGACTGATAGCAGTTATGCAGAATGCCAACAAGAAGTCATCCACTGACAGTTTGTTGAATAAACAGCATTGAAATAGAACAGACAGCGTCCTAGTGTACAGGAGATTAAGGACTGTGCGTGTGTGTGTGTTCACTCTCGTTGTGGATATAAATCTTTACACAAGCACAAAAAATCATTAGTGTGTTCCTCTTGAGATGTAGACTTAGTCACCCTGTTTCACACTCTGTCACAACTTTTTGGCAGACTCACTGGGATTGTCTCTTTGCTGTTGGAAAAATAACGTGGACATCTTGATGTAACTCATCTTACTTCACACATTTGTTTAACCTCGGCTAAACCTCCTGCTCCCCTCCCACATCTTTAGCTCTCTTTGTAGTGGCTCAGCCGCCCTGCTGCCTCTCTCCTCTCGCTGGCGTGATGGCTGTTTTTCTCCGTGCCCCCTCCTCAACCTCCAGATGCCACAACAAGAAAGAGACAGCTGCTCGCGTGTGTACAAAAGATGGAAACTATCCTAACGCACCATAAATCAACTCTTGAGGCCATTTTGTGGAACACGCAGTGTTTTGGGGACACTTTATCAAGCACGCTTTCTTTTTTGTTCACGTCTTCATTGAGTTTGCAGTTCATTCACATCATTTGAGCATTCATAATGTTGCTGACAACTGCATTGTGTGAGCCGAAGCTAAATTTAGAGTGTTAATTAACCAAGCGCTCACTCCTGCTCTGGTTGTTCTTGCAGTTTGATTTGTTTGTGTCACCCAGAGCAGACGCCTGCCTCATACTCTGCCAGTGATCTCGTGGTATTAAATATCTGGAAGTCTGTAATGTAAATGTATCCAATAATGTGCATAGATTATTCTTGTCATATGCAGACTAAGTATCACTGATTAAATTTAAGACAAATTTTCACAGTCTTCCCACTTTTATGAACTAAAGATGTTTATTTTTGTTCTTTTAATGTGGCATGCTGATTAATTGTTGCCTAGCAACTCTGTTTCCTAGCTATCCTTTGTCCCATCACAGTTTGTCAGCTAGCCCTAACCCAACCAAAATACCAGTGCCACAGTTTGATATTTGTTGAACTTGTGTAAATATTTGTGTTGATGGAAAAAAAGTGTGGCATGAATTCATCCAAGGCAGCCGGACCACAGTCCCAGTCTCAGCCTCACACACAGTGGTGGACGGATCGGCACCTTTGCCTCACAGTGAGATTGCTCTGAGTTCAAAACCTCCTGATTTGCTGAGACCTTTCTGCATGGTTTGTATGTGATTTCTCTCAAGTTTCCTCCCCAATCCAAAGACATACACATTAACTTAAATTGATGATTGTAATTTGGTCCTAGGTTTGAATGACAGAGCTCTGTGATGGACTGGTAACCTGTCATCCGGCCATATCACAGCTTGGATAGATTCCAGCACCCAGCTACCCTGAAAAGTGGAAGAAAATGGATGGATGGATCTTTAAGAATTATTTTTATATTCTAATCTACTCAGAAACCGTATCATGTTAATATTACTGTTATTAATTTGTATGAACTGAACTTGAACTTTTCATTTGACTGATGGGTTGTCAAGGTAAATATTATTTTTTGGGTTAATGTTTAGGGAGTTTCACCGGAAGTTGAAATAATCACTTCTTTTTAGATCGATTAACTTACTGTTGATATTCTCATGCCGCAGTACAGTAACCCTGCACAGCTAATTCAAACCAGCATGCAGCTGGCTTTATGTTGCTGCGGGTCAGACAATGGAGAGATGCAGTCCATATGCGCTATATGATGGGCAGTGCTTCTGCTCTGTGGTTATTAAATTAATTATGAGATGCCATTTCCTTTTGCTCTTTAATTATTTTTCAGTAATACTCTCACTGTTTCTCCATTTCTGCTCTCAGGACTACATATATAAGCTACAACATGATCTCTGTTTCTCACAGGAGATACCAAACAGACAGAGCAAAGTCTGTCTCCATCTCTGTGTGCATGTTTGCAGCATCTGTTCCATCACTGCTGGTTTACTGGTTGATGAATAAACAAACAGTTACCAGATTTGTCTTGGCTGTGTAATATAGACAACAAATCCAGTAAGCCCTGAGACATTTGAATCGTCTGTCAACACTGTATTGTTGTGGAGTTCGTTTATTAAACATCTTGTCTATAGACTGTACCACAATGCACCGATTACACCGTCATTTAACAGCTCTCATGAAAGGAATCATCACTCTTCAGCCTTTTTCATCTCTGATAAAATATTCTGACAGCATAGGAGGTGATTTGTGGCTTCTCGCCGGAGCTAAACTTAGAGCTGTCATGACGCCATTGATGTCTCTGATTGTGCCCAATATCCTACTACGGTGTTTGGTTACTGTATATTTTTAAACCGGGCACTCAACCTGCAACATTTGAAATCTTTTGTAAAGAACTTTCTTTTTTTCCATGACAGGTTTAAAGAAGCAGATCAGCAGCTTGCGCTTGTGATGGAAAATTCCTCAGTGGAAAACAGTTGTGGAGCTGTGACGTAGAAAGCAACTTCACCCGCGAGGAGGAGCACTGCGCCTCATACAGACTGAGACGCATTAAATCATGCATTTCTCAACTTGTGATGAGTCACATGTACATCGCACTATGGGAAGTTTAAACTTAAATTCAGAGGATCCAGACTTCATTAGCATTTTGGTTGATCTGATCATAAGTGGACATCCTAAATAAATTACCACCAGGGTGCATCTAAGAACTTAAACCAATCATGGAGATGTGAATTCATTTCATTTCAGTTTTATCCATATAGCTCCAGTTCACAACAACAGCTGTCATGTAATGTGATGAAAACCCCAATAATCAGGCAATCACCTTTTACTCTAGCAACACTTGATAAAAGTAGGAAGGAAGAACTCCCTTTCAACAGGAAGAGACCTCTCAGAACCACACTCAGAGAGGGGCAGCCATGTGCCATGACACGCATCATAACCTAACAGGAAACACATCATGAAATATAATACATGGCTTTTGTTTTCTCTCAGAACTGATACAATTTAGATGAACTGGGAATGTCTGGCAACAGACTGGCATAACCCTCTAACTTTTCAGTGAAGATGGGATAATTTTAAACTGGAAGCCTACTGTATGTATATTATTTATGTGCACAGTTGATGTTTTATTTATGGACTACACTGGTGTGAGATTTGCTGCCCTCAGGAGATTTAGGGGTTTCACTGTTCTGGCAGTTTTGTCCTGTTAATAGATGTTCATTAAAATCCAGTTGCTCTGTCTTGAAGTGTTTTTGCTTTTTGCACTCAACAAGCACAATTAAAATGTATTCAGTCATTCAATGCTATTGTTTCTGTGGACCTTTAAAGCATTTTGGCCAAAAATACTAATTAGTGTCAGGTTCCCACTGTAGATTAATTTACATTTCTCCCCACACACAGATAAGCTGTGGTCTCTCTAATGAGGCTTGTCTAGTTCTGGAGGAGGAGAAAGAAAATGAAGTACAGGTGGCAGCTCTCTAATTATGTCCCAAGTGGATGACTACATTACCCAGGTACCCCAGGCCTGTGACAGGTGTGGGTGGATGGGAGATGCACAATCAGTGGGTTGAATGACAATCTTAATGATTCATTTTCTCAGTTATTTCATTAGGGAAGGGCGTGGGCCATTGCTTCTCCTCTGTTAATTGCAACAGAAATTTTTATCACTTTGTGCTTTTGTCTTCTCTGCAGAGCTGAAACAAAAATCACTGGGAAGCAGTCTTTTTTTATATAATTTATACTGGTATTGAGTTATCCAGTATCTGCGTGGGTAGGCTGTGAAATGGCTCTAATATCACTTCAGGTCCATCCGACAGCTGACTGGCATTGTTAGCTGTTGTTTAGTCTCACCTGTGAAGAAAGTGCTCACTGCAATGCTTTGTGTGAACTATTTGTGATTTGAATCAACATCTGGACCCACAACAGAGATGGAAACGCTAACTAGAACGTACACCTTTGAAGGCTGTGGGAGGGAAACAACATAGTGTAAAGTAGGTGTTAAAAAAAATCCACTAACAAAAAGTAACAGAGTCAGTGCTGAAGTTTCCTTGCTTGTGGAATAAAAACTTAAGAGCACAGTTTGTCCTCTCATATGCTTAATGATGCACAGACACAGATGGTTACTCGTTGTGCGCTTGTGTCCAGCATAATATTATTCCCTAAAGGCTACTAAGCCACCAATTTACTGGAATCTTATTTTAAAAAAATCAAATTTTGTTTATTTTATATATGCTGGATAGTAATAATGTAGCATACTGTATGAGTAGATTTTTATTTAATTAATTAATAACTTCTCAAATGTATCTATATCGGCAGAATGATTAAGGGACCCACATGGTTGTGCATTGGTCCAATGTGGAGCCTGCAGACCATCGTCTACATTTGGAGGCCACTTACCTCACCATCAGGCATTGTCAAAAATATGTGGAACAACACTTGCTGTTGTTGTTGAGCCATCCGCAAAACCTAAAGCTACAGCATACAAGGAACTGAAGTGAAACCAAGCGGTAAAATTAATGAAAATTGTCCACTGCAGCCACTATCTGTGCTCTTAATGGTGGGTTGTTGTTGTTTTTTAATCTTTTTTTGAATTTGAATTTATTTATTTAAAAGGGACAGTGCAGTTTAACATAGTTCAAGTGCAAGACATGAAACTGATGTGCCGCACATAGGTTTATAGCTACTGCTAATTTTCAACAATTGTCCCTTGTTGGGCTTACAATCTAAATAGATACATTTTACAATAAAACATACATTTTCATAAAACCAAATTACATCATAAATACAATTACAGTTACTCGACAATAATTTTAAATAGAATTAAAATCATTAGTTAAAATGACTACATCTTTGATTTCCCTTTAACAACACTTCAATGTAAAAGATCTAATGTCTGTAATCATTTTGATATTGGTTGGAAGTGTTCAATACAAGATGATGTTGTTCCAGCCATTTTTGGACATCATTTAGATGTACCGTTAAGGTGTCTGCTGCTTCACCAGGTGACTTAGCTGGTACGTGTATAACTGCATCATCTGCATAAAGTTGGCAGTTAGCTTTTGGACAACTGGCAGGCAAATCATTTATAAACAAACTAAATAGCAATGGGCCAAGAACAGATCCTTGGGGAATACCAATTCTGTTTTCCAACATAGACGACTTGTCTTTATCAACCCTCACACACTGTTCTCTTTTGTGAAGATAGGACTCAAACCAATCAACTGCTTGCTTTGAAAAGTCAAATGTTATCAACTTGGAAAGAAGTATGTCATGGCTGACAGTGTCAAAAGCCTTTTTTAGGTCAAGGAACACTGCACCAACAACATTACCATTATCCAAATTACACTTAATATTTTCAACAAAATAGCAATTTGCCAATTCTGTGGAAAATTTGGGTCTGAAACCAAACTGCATTGGATGAAGCAGTTGATTAGTCTCTAAATAATCAATTAACTGTGCTGCCACAACCTTCTCAAGCACCTTCGAAAGAACAGGGAGTATGAAAATTGGACGATAATTACATATCGAATCACGCTCGCCTCCTTTAAAGACTGGAGTAACTACAGCCCTTTCCCAGTCATTTGGGAACGTCCTATTTCTTATCGATAAATTTATAAGATGTGTTAATGGTTTTGTCAATAAAACTCTCTATTTTTTAATAAAACAAGTATCCAAGCCATAAATATCCTTTGCCCTAGAATCTGATAATTTCTTAATAACCTCTGTGATCTCTGCTTCATAATAAATATAACCTCTATGAATAAAAAATGAGCTATTTTTAATAGTTACAACTGGAGAGCTGAAATTTTGCATTAGTTCTTCTACAGATTGTATAAAATATTTGTTAAATTCGTATGCCATGGAACCCTTGTCGATAATAATTGTGCCATTTATATTGACTTGCTGAATTTCCTTCCTGCTAGATGATCTGTTAATTAAATCGTTTAAATGCTTCCAGAGGGAGACATTATGACCTTTAGCATTTTCTATAATGTGAGTGTAATATAAAGCCTTAGCTTTACACAATTCCATGACTACTTTATTTCTTAAGCCTTTATAGATCCTATAATCCGTATTACCTTTAGTAGTTAAGGCTGTTTTTAAAGCCAAATCTCGTTTTTTCATAAGTTTATGTATTTCACTATTTAACCATGGTAGATTTCGCTTCCTTTGCTTAGATTTGATACTTTTGGTATATTTAGATATTACTTCAGTCAAAGAGCTAGTCATGGAATTGCAACACAACTCCAAATCATCTATTTTTATAAGATGATCCCAGTTGCAATTTGCAAGCTCCTGTTCAAACTTTACAATTTCAGACTTGGGAATAAATGTCTTTACGTGGTCAGGGCTATTTGTACTATAATACTGCAATCGTTTTTTAGTCAATTTCCTAACAGTTGAAATCATATTATGATCAGACAGACCAGTTAATAAATTATATGTTTTTGTTATCTGATCTATTTTGTTAGTGAATACCATATCAATTAGAGTTCTACTATTTTTGGTGACTCTTGTGGGTCCTTTAATTATTTGCTTAAATTGAAATTTTGACATAATAATTTTTAATTTTTGGTTATTAGTTTTATCCAGCCAGTTGATGTTAAAGTCACCATAAAATATTGTTTCTCTACAACAATTCAATTATTTTACTGCATCTTGTAACTGATCATAAAATGAGACACTATGTGATGGTGGGTTATATAGGACAACAATATTAAAACACATTTGTGGGGAAAGAATCACCTGTAAAGCTAAACATTCAAGAGGAGTATTCATTTGTATTTGTATTTCACCTCTAACTTTATGTGAACACTCCTGTCACTCCTTTTCCTCTTCAGTCCCACATTTCAACCAATCACTGTTCAACTTACACACATTGTCATCAACATCGCGTTACGTGCTGTTGGTGTTTTTAGAGGACTGCACACAAGCATGTCTAAATAGTTTGTGCAGCAAAACTCCTTTGCTTTGAGTAGCCAAATACTGGACACAAATGCAGTGCGATGAATCCTCCAATAAACTTTCAAATCCATCAGGATTACATCCTGTCCACTTTTCAGGCACATGCCTGCATGTAGCAGGTATCATTGCTGCAGAGAAACAGAAACTGCAGTTACCTGTAAGAATCTGATAAAGGTGAAGCTTTTGATTTTGCTTGTTTTTACTGTGGCTGAAGGGCTCTTATTGTATTTTAACCTTTAAAGGTAATGCAGTAATGAGTATAATGAGTTGTCATTTCTAGAAAATGTTACCTCCCATGTTTTGTGACCTCGCCATCCCTGATGTGAAGCTGCATCTTTTGCTGTGTCAAACAGAAGAGAGGTGCAGCTTGACCATAAATCATAACCACAACAGCTCCATAATTATCACCAATTCTGTCAATGTTCTTGTTCAAAAAGACAAAAAACTGCTTGGGTTAATCTTGTAATACTCTGCATTAGAGCCCAACTGATATGGGATGTTTAAGACCAATACCGACATTTGGTGATTTTTAAAAAGCCGATATATGAGCCAATATTTTTTCTTTCCGCCAAACAAAGCAAACATTAGTTATGTGTAGTTATTTATAAGTCCTTACTCAGATAACAAAAACAAACTTCTATTGTTGTCACAAAAAGTTGCAGATCACTTGTTTCCAGTTTGCTTGACTGTGCTCTCATCAGCTGGATGTTGTGTTTGTGGCATTCCAACTACATGTTGCCAGCAGGGAGGTTACACAGTGCCCTCTGGTGGACAAATTATGCAACATCATACAACACCTATAATCTTCACTTTTTTCATTTAAATGAAATGTTTTTGCCAATACCGATATATCGATAAATAGCTAATATTGGCTGATATATCAGTCAAACTGTACTTCGCACTAACATGTGTTGTCCTGTCTACATTTTAGTGCATCTTAACAGCTCTCAAATGCCAGCCATGATCACTAAAAATCTACCAACAAGCTCTTATTTCCTTAACATGACATTTTACTCCCTTTCACAAACAGTGCAAAAACAAATTTCAGTTCAAGCCTAAATGCCAAACTGGGTAATACTCCTTGGATAATGCCAACTTTGAGTTTATTTTTCCTGTATTGGACTGTAATCTCTCTATTTTTCCCTCATTCCCTCAACCCTGGACTCTCCCCTTGTTTGAGTAAACAGTTGTCGTCATTTTGAAACGGTCACTGGAGCAGGCCGAAGCTTTCTTGGCAGTGATTTGTGTGGAGGGAGTCAGGTCCCATCTGTTCCCTGTCCACAGGGGATGTTGGGCCAGCCAACCAGTCTCCACCACCACAACCCTCCTCCCTCCCATCTCCACTCCTTCTTAACACCCAGAGAGAGGATAATGAGAACAGGGAGAGGGCACACCGCACATCACAGGGCAGCGATTGTGTCTGAGCTCCCACTTCGTCACGTCTCGTCCACTCACCCGTCAGATAAAGTCAGGGCCTCAGCTGGTCGCATGCGATTGGAGCTTAACGGGCATTCTTCAAATGCAGATGAGCTGCTTGACACATGTCCCGGTGACTGGTGCTGTTGATGGCTTTGACTTTTGATTCTTGCTCTTTAGTAACATATGGTGTTTTCAAAAACATTCACTGCAGCCTTGAACCACCTTTCATGCCTGGCTGTGGTGTAAGTGAGAACACAATCTAATAACAGGACAAATTTAACATTAAGGTTTTTATGTAGATTTCTGTACTAAGGAGCTGAAAGGATCCATTGAGCATGTGTAAGATAATTTAATCTGCCTACTCAATCCTGCTAACCATGTTAGCACTTCCTCCTGGCACACGTGCTAGACGCCTGGTCCTGTTTCCCCACACATTGTCCTGAGTATGGGGAAGAAATTATTGACTGTATAAGAGAGTGGTGGTTCCTATCCATTCTGTAGATATCAATAAAGTTGAGGTGATTGTTCATTTTTAAAAATCTTTTTTTATTGTTCTTCAACATCCAGCCACTTCTACCGAAGAGGAGTGGAGATAAACAGAGTAAGACCTCAGTCACACAGAACTGGACACAGTCAGTGATTCCTTGGCAACCTCTGGTCATTATTTAAAAATTTGGACTCCCTGACTGGTCAGCAGGTGGTTGCTGAATGTCACTAGCTAAAGCTGGTCCCAAAAAGGGCTGCACCAAAAAGCTTGTGGTTTGTGCTTTGGTCACTAACATATTTCCACAGTTCCCATAGTTTGCAGGGACAAAACCAACTTGTAAGCAAACACTCGCAAACTACTAGCTAGTAAAACTTGAAAAAAGCGCAACACGAATCCAAAGACAGAGAATGTTTGCCATTGTCTTCTGTGCAAACTATGGGCAACCTCTCTGTGATGACCAAAGCCATCACAAAGAGGTTTTCATCTCTTTGTGACCAACTTCCCCACGCAACTGTCAGTAACCTCCAGCAACCAAGAATTACAGAAGGATCACATACACATTGATTAATAAACCTGATATTCTTATAGTACATAGTTACCTTTATAGCGTCTGTGGTACCTCCCTGTATAAACTGCTTCTCATCTCTGTCATATCTTCCTTCCGGCATAATAAAGTGAAATCTTTAGCATGTCAGTGTTCAAGCTTCTTTGTGTTATGTAGCCAAAATTTCGACAAATATAAAGCATGAGTTGAATAAAAACAAGGATATCTCTGGTTCAGCTGCACTAATTTGTTGTTGTTGTTTTTAACTCAATTTTAGCTGTAAAAATAAAACAAAAAAATTACCTGTGCCATTAGATTCAATGGAGAGTGGGTAAGAGAGTATGCCTTTTCCAGGAATTTGGATGAACTTTAGTGAGGCAGCTCTGTGTCTCTTTGTCCCCAGACTGTTTTTATGCTGTATCTTTATCCCTTTCCAAAACACGGCTTGAGACATTTAGTTGGATTATTAAATGAGGACAGGAATCTGGCAAAAGATAATGCACTCTCAATTTTAATCTTTTTGTTATCTTCATCCACTTTTTCAGAGACATTTAATCAGAGCCACACTACCAAACTCTCTTCTCTATAAATGTTCATTTTTTTGTTCTCTGTAATAGAGAATCAGTCGTTTCTCACCTGGGAGTAGCTTGGCCGAGCCTTTCTGTAAACACTGTGTGAACTGTGACTAAGAGGGCAGCGTGATTTGTGTTAAGCCCCTCCCAAATGACGTCTTCCTTTACCTCCCCGCACCTCCCAGCACCGTGCAGCTCAGACAAATGTTAATTCTTTATTCAGAGTTGGACAGAGCATTAAGTCATTTATTTCAGCCTGTTAAAGCAAACACTTTGTGACAGCTCTCATTGTCTGGCACAGACGGAGCCCGCGGAGATCCAAGCAGAGACCGGCGGCTTAAAATTTCACGACTTGACAGTGTGACCAGATGTTCCTGTGACTGTCTCACATTTGTGGTGTAACAGATGAGCTCTGGCACGACACTCTGCTGGCCAGAAGATGCTGAGTCTCACTCGGGGACACACCCACATACTCGCATGCAGAGGAAAACTCCTGATGGGCTCTGAATGTCTGAAAATGAAATTCTCTTCACCTCACCCTTCACACTTAATGAACCAGGATTTGCATGTGTGAATAAAAATGCCTTCCTCTCATATTCTCACTAATATTTTATTCTCATTGCTTTCACTCTCGACACGATTAGTGTCGTATACAAAAAAGGCAGATTGTTTGCCGTCCGGTAATCAAAAGAAACAAAGGGAACAATAGAGAGAAAACATGCTGCTTGAGGGCAGACTGGAATTATGGTGCATGCAAAATGAACATTGGGAACTTTCATTAGGATGTTGATTCAAATAGAAAATGGACTTAGGTCAGCCTAGCAACATGATTCACCAAAATATGGAAGAAAGCTGAAAGATTTGAGTTTTAAATTCCACTTCAGAAACAGTGTAGCTCAAATATTCAGACTTCACACGATAAGAAAGATAATCTCTTTTAACACCTCCTGTGATATCAATTCATCCATTTGTCCTGACAAAGTCAACACCAACTGTCTAACTAACACTTCCTGGAACGCTTTGTTTAATTCTCATCTAAGACTCTTTTTTTTTTTGAGAGGGAGAGAGAAGCTGTCAAGGAAAAGGTGGACAATCTGTCACGGATTCAGCTTCATCTCAGTTGGGTTTCTGCTAATTAATTGTGCCTGCCAGTGGTATTACAGTATCTCCTTTCATTCTAGGAGTAGTCCTCCCACTTTCCTGATGTTACACCAAAGTCGAAGTGGACACAGAAATATTGCCGCTCTGCAGCCATCTTGGCAAATGCTGTTAGCCATTTATCTCTGGTTAACAAGCTAAAACCTCTTTGGGTCCTGCTTTTGACTTCACACATTTACTGCTATAGAACTCTTAGTTTAAATGACGTTTGATTTGTTTGGGTTCATTTTTTTTTTAAAAAAAGAAAGAAAAGTCCTGCTACTGCCTGTACACTGATGACCACTTTATTAGGTACACATGTTCAACTTGTTTTAATCAGCCAATCATATAGAGGCAACTCAGTGCACTTAGTTTTGCAGACATGATCAAGGTGAGCTGCTGAAGTTTAAACTGAGCATCAGATCAGGGGAAAAAAGTGATTTTAAGCGACTCTGATTGTGGCATGTTTGTCTGAGTATTTTAGAAACTGATCTACTGATTCACTGGGATTCTACCTCACTACTATCTCTGGGGTTTACAGAGAATGATCAGAAAAAGGCGAAAAAGCCTTGTTGATGTTAGAGGTCAGATAAAGGTCAGACGGCTTCAAGCTGATAGGAGGGAAAGGGTAATTAAACAACTTGTTAAAACCAAGGTGAGCTGAACAGCATCTCTGAATGAACATGTCGATCGTTGAAGCAGCTGGCCTTCTGGGTGACACTTTTGTGAGCCAAGAACAGGAAACTGAAGCTATAATTCACACAGTCTCACCAAAACTGACTAACAGCAGAGTGGCTAAAGGTTCCCTGGTCTCATGAGTTTAGAATATTTACTATGACATTTAGACGGTAATGTCAGAATTTAGTATAAACAACATGAAGCATGAATCATTCTGTTTTGTATCAACAGTTCAGGCTCGTGGTGATGTAATAGTGTGCTGGGTATTTTCTTGGCACAGTGTGGGCCCCTTAGTACCACCCGAGCGTCGTTTAAAAACAACAGCCTACCTGAGTGTTGTTGCTGACCACGCCTTCCCCTTTATGACCACAGTGTATCCATCTTCTGATGGCTGCTTCCAGCAGGATAACCCATCATGTCACAAAGGTCAGATCATCTCAAATTGGTTTCTTGAACATGACAGTGTGTGCAAATGGCTTTCACAGTTACCGCATTTCAATTCAACGGAGCATCTTTGGGATGTAGTGTACGTGAAGCACGGTTCAGCACTGTGAATGTGTTTCACAAAACAGAATCACTCTTTTCTGGAGTAACGAGTTACTCCATGTAAATTACAGCTTTAATAGAAATGTCTGTCTCTTATGAGAGAAGTTCATGTATCCAGGTTAGTGTGAAAAGGGTGTAAAAATATTTTTCTGCTGGTGCAAGTGCTCGCGCTCAGGGTTAATTAATTCACACTCATTCATTTTTCACCCCTACCTCCCACGAGTTTTCACACACACACCTGCATATGCTTACACGCCTACTCCCCTACACACATACAGCAAAGGATATAAACAAGCTGCGAGGTGATAGGGATAGCACACACACACACAGGAAAAACGGAGGAGCGAAGCTTTGAGTCACTCTCCACCTCCACTCTCTCTGTGTCCTGCTGTTCCTTCTTACCTGATGGGGACGCCCGACTGTTTGATGTGTGCGACAGTGGTATCGGGAACACCACACCCTGCGGTTCTGATCTGGTCTAATCATGGAGCCACCGCCGCGCTCTCCCGCCAATCCACATCCTGTCACCTGCAGGGGTAAAAGGTCAGTGCAGGTAACATCACAGCCCTCAAGGCAGGTAACTCACGATTATTTGTACCTTCACAAACAAACAAACATGGCTGCAAGGACACTCCGCCCACATGTTTCAAATCCACACCTTCGCACAGGGTTAGAAATCATGTGCCTTTAGGGGCCTTTAAAGACACAGAAAAGGTGCTTCTTAAGTTTTGGAAGCACATTTACAGATGGAAACTGAAGTTAAGGGTGAAGACTGATGCAGAAAGTAATAGTTAGAGATGTAATACATGGGAAAACAAGATCCATCGTAAGGAATTGTTTAAAAGGTTAACCAGTCAGGTACTTCTCACCATAATACCCCTACATCAAGTATTTTATTCAAAAGCAGAAATTAGATAGTCTTTCTTTTTCCTAGTCTTTCTTTTTCCTAAAAACACACTTACCCTGCTTTTGTCTCCTGTCTTTCTGTGATATGCAGTGCAATCACTTGTTATTTTACTCCATTGTCCTTTGGTGTCACTATAAATATCTCCATAATCAGAGTTAATAGCACAATTGTTGGACTGCATAAAGAGGGGCAATTTTTTTTAAATTCACTTTTTTGCTGTTGTTACTTAATAAATGAAATAAAGTGTCTTTTTCTAGCCTCCACCCTCCATAACAAAAGAAATCTCTCTGACACCCATAGTAGAGTGATGCAGAGAATAATAGGAGAGTGTTACGCTGCTACAATAACACCTCTTCTTTCTTATATGTTCAAGTGAAAAGAGATATTAAAAAAAAGGTTGTCTCAGGAAATGAGAACGCGCTGAAAGTTTGTTCGGTCGAAGTGAATGAATTAAAGACAGCATTTCTTTTGCAAGGTGAGAAACACAAGCCTCCATATGAACTCTCATTTACAGAAGTATTGAGACCTGCCTTTTAAAATAAAGTTAGAAGGGTGTTTTTAATTATGCACTAGTGCCATTCAATCCTTCTTTTAAGAGGATGAGCACATTCAGAGTGAGGATTGTAAAATGTTCTGGAGACAGCTGGGTGACAGGACAGACAAGATAACCCAGTGTGTCTGAAGGTATTGATGCGGCTGAAGCTGTATCCAAGGAAATGGCGTGAGAGCCTTAATTCACAGCACCTATTCACAGGATACGAGTTATAAGAGCTGGAGAAAATGAGATATTTCAATTTGTCTGCAATCACAGCAACCATTCACATATCTATAGTGCTGTGAAAAAGTATTTACTCTGCTTCTGATTTCTTAGATTTTTAATTTTAGACAAAAAAAAAAAATACAAAATGTACTTTTTTCTAAATGGCCTGTATTTATATAGCGCTTTTCTAGTCTCTAAGGACCCCAAAGTGCTTTACACAAACAGTCATCCACCCACTGGTGATGGCAAGCTACATTGGAGCTACAGCCGCCCTGGGGCGTGCTGACAGAGGCGAGGCCGCCGGACACTGGCGCCACCGGGCCCTCTGACCACCACCAGTAGGCAAGAGACTGTCCAAGCCGGGGCTCGAACCGGCAACCTTCCGATTACAAGGCGAACTCCCAACTCTTGAGCCACGATCGCCCCTAAAGGCTGTTGATGAACTTGTGAAGTAATTTTGATTGGCCTGTCACTCCTGAGAAGGTTCGTAACAGATCCAAGTTGCAGTTAACTGAAATAAAAAAATATATTTTGGGAGAAAAAAGCAATAACTGACTGACACTCACCCCTAAAACGGCTTAAAATAAAATAAGATATATTTTGTCCTAATAGTTTTTATTGGGACTTTGGATGTCTATATGAAACAGAGAGAATTTCACTATTCTGAAGGTTTTCAATTTCCACCCAATTTCTAATAACAAAAAAACACTGAAATGAATAAAAAGTAAACCAAAATTAAACATTAAATAAACACTAAAGGCTAAACTGAAATGAGCACAACCACCGTAGAAAGTAACTGAAGTTGCTGTGATAACCCTCATCAGTTTTTCTTGGTACAGTAGGTCACATGATTCAGAGGAGAGAAGAGGACAGACTGGGAGATACCAGCTGGCTAGACCTCCTCAGCTACATCCTTGGGTCATGTGAGAAACTACCTGGATAAACTAAAGAGGGTCATCACACTGAGCTAAAACTAAAAATTAATTAGAATATCTATTATGCACAGCAACACTTCTAAGTAAAACTATAAGTAAAAAACAGCCCTTGGAGTGAGCATAATATGCAGTATCTCCTTTGACTCATAAAACTCATCTTATTATTGGAATTTATAACATAATAAATGCAAAATGTGCGAAAACATACGTGTGTAATGTGTTTTATAGCCATCAAACAGCCGAGCTTATCAATGTCTTTTTGATCTTTTCCACTGCCCTCCTCTTACCATGAACTGTCTGTCAAAAATCAATTAATTTGTCAGAGGTTATTGGCCTGTCAGTGCATGGCATTTTAATAAAGCTGAAGGGCTTTGATAAGACGCTGCTTTAATTGTCAGCAAGCAAGTGATAAGGCTGCCTTTATTTATTTCCTCCTTTTATATCGTCTCCTACAATGGAAGATTCTCCAGTGCAGATTTAACAGTGTATTAAATACAACTATAGGCCTCGTGAAATTGTATGAAGAGTTTTCAGGGAGTGCTTTCATTTTAAACTCTCCTCTGGCTTTTAGAAAAAGACAGCGGCATCCCAACGCTGGGTCTTCCCCTCATACGTGTCATCTCTGTCATGCTGGTATTCTGAGCTGACACGTCTCCTTCCCATCAAAACGGCACGTCTGGCCCTCCTGGAGCTGTAGTCAAATGTCACCTAGACCCCCTCACCGAGTGATGCCAGCTCTGTGTCAGGTTACACCTCCAGACATTGAAGCATTTGAGTGTCATTCTTTTGTCGCTGCCCACTGCGATGACTGTGGGTAACTCTTATCCCTTTTGGAAAAATGTACAAGAAAAAATGCTTATCAAAGTGCAAACAGCTTCTGGTGATGTATTTGTGTGAATAAGTATCAGAACATTTATGTGGTGTTTTGGGCAACTTTTAAAAATCTTTGTTGATCATCACATTCTGCCGTGGTAATCACGATGGTAATCAGAGATAACACGTGATTGGATTTGTTTTGGGATGTTGTTATATAGTCCTGCCATATCCAGAGTTAATATAGTATACATAGTACCATATAAACCTCCATTTCTCCTCCTCCATGTACTCTAACCAACATGAAAAGCTTCAAGGGGAACAGAGAACGCACACAAATCTGTGTAGGCACAATACAGGTGTGCCACAAAAACCCACAAGTCTTTAATTACTTTAAAGGTACAGTCAGTCCTTATACACAGAATAGTGTGACCAGGCACATAGAAGAGAAGTCTTAGATGTGTGATTTAAAATCATGACTTCAGACTCAAAATATGAAGGATGGTACCCATGTTTTATAGTTAGAGAACAGGTCCTATTCACCAGAGAAAGGAAATATGAAGGAAAGAGACAACATGACCCTCCAGACAGCTGACAAGAGCCGAAAAAACAACAACAGCTGGTTATAAGCTAACATTATGCCAGCAGCCGACAGCAGCAAAAACAGCAGTGTTTACCGGCAGTAAAATGTAGCATATCCTCAACAACTCACCACAGTATGTCTGTCATCAGTCGGAATCGAGTTACTCTGACTCACTGGCTCATGTCTGACTACTTTCACAAAGTTTTATAGCCTTTACCAGAGTAAATAAGGGTGGAAGCTTCTCTTCCAGCATTAATAGGTAAGCAGTAGCCTGACAGACTTTTCACAGATAGGGAAAAACTCAGGGGAGGATCCAGATCTGGCCCAAACAGTAGTAGGAGCAGATCTGACTGTGATACAGAGGACTGCGCTGCATTGTCATTGGTAGGGGACTCACATCACATCACAAGGCACTCCCACTGCAAAGCATACCCTGTTTTAATTTACTTTTGACTCTAATAGGTTCCATAATTTAGGTTTATATGGTTTATATGATGTGATATTCAGTAAGAGACGAAGCTAGACCACTATTGCAAATGTCAAGAAGTTAAGAACCTTCTGCACTGGCTTCACTTTTATTACCCAGCAAAAATAAGTTTTCCAGTATCTATCCACCCATCCACACATTCATCCATTTATCTATCTATCAGTTTCTTCCTCTTAACCATGTCAGGGTTGTGGGGTCTGGAGACTTACATAGCGAGTTGGTACAGTGGTACAGTGGTCGCCTCACAGGAAGAAGGTCCGTGGGCCTTTCCTTTGCTGCTTGCTTTCTCCCTTATATCCAAAGATATGCATGTCAAGTTAACTAGGTATTCTAAAATGGCCATAGTTATGAACGTGAGTGCGAGCAAGAGTGTAAAACAATAAACCTGAGGATTTTAAAATGTATTATTCTGCATGTGTCACAATGGTTAGGACTGTTACCTCATAGCAAAAGGGTTCATGGTTTCTGATCAGCTGGGACGTTTCATTGGAGAGTTTGTAGGTTCTCCCAGTGCCTGCATGGGTTCCTTCTGGGTACTTTTACTTACAAACTCTAAGTACATGCTTATTTGCCGGTTTTTGTGTGCTGTCCCTGTAGATCCATAACTTTGCATCCAGTCCAGAGCATGCCCCGTCTCTTGCCCTGTGTCAGCTGGGATAGGCTCCAGCGTCCCATGACCCTGAACTGGATGGATGGATGGATGGATCTATCTGTCTCTTGTGAGTCATCAACTCTATGGAAATACATTTCTCCACTTTGAATGAGTTTAGCAAGAGAAAATGACTTTAGAGTTCTTCTCTAAAACTGTGTAAAATCTATTGCATTCCCTATTGAATTAATGTGTCCTGTTGATGCCTTTTAACCTCTGTAATGGCCATAATCCAAATTTCCATCATAAATACAGCATGAAAGAGGTGCTTGCACCTGTAGAGCATTGTTAACTAATTTCTGGTTCTTTGTGTCCTAATAGTTTCAGATCATTATTCAGTTTAAATGTCTTAACAGCTTTCATAGCATCAGTTTCATTGGCAACAAACATCAGCTTGATTTTAATAGAAGGAGCAATAAGATACGAGCACTGTTCCAAAAAACAAGTAAAGAGTTACAGGTTTCAGGCTAATGTTGCTGTTTTACTGTGATTGTTGTTATCAAAGGGATACCCTCGAAACGTTATGAAATACTTTCCAGAAATAACCACTTAGCAGCCAGGATCAAACATCACCCACACGCTTTCCCATGGGTGCAGCTATTCTGAGAGCACTTTCTTCTTTTCTTTCCAACTTCGCATCAGCCCCAGCACAGTTCAGAAGAGGATTTGTCATTTCCTGCTGCCATCCAAGTTAGTCCTTTCTCTAAAGCGTTAGTGAAATAGTCCACATGAAAACCTCTTGCATTCTAATTGATGACTCGAGCAAAAATGGTAAATACCTCTTGGTAAACATATATACAAATGCCTCAGTGTTTCATTCCCCTCTGCACTGTGTTGCTTTTTACACCTACAGAGACTTGATTGAGTAGTTCTCAGACTGGCCTTGACAGGTTAAGTAGGGCACGAAACGCTGCTCTCTGCAGGTCCCCGACTGCTGCTAACTCACATTATCAGATAAATCTGTTTGAGGGCTTTCTTTTAAAGGCCGATAAGTCATGTTATCATGCACACCCTTCTCTCGCTAAAGTCTGATCTTGATCAATATGAAACATCATGGAGATCTTCAGATTTTGCTGTAGGCTCTGCACAGATTTCATCCAAACTATTTTTTTCTCCACATTTAAATTGACTCTGGCATGTTTGCTTTTTGTACACCACATTTTGTAGTTCATGATAATTCAACACATTATGAAATCCCACGCAGCGCTGTCGGCTGTGGTGTTTCCTCTGGGCTAACTAATCATATTCTCATTTGATGCGGGAGCCTCTTGTCTTGTTCAGACATCTTTTGGATAAAAACAAACAAACTAGAGTAATGGGCTGTGCTTCCCTTTTTAAAGCACCAAAGAAGATACAAAATTGACAATTAAAATCCTCTACATGGAATTTAGATACTTTCCAGACTTTCTGCCACTGGAAGAAAAAGCTTCTATTGGTCCTGTTTATTGTGGGTACTAAAAAGGCTCTATTCAAAAGTATTCAGCAACCATTTAACCCCTGAACCATGACATAATTGCCTTTTTTAAAATGAAGTGTTTATTGAACCTGACGAAAATAATATACTGCTCATTAAGGACACTGCACATAATTAAATCTCAGTATCACAAGTAGACTATAATGTAAAGGAAAACCACTACACCGTGACATGGCATACTGATTTTTTGTCTACCTTATATGAAAATTAAAAGTGTAATTAGGTAAATGTAATAATTTTATTTGATTTTATTTATTTACTTGTTTGTTTTGTTATTTGAAAATTTTCTTGACTTATGGGTGAATCTCTTCAGGCAGCCACCTAGGGGCTTGTTAAATTAGATTTCTATTTGAGTAGAGTGAACTCTATGTCATGTTGAAAAAACAAGTTTGAGATTATTTGAGCTTTGACACATGGTACGTTATCCAGTTGGAAGTAGCCATCAGAAGATCGGTACACTGGGGTCATAAAGGGATGGACATGGTCAGCAATCACACTCAGGTAGGTTTGAAGGTTGGTCAGTTGGTACCCAAAGGGGCCCAGAACTTGCAAGGAAAACCTCATCTTTACCTTGATACTGAATGGCAGAATGGATTCATGCTTTCAAGCTGTTTACTCCAAATTCTGACCCAACATCTGAATGTTGCCAGAAATAAATATTTCAATCTTTTCAATCTTATCTTGTCCAGTTTTGGTGAGCCCCCTCTTCTGCATACCTTGGTTGTAACCAGTGATTATTTTAGTTGCTGTTGCCTTCTTATCAACTTGAGGCAGTCTTTCCAATCTTCTTTTGTTCAGTGTTGGTGGGCCAATGGGAATCATAGCCTCAGTTTCATGTTCTTATTTGGGAGGAGTGGTGTTGTATGATGTTGTAGCCCATCTGCTTCAAGGGTAACCATGTCTGTTCAGACATGCTCTTCTGCATAACTTGTTTGTAGCAAGTGGTTATTTGAGTTATGGTTGCCTTCCTATGAGCTTGAAGCAATCTGGCCATTCTTCTTTGATCTCTGACATCAACATCCACAAAACATTTGTATGCTCGGTTTTACCTTTGGCAGGTCATCTTCGCCATGTCTGCATGCTGATATACACTGAGCTGCTGCCATGTGATTAGCTGATTAGATGTTTTCATTAACGAGGGGTACAACAGGTGTCCCTAATAAAGTGTCTGGTGAGTATATTTCAAATAAAATGCACCTTGTCTTAAAACGCAAACATATTAATGTGAGCCTGACCTTAATATGCTGGCAAATGAGATCTCCGATCCATGGGAAGATTAAAAATTAGTATAAAGGTCATCAGTGAAGTCCCTAACAAACTTTCAGTGGCTGATGGAGGAATTAGTTAAACATTAATGCTGAGACACAACAGCCAGATCCCCAATTTGTCTGAGGGGTGAACAAATGCCCCATCCCATTAGCTTGCACAAACAGTCTTTGCTGTCTGGAAAATCAAAGAGAGACAGGTGTTGGAGGTGTGTGTGTGTGTCTGTGTGCACTTTCTAGGCAGTTGTTCCTGTTGGACGAGACTTTATTTAAGGTAAGAGTAAATGCCAATGTGGCCCAAAAGGTGTCTAATTAAGGCCCTGACTGGCTGCAAAGAGAGCATATTGGTCAAACCATTATATCATCACCTTTCACTTGATCCCCCCTTTGGTGTGAGAGCAAGACTGGAATGATTACCAAAAGGTTATGGATGAGTCCTTGAGGAAATACCCCACCATGTTCATCATCAATCATGTATCGACCGAGTTTGTCCAAAGATGGGAGGCTTCAGCATGTCCGTGAAAAACCTGAAATCTCGGATCAAACTAGTTACAATCTGTTAGAATATTATAGTTATGATGCGGAGATGTTTTTCAGTCTTATTTGTTTAAGGAAAATACTCAAACTTTTATATTTTATGTGCATTCAAACACACACACACACACACACACGCTATAAGTATTTTAATAAACTGGTATTTATATAAAAGTATGTAAGGTCCAGCTGGCCTAAGTGTTTCTCTGTGTGTTCAGCTAATAAATATGTAGATAAATACACTTCCATACAGAACAAGCAGGTTATTTGCATTTGAAAGTAACCAGAGATGGGCAGTAACGCGTAATCCGATTACTTTTTTCAAGTAACGAGTAAAGTAAGGGATTACTATTGCAAAATCGGTAATTAGATTACCGTTACTTTCCCGTAAGCACGCTGCGTTCCTGCGTTACTAAACCCGTGATTTTTTTTTGCGAGAATGTCTCATGACAGTGACGTAAGCGAGTGCGACATTCGTGACACCAGCTGTGTGCAGATCAACAATGGATAATATATCGAGTGCGGAGAGAGTATGAGCGTGCAGCGTTTAAAGCGTGGAAGTACTGACCTTACTTTGAGTTTGATTCCATAAAAAGTGACAAAAACATTAGCGTCCGTTGTGCGTGGGAAGAAAACGTCTTTTTACAGCGAAAAAACCCCAAACTTCCAAGCAAGCACCGAGTGCGCCACGACGTAATGGGACACTCACAGAGAAACTCGCAGATTCTTCCACTGAACGCCACGGCACACCTGCACCAGGGTAAACCTCCGCCTACCGCAGTCCTGCTTTACAGGTGAAAATAGAGCAACAGGACCGCTGAGTCTTTGATTTTATTTATTTTCTGCTGTGTTTTACTTGCATCTATTTGAAAGACTGAGTGTAAACACAAAAAATATTTTATTTTATGTGCTGGAATGTGCAGAAAATAGGTTTAAATATTAAACAAATTTCTTCCAGTCAGCGAATGTTGCATATAATTTAATGTTTGCTTGATGCATAAAGTTAAAAGATGAAAACTAATAAAACAAGTTATAAAAAAGAGACTTTTCCATTTGATTACATTTTGTATGATAGATTATGCAGAAAAAGTAGAATTGGGCTGAAAGATCTATCGCTTTATCACCTATTCAGGTTGTAAATCGTGTTTTTAAAAAGTAACTAAGTAATTAATTACTTTGGAAAATAAGTAAGCAGTAAAGTAACTGGATTACTTTTTGGGGGAAGTAATCAGTAATTAGTTACTGATTACTTTTTTCAAGTAACTTGACCAACACTGAAAGTAACACATTTAAATGACTACATATCATTTACACATTATGAACAGTGTACTGGCCATTGCCAGGAGTGGTCACGGTGCTCTTTGTGGTTTCAGATCTCAGCACAAGAGGAATTTGTAAGCTTATTAGAATGAAAATGAACTCAATTAGGTGATATTTGATATTAAACATGTTTCGTGTAATGAGGAGCAAAGCCACCGAGCAGATTCAGCTCCTGCTTATTCATGATAGCCTGGATTCGAGCCAGCTCCTGTCTGACTCATTTAATTATTTTTGTAAACTATTTAGCACAAATCAAGTCATTCATTAACGTGGCTTTGATTGTCGAGAACTCCCGAGGATCAGTTTGCTGAATGTAAATTATTTACTGAGTCATAACAGCTGCGTGTTACCATCTGGCTTAGAGTCATTATGTTTCCAGTATAAACTGCTGCTGGCATTTGAAAAAAAAAATACCCTGTGTGTTGCTCTTATAGAACAATGAAGCCGATCCAGTTGATTTTTTTTTTTACAGACCTGTCATCTGTGTGTGAGTTGTTGCACGGAGGCATGGTTTTTACAGCTGTGAAGGAAATTTGACTTCTATAAAAATATATCCCAAACAGTAGGAAATTCATTTGTTAGAGTAATTCAACACAGACTATGTGAAAATACAATACAATGTAACCGTGATAAAGTAAATAGCTAAATGAGGTAAAGAGTCATTTAAAATCAAAACTATAAAGTAAATAAGTATGAATTTAAGTAAAAGTAAAATAAAAAGGCCTGTAAAAGTCTAAGAACATCCTTACTGCATTCATAGGAATTAAGAGTGTAAGTAGCAGCTAGATGCTGATAATCAGATGAACTTGATAAACTAATTGATCACCAGCGAGCGTGAGCAGCTTTATAAAGGCAAAAACTTTGGCAGTTTGGTGGCCTGGAGCATTCAGGTGTGTATTAACACAAAGACACAATCTTCCCAGAAGTGGATGTTCCTGCAAATTCACCTGAGGCTCAGACTGTGCAGTGCTCAGAGAAGTTTCAAAAAACTCAAGAGGTACATCTCAGCCTCTACAGAGCTCTTAAATCTTAAATTTCATTAAGGGTCGGCAAAAGAAAACCTCTTGTCTCTAAAAGAGGACACGTCAGCATCGTGTAAGTTTTGCAAGACTTCGGAAATACTTCTGAAACAACAGCATATCAGCACAAAAATCTCAACTAACAGCATGAAGGTGATGCAGTGGCCCAGTCAAAGTCCAGACTTCAACCTGACTAAAATACTGTGGATAATATTAAGAGAGCTGTGCATAAATGAATGTCCACAAACATTAATGAACTCAGGTAAAGTGATAAAGAAGACTGGACCACAGCTCCTCCACAATGACATGAGGGACTGATAAAGTCGTACAGAAACCGCTGCTTCATGTTATTGCTGCTTTTAAAGGTGGTACTACACACCATGGATCATGGTGTGAACTTGGCTTTTCCTGTGAAAAATTCCTTTTTCACATGACTGTGATGTCATGACTGAATCATAGAATCACTCTGCAGCCACGACTTTCTAAATTCAAATACACGCTAATACTAACAGCAGCAACACATGTCCGTATCCCCACAGACACAACCACAATGGCAGACATAATCTGTGCACCAAACATATCAATAGCCAATGCTCCACCCAGTACAGGGATTATTGATCTGATCAGATGCATGACCTATAGTGAAAGTTTGTCACAGTTTTAGAAAAAACATGTTTATGTTGTTGTCTGTTCTCAGTCATCCAGGTCATTGTAGTCTAAGGAGCTTGGAAAGAAAAGCATCTGGACTTATTTAAGTTGCTTGAAGACGTTTCACCTCTCATCCGAGGTTTATGTTGTTGGAAATATGATATAATTGGCAAGATTTAACTTCTTGTTATGACAGCTTGACCTTCATTGTGATGCACTTACAATATTAACAGTAGTTTTGGCAACGCTGACTGTCAACAGCAATTTGAAAACAAATAGTAACCCATCTGTTCGTGAACTTTGTAAATTTAGAGTAACATCATACAGTCCCTCCTCTTTTGAGGTCTACAGCGCTTTGCTAAAATTTTGATGTTGTAATTTCAGATGCATGACTTTCACTTTTCTAGTATTACCCCATCTTTATGTTATTTTCAGAGCTCCCTTTTTTAACATGTAAATATAACTTTTCCTGTATCCTTTTGCCCTCCCTTGTCCCTCTCATGCTTAACCCTGCTATGGTCGTCAGTTTCTACGCAAGTCCCTCCTCTCAGAGCTCCAGAGCCCTGGAGAGCGAATGCTGAACTGACGGCATGTCATCGCTGTCCCATATCAATGACTCACTGAGGCCCGTGTGCCCCGGCCTGTCACCGGCCTGTCGCTCTCTCTTGTGGACCGGGTGGCAGCGTGATGTCTAACCACCTCACTGTTGTTAACACCAGCTTAAAGGAAAAAAAAATCACACCTCACCTGAGAAAGTTTGACCTTGAAAATATCTGTGTCTTTCCTGATGTCACTTTGAGCATCCTTTCACCACAAGCCTTCACCAAATACAATGTGTTCATGCCAATATGACCTCCAGGCCCGAGTGACTAATTGCAAAAGTCCAAGAGGTGGATTTCCCTAAACTGCTGGAAGCAATGTTACGTCATTAGAGGAAACTAATTATAACAGATCTGCAAGCTGTCAGGAATAAAGGAATAAGGAGGCAAGTGAAAAATGTAAGTAAGCCAAATTAAGAAAAGCTTTATGTGTTTTGGCAGATACTGCAGGGCATCTGGACCCCAAAACAAAATATTTGAAATGGTAATTCGTGTTAATAGAACACACAAAAGAGGCTGTGGGAGGCTGTGCAGTGATGGAAATTTTCACAACATAGAGTGAACATTCATAGTACTCCAATGTAATTAAGTAATGGTAAAGAATTAAATGACAGAAAAAAAAACTGTTTTTCACCATCTGCTATAGAAATTTAGATTTTCCACAATTAAAAAAGCAGCAACAATTTAATTTAATGTAACCTTTTGCATTAGCTTTAAGATCCTTCACATATTATTGAATGCTGTTATATGTCTGATACTCAAAATGTGAGTAATAGGTGTAACTAACTGTTTGTTGTGTTCAAGTTTACACAAGTACATTTACTTCTTGCCATTATTGCTTTTTTCATGGATATCAAAGAGAGTAAAATAAAAGTACTGTGCAAAAGTCTTTAGCTACCCATCATTTATTTATGTCTTGCTTCTGAGGAACCAGACTGTCTGTAAAGTTTGTTAGGCCACTTAACAGTGACCTGTGGAAGTATGAAAAAGGCACCAAACTCAAGGGATGGACCAGTGTTGTGCCCATAACAGATAACAGAGGAGAATTAGTATCTTCAGGTATTGTGTTACAAGCAGCCAATCACAAAAAAGTATAATTTTGTTCCATTTCTTTATTTGAATGTATGAAAAACACAAAAGATAACACAGAATAACACCAGCAGTACTAACTGTAATGTTTCTATAGTCAATGTTTTTTCTCAAATGTTCTTTTTAAGTTTTTAAACTGTCACTCCCAAAACTAAAACTACTGATTTATTAATATGTTAACCTTAGACCTCGGAACTGTTAGATTTTAGACGAGAAACACACACTTTAATAAAAACACAGAATGAACCCCTCATTGGTTTGTCCACTGTTGTTCTGAAATCTCAATTCTGCAAGTGCTTTGCAGCTAAAGAGGTGGGACCCAAGGACACTATGCACGCCCATGTACAGCTTGACAGTCATGCTGCATTTAAGGAGCCCAGAAACTAGCAATTATGATTAAAAGTGCATTAGGTAAATGTTTACTAAGGTAACAAAAAAAAAGTGAAACGTAAAAGCAATTTCACATAAACCTCTGCTGAGTTAGTGAAGTCGCCCCCTGCTGGTGAATAGTAATGTAGGTTTAAGGCTGATTTGGCTTCACCCAGAAGCTACATCGACTTCTTTGAACTCAGACTATGATTCTGTACAAACCTCTTGTATTGGATTTAATTAATTTAAAAGGAATGAAGAATTGTGTTAAACTTCAGAGCATCATTCATTCTTCAGTCCTGAAATCGACACACTGTGCCAATGAGCACATTAAGTACACCCTAGGAATCTATTGCAATTCAATACAACAGCTTTGCAATAAATTTTTACTTTACAAAGCTGTAATATTCAGTTTTTGTTGACGCCGCTGGACGTTTATTACTTGACGTCATAGTTAAAATGTGTTGTACTAGACACAATTATACTGAGATGTGTTTCTAATTTATTTTCGTCTTTATTTATGCTCGTGAAAGGAGCAGATCAGAAAAGCCTGAACATTGTAGTCATCATAAAAGTTATCTTTATGGCGGAGCAGTTGCATTGGATAGCATAAAAGACTATCTCAGCAGTGTTGTTAGCTATTCATTGCTATTCAAGATACACACTACATTGCATCTCACTAAATTCACTGTGGAGTATTCATCATCCCTTGGCATTATAAATGGCAATAGTTACAGTTTTTTTTTTTTTTCTTCAAGTCTTTTTAAAGATGAGAGCAGTGTGTCCTCAGCTATTCTCCTGGGTGGAGATGTTTTTATTGGTGATAACTTTAACACAGATTAAAGAGATATTTCTAAACTCCTGAACATTTTGATTGTTGTAAAATGTAGGATTATGATTAATTAACGTACCAGTGGCTTTAATGTAGGAATATGAATAGCTGTCTAACTTACTTTAATAAAACAGGATAGCAATTAATGATTTAACCACAGGTGTAGAATTCAGAGTAGATGAATGGGGCATGCAATAAAACCATGAAAGAAGCAAAGGGGCATATTTAGAAAAACTGCAATCATTTTACACAGGGAGGAAACAGTGTCTCAAAAGCTATCTTCGTTTTACTCAATGGATCTTTTTTTTCTCCTCAAAATATCAAAATATAATTATGAATTCAGATTTCATGATTTCAACAATACTGAAGCCCCATCTCTCACACACATGCACACACACACACACACACTTCTGCACACTTGGGACTTCTGCTTATTGCTTTATGTAAAGAAATTTTAAAAAAGACAAAAGTACACTCAATGGTACACCAGTTCAAATTCTTGTTGATGAAAGTAACTAATCAGCGAATCATAAGGCAGGAACTACACGTAGTTAAGCATGTCATCATGATTAAGATGTCCTGCTGAAGTTCAAACTGAACAACAGAATGGGAAAGAAAGGTGATTTAAGTGACTTGAATGTGGCATGGCTGTTGGTTCCAGATGGGCTGGTCTGAGTATTTCAGAAGCAATTATAGGTATACTATAGTTTTCACACATAACCATCTCAACTTGAATAATTACTGGTTACAACCAAAGTATGTAGAAGAGAGGGTGTCTGTCAAAATAGGACAACACAAGATTGAAAAAGCATTGGCTGATCTATTGAGTCTCAGTTTCAGCTGCAACATTCAGATGGTTGGGCCAGAATCTGACCTCAACAACATGAAAGCATGGATCCATCCTGCATTAAATCAACAGTTCAGGCAGGTGGTAGAGGTGTACTAGTGTGGGGGATGTTTTCTTGGAAAACTTTGGGCATTGTTTCACAGTGACAGCCTACCCAAGTATTACTGGTGATCATGTCTGTCCCTTTATGACCACAGTGTACCCCATCTTCTGATGGCTGCTTCGAGCAGGATAACACCATGTCACAAAGCTCAAAGCATCTAAAACTGGTTTCTTGAATATGATAATGAGTTCACTGTACTCAAATGGCTTCTACAGTCACCAGATATGGTGAAACTGGATATCCACATCATGAATGTGGGGCTGAAAAATGTGCACCAACTATGTGATGTTGTCATGCCATATGGGCCAATGAGTGTATACTTAAAAATAAGGCATGCATCGTAACACAGGAAAAAGCTGTTTTGTTTGCTGTACATTTTTGTCCAGTGTGGTTTTAAGTCTCCTTTGAACAAATAAAAAACTCATTTAGCCCTACTGTACTTCTATTTTATCATTTTCCAAGCAGTCAGTTCAATAACCGAGAGCCCAAGTCAATACTCAACAAAGGTTAGCCATCATAGTCTCTTCCATAGAGCTCCGATCCATACCTCTGTATGACTAGCCTGTTTAAACACTCGGCCTACTGCTGGCTTTGTTTGTGCAACGGTTTATTGAACTGAAGTTATTTTTATGTCCCCAAAAGTTATTCACTCCACCTTTGATGCATAGGCTGACTATAACACATTTATAAATGTTTTGTTATGATTATAATGTGTTTTGATCTCAAACTACATATCACTCTTTTCTTATTTAAATCTCGCCCGTGTTTCTCTGTGCCTATGTATTCCTTGATGGTCAAGGTAACAAGAAATAGAGGCTGTTGTTTCTGTGCCGTAGAGGTGGGACTTTAGGCAGCTGCAGACACGCCAGTTGGACTGTGATTGATGGAAGCTCCTCTAAAGGACTGGGAAGCTGGCTCTCACTGGCAGCAATCTGCCAGCACTGCAGCCTCATCAACACAGACCCACATCCTACACTCACGAATTTACTGTTTCCCAAACTCCCAGTGCCACAGAGATAGTCGTCATTATTTCTCTTGATACCCTGTTAATATTTCATGGGTATTACGACTGAAGCAAATTTTTCTCTCATCTTCTTCTGCTCTATTTATAATCCTCATAAAAAATACTCCAGGTGTGTTCTCTCCTGGGTTTTCCCCAGCCACATGCACGGAAATCTGTTTCCAGCAATGTCAAGGCAGTGGGCAGGGCCAAAGGATACCACTCATCCTTATGTGTTCAAAGCTCTCTGCATGATTCACTTACACTTACTGAAGTGTGCAAGATGGCCTGCATGACTGGTCCTGTTACATGAGGAGGAAAAGAATGATATTTATCCACCTATCCCTCTTGCAGCCACTTTTTCAACTGCTTATCCAACTAGGGTCACAGAGGTGTTGAAGCCTGCATCAGCTGGCTTTGGGCAAGAATCAGGGTGTGGGGTCTAGTGCTTGAAAGACTGAACAATTCTGCGGAATTATTCTTTGCATTTCTTAACTACATGTAAAACTGGTAACTTTTTTCCTCAGAGTCTAAATCTACCCCAGTTGGTACTAATGGCACTAAAGTGTGCCAAGAAAACATTCCCCACGTTTCTTCCCCGAGTTACACCAACAACAATATCCCAAACTGTTAACACAAGACAGAATGGATGCATGTTTTCATGTTGTTTACACTAAACTCTGACTCTAAGAGACAAATGGTACAGCAGAAATTAAACTTATTAGAGAAGCCGATATTTTTCTGATCTTCTGTTGTTCAATTAAGTTAGTTAACTGTGATTTATCATATTTTCTTGGAAAGCCAAGTTTAGTTTCACTTGATACAGTCAGGTCTGATTACTGGCAGACCAGTTGAATCACTTAAATAGACCCTATCTGACCGTTCTACACAAATGTAGAAAACTTGGAGCAGTGGTGAACCAGAGCACATCGACAACTCATCCAGGTCTCAAAAGAACCCAGAACAACATTAAAGAACCGCAGGCTTCACATGTCTCAGTTAAGGTCAGAGTTCATGATTCAACAATAAGAAAGAGACTGGGCAAAAATGGAATCCGTGGGAGAGTTCAAGGAGAAAGCCACTGCTGACCAAAAAGAACTGAAAGGCTCGTCTCACATTTGCCAAAAACATCTTGATGATCCCCAAAACTCTGTGGACTGACAAGAAAAAGGTTTAACTTGTTGGAAGGTTTGAGTCTTGTTACTTTTGGCATAAAACTAGCACATCATTTCAGAAAATGGACATCATACCAACAGTAAAATATGGTGGTAGTGTGATGATGTGGGGCTGTTTTTCTGCCTCAGGACCTGAAAGACTCGCTGTGGTGAACGGAACCATGAATTCCACCGTCGACCAAAACATCCTGAAGGAGAATGTCCTTCCTTTTGGTCATGACCTCGAGCTGAAGCACACTTGGGTTCTGCAGCAGGACAATGATCTGTCGACACCAGCAAGCCCACCTTTGAAATGCTTAAGAAAAACAGAATGAAAACTTTGGAGTGGCCTAGTCGATGTCCTGACCTGAATCCGATTGAGATGCTGTGGCATGACATTAAAAAGGTCATGCCACAGCTTAACCTCCAATGTGGCTAGATTACAACAATTCTGCAAAGATGACACTTGATTACAGTTGTGCTGCTAAGGGTTGCCCAATCAGTCATTAGGCTTATGGACAATCACTTTGTGAAGGTTTGGACCTTAATTTAGAAACTGCATTTGGTGTTTACTTGTGTTATTTTTATCTAATATTTTAATTTGTTTGATAATCGGAAACATTTAAGTGTGACAATGTTTGTCACACAGTTGGATAGTTTTACTTTTGTAAGGAGCACAGCTTTTTTATTATTTAGCTACGCAGCAAGACTTTGTACAGTCAGCAACAATTCAGTTCAGTCCAGTTATCTGCTGAAATGTTGCATTCATTTATCTGGTTTTCTTCCCTCTGCCTTCTACAAACATAACAAAGGTAGAAGGATCTTAATGCAAAATGTGGCAAGTTGAAGAGACGAATGGTCTGCGTCATGTTACTACCACTGCTGACCTTTGCTCAGTGGAGTTTGCTGATTGGTATTCTGCTGGTGAAACTGATAACATGCCTCCCTTCTTCCAGAAAATACAGAAGATTCACAAACCAACCAGGCATGGAGATCTACATGCACAAATTCTGATTTATGACTCAGTATATAAAGACTGCATATACTATATTTTCAATAACCAGTTCACTTCAATCAATAAAAGGTAATAATAATAATATATAATGGTGAACCACAGTGAGTAATTCAGTTTCACTGTGCAACATTTTATGTGTGACCTATCTGAACTCTCATAAATAAACAATTAAATTTGTTTTGACTGGACTCGGAATGAATTTCTTTGTGATTTTTGACACTTTATCAGAGTTAATTAGTGGTGTCACAAACAGACAGTATCATTTCCAACTTGCAGACTTAATTGCCATATTGACACACCAAAGTTGCTTTGAAGACAGCAACTGAATCCAAGACTTCTTCCTATCTTCAAAGGAATGATTTCAAAGGCAACAAGATTGCAACTTCACTGAACGCTGTTGCAATAACTTTGGTCGCACTACAGTCTCCAACCATTGTTGTTCCTGAATGTGACTGTTCAAGGGTGAAATTTCAAATACTGATACAGGGGTACTGTACACTGTGTGAGACACAACATGAAACATGAAACAAAACACTATCCTGATCCAGATTTAACAGGGAAATACTGCCACACTCAATTAATGGGGTACTGCACTTGTTTAAATCTATACTGTGCATCTTTAAGTTACTCCATTCCTTTCGTTAGTGTTAATTCAGCAGAGAAGTTCCACTTCGCTTTCTAACAAATCATTATTTTAGCACAAAGACTCTCTAGAACATTGAGCTTTACAATCAAACAATGTCTACTTCATCTGTTTTCACCCGCACAATGAGTCTCGACTATCGTCTGTATTAAACAGCTGCCGTTGGCATCGCAATGATTCGAACATCCTCCCACAGAGTTACAAAAGCCCATAATTTTGTTTACTCCTCTCACAGTGCAGTTCCCTGCAGCAGTTTATCCGGTCTGCTGCAACATGACCCATCGCTGACACAGAAATAACATTTCAGAAATCCCAAAAAGTAGATTCTGTTCATCTGAAATCTACTTTTTGGGATTTCCTTACCTGGATGACTGAGCATGCACCACGAAAAAATTTAAGAAAAGCTTCTGAATAAAATATCAAGATATGTAAAGCAATCCTTAGTGAAAGTTGTCTCAAATGAACCTTGCTTCCATGAGCCAGTGCGAGTCTCCTAGTGTAGTGTGTTATGAAGTTTATAAATTGAAAAGAAGGACTAAAACAGCGGGAGGGGGGTAAGAAAAGAGAGCTGTCATGAATCTTTCTGCTCAACAAAGCCAAAAGATTTGTAAATCTGGCAAAGAGTGATTTCCTGCCTGCTGCCATCCACCTGTCAGCCATTTTGACACCTAAATTGTTAATATCCCTCCTTTTTTCTCCTTCAGTGACTGTTTTGGACTCGTTCCTCATGTCCGGATATTCAAACATTCCTTTTTTTTTTTTCTTCACCTTTCCATTGACTCACTGACACATGCTGCTTGCTGACAGACAGATCTTCACATGTGAGACATGAGGTATCCTGTGAATGAATATGGATGGAGTCGTCCATCTGTCCATCTGCCATTAGCCTTCACTGACACGGAGTGCTGACAGGGCTCGGAGAGCAGCTGAACAGAATCTTAAAATGAACTCGATGTGAATGAGGCTCTAATGTTTTCTCAAAAAAAAAAAAAAACACAAAAAAAAAAAAACAAGGACTAATGCAGTCAGAACAGTTGCAGGCACATTTACAGTATACACCAGGAGTGAGTACAACCCGGTGCAACGTCATGATTGAGACCTGGTATAATTCTGAGCTGACAGTGGAATATTTCTTCTGATAAACAATCAAAAACAAACACTTTTATAAAGATATTTAAAACAGAGGTTCAGAGGAAGAAACTTAATGCAATAAAAGTAAGAGCGCCTGTCAATTCCAGTAAGTGTGAATACCTACACATGGCTCAAAAATAGTCTGTGAAGTCCATGGGCTGTCTTAATACAGGGCCCCTGGGCTGCATGTCTGTGTCGTGGCTTCTGCATTGAAAGTAATTGCCAAAGGAAATAGAAAAATATGATTTTGAGACTTCACAAAGATGAAAAAGCATTGAGGAAGACTTGTGGCCAACTAAAAATCAGTGGAAACTGTAATCAGGAGGTATAGAACGAGCATAGTGGCACCAATCAGAGCTGCAGTGGCTATTCTCCGCCTCGGAGCACTCGCACAATCAAGCTCATAAACAGACGGGGTGAGTGCTTCAAACCGACACGCGGGTTATCACTCTGCTTGCTTTTTGGTACAAAACCCAGAAAGATTAGGCCTGTGAGGTCAACATGACTGATGACCATAACCTTAACGTCGTCATGGGTCGAGGTTTTTATTGACCTAACATGTTAGGTTTTCTTTGGACTTTGTTTTCTGTTTCTTTCTTAGGTTGTTTATGGTATCTTCTGTTGCAGTTACTACTGTATTTATCATATTACTTCTTTCAGTTTGCCCTGCCTTCTGGTTTTTCCCCACGTATGAGTTTAATCTTTCTGCCTCAGACTCTGAATTTGGAGTCCTCCATTTTTACTAACCTTGACAAACGCTTTGCTATCAGAAAATGTCATATTTGTTTTGTAGCGGTGTTAATTTCATTGACTAATGACTTTAGTCATAGTTCAACTGCCTTTTTTTATGAAAACAAGACAACAAAAACTTTTACGAATGAATAAAAATGAGATGCAAATATTCTGGAAAGATGAGATCCAATCAGAACTAATTAACGATGTCTTGAAAGGCGGGACAAGTTTGGAAGTGATCCAATCAGACGTAATCTCCTCATGCAGCAAGGTTAGACGCACACATTTGTTCTCCTCCTGAGAAACGGTACACCTGGCTAAATGATGTTTTAGTCAAAAGACTAAATAATCTAACGGTCTTTCTCCAAAGCATAGAGTTAGGGTGGGGTTTCATCACAGGGTTAAACTCACACTACACAAAAAGAAGCTCCCTTTTTTTTTTGCTGTTTTGGTCAGATGGAGCAATTAGATGCTGTGTTACGCCGCTCCATTAGAGCAGCTGTGGGTGGGGGATGACATTTACACTTAGCACCATGAATGTCTGCTGATATACCAAAATACAGGCTGAGAAAATGACTCAGAGATTCCAGAAGCTCGGCCGAAGAGGAAAATTCCAGCATGATAATGATCCACAGCACACGGCCAAAATCTCCCAAGAGCTTCTAAAGACGGCAAAAAGAAAACTATGAGGTGGACAAAGATGTTGCCTGACTAAAATTCAGCAGAAACTTTTAGGGTATTTTAAAGTGGAACAACGGAAAGAAGTCCCTCCTCCACTGACATCAAAGCACTGTCAATGAATTGCAGTAACACTTTTGCACTGCAGACAACTCTACAGTAAGCAACTAGCTGTCCAAAGGTTGGAGGGAAATCTGGTACATCAGTGCATTCTAATTTTGAGCTTTGCCGTGTTTACGTTTAAATAAAATTACTTTGCTATTCTTTTATTAATATCAAAAGGACACCAAACATATTTTGACAGCATGGCATTCCCAAAAATAGTTCCCTTAACCAGGCTGTAACCATCCTGGCATTTGTTTTTGCATATTTGCTGCAGACGACCTCCTAACTGCCACCTGCTGAGAAGCAAATAAAGCAACATCCAGGTTGTGTTCCTGGAATTAAAAATAACCTTGTTCTGCCATGCCTGGTTACTATGATAATTCAACATGCTGACCCCACGGGCATGTCACAAACACTCACAAGACACAATTAAAAAAGGCAAAGGTTTTGCAGCAACCTGTAAGAGGAAAGGAGACTTTATACACACACATTGAATTTAAAGGGAAAATCTGTTTGGTTATTTCACCCCTTTTTGTTCCGCTTGTGTATTGTGTTAAACAGAAGTTTTGGGTGGTTGTTCAGGATAAAAGTGTGAAATCTTGGAGCAATAGCATGTTCTTGTAAAATTACAAGCTCCACAGCATGCCTGGATTTAGCTCTGAAACATGCTCCTCTTTCCTTCTCCTTTCTTCATATGTATATTTAATAGCAGCCGGATATATCCTGTCCCCCTGGGTGGCTTTCAAACACTTCATAAAGTACATGTTACGGTAAATCAGATTAGTCTACATCCTCATAAATATATTTAAGAAATTCAACGAAACAGTTGTTTTGATTGCTTTCATCTCAAATTTAGAGATAAATGAATCCTTTGAGGAAATGAAATTATCATTTGAATGTGTATCAGAGAGGAAATCAAAGCTCACTACGCCGCCTGCATGAGGAACTGCATGAATAAAAAATCATTTGTGTAGTTTAATATCACCATCTCGCTGATTAGTGCCGAGAAGTCAGAGGATATCAAATAAGTGCCCACAATGAAGTAAGTAACAAAAGGAATATCTGCACAAAGAACATGAGAAAAGAGCCCATTCAGTTGAAAAATATCAAGTAGTCGTATCTCTTTGGACCACAGAGCTTTTCTTCAGAAATGTACCGAGATACTTGTGTTGCTTCCATAAATATCAAGAGTATGTGATAATAAATTTATACCTTGGGAATTGTTTCCGTGTCTCCATACTATTCTTCGTATTTCACATTCTCTCTGATGATGCTGACGAAAGTGCTGCTGCTTGTTGGCATCAAATGTTTAGAAGTATGAGCTTCATGAGTGTGTCTAGCAACGCAAGCACAGAGGACGGGGCTGTGGGACTGAGACAGACGAGGAAAGCAGCACCTCTTAGGAAATAATTATCTCTGTCATCCCCCCGCAGCCTCCTGTGGGACAGCTAGCTGTGATGACTGCCAGTTTGCTGCCCGTCTGTCTCTAAACCAAAGACTTTGTTTTTTCCCTCTGTGCGAGGAGTTGTTGACAAAGCTTCTGACTATTTACAGCAACATTTTTCCTCAACTCTGTCAAAGCAAGGGCTACATGGGAAACGGGTTGCGGTTGATGGTGTGGGACAGCTTGCACACTGGAGAGACTGCAGAAAATGATTTAATACAGCACTTACATTGAGTAAAGTGTATGTTGAAATCAAAAGGTTTCAGTAATAATGGAGACTAAGAGTATCTAATAGTGTTTTAGAGCTGCACAAGCACTTTAAGGTAGATGTAGCCTTCATGATATCACCCACTGCTTTTGGGCAATCAGTTAAATAAGTCAGAAGTTGGAAATTCCGAGTTCCCAGTTGGAATTTCTTTTCTAGAGCACCCTCTCATCTTGGATTTCCCTATTGGACAGTCAGAGTAGACCAACATGCCCCGAGTCAGCAATCCCAGATGGAAGAACTCAGTTAGTAGTACAAATTGTTGAAGTTGTACTACTAATTGAGTTCTTATGTAAACTCTAATGTAAAGAGTAGTAAAACTGTAAAACTGTTTAATTTGTACTACCCTGCACTGAACAGGCTCTCTCCATGAATGTGTATTTTAAAGTGCTAAAACATAAGTATTTTGCTGTATTGCTGATAATACCTTACAATAGCCTGTTGGTTCTCATTTTTGTGCCCCGTCTTCTCTCCCTTTCCTCAGTTCTCATGTCTCCCATCAGCACAGCCCAGGGGTCACCGCCAGTCCTCATTGAAGCTTTGCCCAAACCACAGAAACCTAAATCTATCTCTATTCCATCCATCATTCTCCTTCAAGAAACATTGTCAAGGATATGGTCCCTGCCAGTGAAAGCTTGTCTATAGGTAAAAAAATAATGGTGGTCAAGCCACAATATCCTCTTATACTGTATTTCTATGCATGTTCACAGCAAAATATAAAGAAATGAGGGGTGGCTT
This sequence comes from Simochromis diagramma, assembly GCF_900408965.1. Taxonomy (NCBI): domain Eukaryota; kingdom Metazoa; phylum Chordata; class Actinopteri; order Cichliformes; family Cichlidae; genus Simochromis; species Simochromis diagramma. Next base: position 8,378,887 of record NW_024387040.1, read on the forward strand.
GAGATGTTTACACAGTGTGTAGCTGCTAGTCATTATTAATTAAACCTTAATAGCAATATCCAGGTGGATATTTAAAAAAAAAAGGACCATCCTTAGAGTTGTTATAAAGGAGAAAATGACCCACAGAGGCCAAAATTGTAATTTGCACCAGGCTGTAAATATGTTTTTTAATGGTTCAAAGTTAGGCATTTAAACATGGGGATCTATAGGGACTGTTTTGCTATTTGAAATCAGTCCCCAGTGGTTATTAAAGGAACTGTAGTTTTAGCACCTCTGCCTTGATATGTGTTTTAAGGAGTATTCTAAGGATCGGGATGCATATCGAACACTGATGCCAAATCAGATCAATAATTAGTCTGTGGAAGTCAGGAAGTGGAAAGGAATTTAACTAATGAGTCACCAGTTTATCGACAGTCTTAATATTTTTTTCCTAATTAAACCAGAGTGTAAATTATAGCAAAGAAACACAGTAATAGATTATTTTGGACCATAACAAATCAAAACCAGCAAATGTCATTTAAAGGTAAAGTTTCATTTTAAAGGTCATCCATACTAATGCAGTATTGTCTCAATAGTGCTTTTAGTAGAAAAAGAAAAAAATCATAATTAACAGAAAACCAAACATTTTAATTCTCCTATTCTGATACAAAGGTACTCGAGCAGTAGCTGTTGTTGTTACTAGCCGAACCAATACATGATTCAATACTACTGTCATTACACTATTACTACTACTACTGTATCTATAAGTACTGTTTAGTACATTATTACACAAATTCCCACAAAGCAACAATGGCGAGCGGCGAGGTCATAGTCAATTTGCTGTAAAGCTCCAGTGTGTTATCCTCAGACTTCACTTTTCAAATGGGCTACCAATACAGCAAAACATATCAGCAGACTGGGGTTGCTTTTGAGGATTTGAAACAAAAACTTTTTTTTCTTTTTCTTTTTTTCCCTTGGCTTTAATAGAGGAACAGGAGAAGCTGGAGGAAGAAGGGGTGACAAGGTCTTTGTTCTGGTGCTTCATCTTGAGTTTGACAGGACACGCTCATTTCACCGGCGCCTGTAAGAAAGATGATGACTGTGGTGACTTCATTCAGCAGCACATGGCAGGCTTTTAGAGACCGACTGCATCCAGGATGACAGCTTCTATTCAAAAAGCAAGTAATGAGAGAAGGTAAAGGGAGGAAACAACAGATGTCTTAGACAGTGACAGTGTGATACAGTAAAGGTACACTTCAGTCAGCTTCATTTATCATCTGTTCATCTATATTTTCTTTTGCTTTACGTCTTTGCACTTTCTTTCAGTGGTTATAAGTAAAAAGAACACCAAAGACCACTTAAACCCTTTACAAATAAAGTAAAATGTGTGTGAGTCTTGATCAGACTGAAGGATGATGCGTCACACACTCTTTGTGTGTGTGACATGCCTGATTGTGAGAGCTGATGGCAGGTTTCATCTATGTTGGCTGTTTAAAATAAAGAGAAATCCTTGGAGACCTGAATTACACTATTGAGTAGCTCTTCACCTTCAACCTCACAAAACTCATTTATGTTAATGTTTCACTTTACTTTAGTTTAAGGAGTAATCCTTGTATTACATAGATATATTCATAACTTTTATAAAACCTCATTTCTCAAGAAGAGCTGATGTACAAGTGCAACACCTTGTTGAGTTAAAATATGACATTTAAATGCTTTATGCAGGTTATGCAATAACCTCTTTCCCATTACCATTTTTAAAAAAAACTATCTCAATAAACTTTAATGCAGATATCTAGTGGTCAGTTGTAGCTCATAAAGTTTGGATACTATCGGGAGTACGTTCAGGAGAAAGGCGAAAGTCACCCAGCCTGCAGTACAGACGGACAGATGAATGATGTGGTTCAATGTTCTACTCATTAAAATACTTTTGACCTTTAAAGGCAGCTTGTGTAGGGGTGAGCTGTGTGCCATGATTTATGAATTCTGAACACATTTTAATGACCATTAAATCCCTGTGATTTTTACTTTGCACAATAATCTGCTAACACAACAAAAAACACTTTTCAGCTTGTCTTTTCATTTTGAAACTGGGGGTTTTGGAGCGCTTGAATGTAACTGTAGCTATCTCTAAAGTGCTTTGTGTTATAGGCTTGACAAAAATGTGATGTGGTAGTCAACACAAAAAGGCTCAGACATTTTTCATAGTGTGTTTTCTAAAAAAAATGCATTTATTTATCACAGTTCATGGACTACATACTAAACTTTAGGGATAGAAACACAGTATCGATCCTTTTGCACTAACATCGATCTGATACCAATATCAAAGTTGGTATTGAAACGATCGATATTTGGATCGATCTGCCAACCTCTACTGTCAACAGGTCAGCAAACAGTGTTAAGAAAAAAGAAAACAGTATGTCAGCATGTTCTCAATTCAAGTTTTAAAAAATGCTTAGTTTAAGACACACAAAGGTGGTAACAGAAAATTTACATCTTTCAACAGTGGCAGGAGTTATGAGTCATATTAATATGGACCTTCTGGTTACATGTGCAACATGTTTAATGTTAAACAGCTTTACTTATTTTGAGTAACACCTTAAAACAGTCCCAAAAACTGTAGTTCCTCCAATGACCACAAGAGACTGGCTCTAAAACATACAGAGTTTAAAAGATGGCTGCAGCCACGCTTTGATTTGTAAAGTCCCGTCATTGAGCTTTGAGCTGTGGGATTTTCATGTTGCCATCTTAGGGATTTGAAACCAGGTATGACAAGTGAGCGGTTAATCTGACTGTGAAACTGCATGGTCATTGGTAAACAAGTTATTATCTAATGAGCAGATCTGGGATAATCTTCCTTTGTCATGCTTAAAATGACCAAAATGTGCAAAATGTTTAAGTTAATTGGTTAATATTTTTTGACTAAGACCTGAAAGGAGTGACTGAACTTATAAAGTCATGAGCAAAGAGGGAAACAGGGCTGTTTTTTACATAGATTTCTATAGGACCAGAGCAGGGTGTCGAACTCCAGACCTCGAGGGCCAGTGTCCTGCAGGATTTAGATCTCACTCTGGGTCAACAAACCTGAATCAAATGATTAGTTCATTACCAGGCTTCTGGAGAACTTCGAGACATGTTAAGGAGGTCATTTAGCCATTTAAATCAGCTGTGTTGGAGCAAGGATGCATCTAACCTGTAGGACACTGGCCCTCGAGGCCTGGCGTTCCCCCAGGGTGGATGTGAAAACAATGCAGGGTCAAAGCATTTCGATGCTGACATCACTTTTCAGATCTGGAAGCTAATTCTATGTTTTCTATCTGTTCATGCACCAAAAGTAAGTCAGTTCCCATATGATCCCACGTTGTACAAAACCTTAAATGCCCAACTTTACCAGGTAAATAGGCACTTTAACAACGTAATATAAAAACTGGCTTTGGTCTCTATAGTTAATGGCTACCATACTTGGCAATACTCAACATGTACCTGCACCATCGATTCATCCCATCTTCAAAATCAGCACTTCACCCTCTTATTCAAATATGCAAATATCCGAACATGCTCACTTCTATTACTCACTTCAATCTATTAAAATGTTAAGATCCACAAAACAGGACTTCACAAATAAATGGATGATGCCACTGTGACATACAGTGTAAGGAATACACTAAGGTGCCCGTGTGTGTTATAGACTCAAAGGTAGAGAACTTGACAAGGTGATGTATACGTAATCCTGCAGAAGACACGGTCTGGCTTCATTAGCTGTGATGTGCACGCTGCTGCAGTGGCCATAACTCATCCTGATCTGTCTCAAAGGCAGCGGCGTTCATCCAAATGCAGACACCAACAAACTCATTAGAGAGTCAACAGGAAAAGGCAGGTTAGCTGGTTAGAAGTGTGACATGGGACGAGTTCATCTTTCATTGAAAAATGAGGAAGGATTCAGCGACAAATGATCCAATGATAGAACCGGGTGCCCTTGACAGGGCAAAAGGCAGAATGAAGGAGACATCAGTGGCTTGTTCGTGTGAAAAACTTTAAAGGATAAGCAACCCAGCATGCATTCACTATGAAAGTGTTTCTTCTTTGAAATTCAGCTCAAAACAGCATAAAATAAGTAAAAATAGAAATACTTTGATCATCCTTAAGACGCACAATGTGCCAAACATTACTAAAAAGGCAAATAAAAAAAACAAAAGTGTTGTTTATCTGATTGCAGCGTGGGAAGCTGGGTTCAAAACAGCTGCACTGAAAAGCACTTTCATCTCTCCAGCTGCCTCATCAGACTTGTGTTTCGCTACCTTAAAAATGCACACAGACCAAAAAAAAAGAAATCAAAGGTCCCACATGCATGACGAGCACAGATCAAAAGAAACTGGTAGAGAAACATTTTGGCGCTGAATCACCATTAAATACAAACTAAATTACTGATCTAACAGGTGTCAGAGGTCAGTCACAGGCTCACAGTGGAGGGACACCGGTCAGGAGGTCAGGTTTTCCCAGGTGAATCGAACCCTTGTGCTTGTTTTTCTTTGGCTGTGCGGTCATCCTCAGCTTCTGCTTTTTCATCTACAGGTGTCAAATTGAAATAGCTAACGTGCTGGAATTTGAGCACTTCATTGCCCCAGCTGGTCCATCCTGGTTGAAGACTTCTTGCAAACAGCTCCAAGCACTTGGCGTCAGCTCCAATGTATGGCTTCAGTACCTCTGTGAAGGGAAAGCAATGAGGGAGAGTTATTATTGCATATTATAAGGCTTTCGGTGTCTGCCCTGTTATTTACAGTCCTCACTGTGCAAACTGGAAAATACTCCTTTCATATTTCACCTGGAGATCTAACAAACCTGAAGTTTCACACCTATGATGTGAAACCTAAACTAAACAATCTCGCCTACCAGCCTACATATCTCTGCTATAGTATGTACAGCATCACACTTACATGTGGTCAAAATTACAAAAGACAACACACAACTTTAATGTCAGCTGAAATACGTCAAAACACTCACACGGCAACTTCTACCACTTCCAAACAATAGGGTAGTGTTGTATTTGCTGAGAGGCTACAGCCTCCCGAACAGAGCTTTCTCAAAGGTGAACTCTGACCTACGAATGCGTAAAGCCAGTCTGAGATCGTAGTAGGAAATGCATGTTTGAAAGCATCCATTGTATGGGACTGAGGAGAAGTGAGGGGAAAGTGGAGATGTGGCGATACCGCTTTATCCCTCAACATGAAATACTGTGCGTAAGTGTTGAGTCATCCCTCATTTCTTTAGATTTTTCTAGGAAAACGGGAAAAAAGTATATAAAGTAAAACAGTGTACAATTTGAACCAGTTTAAAAGTCTTGAACACAGCCTGACCTCTGTCAGATAAACTTTCTTGTAATTTGTAGCTAGTCTTCAAGAATAATTCTCCAGGTTTCTTTGAAGGACATTCAAATCTCTTCTTTGGATCTTGGCTGCCTTTTGTTCCATTCAAAATCCAACATTACTTTTCTTTGTTCATAGTTCCATCAATTTTGACAAGATCAGCAACACCACTGTTTGAAACGCAGCTCTCTCCTGATCTCCTCCTTACAATGACTTAATCCAAATATTTCAAATGCGGATTCATCGCTGAAACCTGTTGCCACTGAATTTCATCCCAGCTCTTGCGTAATTATCTTTACAGGTTTTCTTATATACCTCTCTTACAACAAGCCAGTATGTCAGCACACACATGCCTGTAGCAAGACACTTAGTACTTAAAATTAAAGCTCCAGTGGCTCTTGAGTTCCCTATATTTAAAATATATTACCTTCAATTTACTATAAAAGGATGTGACAAGCTGTAAACCTTGTGTCTTTGCCTCTCTACATGGTGGCTGTGGTGAAGTGGATTTGAACCTAGCTCCTCCAGTCAAATGTCCTAACACAAGCTACAGAACCCACATGACCTCCTATGGATCCATCAGTGTGCAGATGTGAGCCATTGACAAAAGAGCTCAAATTTTAAAACTTCTACATTCTACATGAGTTCAATGATATATGAATTAGCCAGTATAATCCATTGTTATCAGTGCTATTGATTATGTTAGCTGTTAATGTCTATTATAATCAGGAAATGTTGGATTATGTAAAACGACTTTAGTGGTTGTGTGAGAAGAACATGTAAATCTCATACTGACTAAACTCATTGATTTTAAAATGGTTGCTTTAAAGATGGAAACCAAGTCTGTGGCCACCACCTTTAAAAAATAGCAAGAAAAAGTCAGTCAAGTTAGGAGTTACATGCAGTCTGTTTGTGATAATATGGTGATTAGCTCTGGAAAATTATTGAAAATCACAAATCTTTTGCTGCCTGTAGGCAAAATTCACATTAATTCACTTCACCTATCACCATGACCCTGCTAACTGCATTTCTTTGGACTGTGGAGGAAACTGGAGTAAGTACCCAGACAGAAACCATGGAAACACAGGGGAAACATGCCAACGCCATGGAGAAAGGCCCCACCCAGATGTTAGACTCAAACCCATGACCTCCTTGCTGTGAGGCAACAGTGCTAATTACTGCCCAGCATCGTAGATCATAGAAGTTGACGGTTTTGCACCTCAACCTTCACACCGTCAACTATGGTTACGAACTCTGAGTAGGGACCAAAAGAATGAAACAATCGGTACAAGTGGCAGAAATTAGCTTTCTCTGAAGAGTGGCTGGCCTCTCGCTTAAGAGATAGGGTGAGGAGTTCAGTCATTTGGGAGGAGCTCACAGAAGAGCCGCTACTCCTTCACATCAAAAGGAGCCAAATGAGATGATAAGGGCATCTGATTAGACACTTCCTAGGTGAGGTGTTTTCAGCATATTCTACTGGTAGAAGGCTCCGGGGTAGACCCAGGACCCGCTGAAGAATTATGTCTCTGGACTGGCTTGAGAAAGCCTCGGTGGCCACTCGGTGGATAAGTTGGAGGAGGTGGCCAGTAAGAGGGAGGTTTGGGTGCCTCCACTTAGAATGCTGCTGTTTCCATGACGCAAATCAAGATAAACAGTGATGGATGGATGGATGGATGGATGGAGGACAATTTTTTCTAGCCACGTGAATATTTCCATCCATTTTCACTCTGGTGTGCTTTGTAATATATAAATAAAGTTGTGAAAATATGTACATAATCATTTTAATATTGACATTTCTTTTATACCCCAAACTGTTTTTTACCTCAACTAAATGAAACTGTGAGTAAAAGTAAGTCCAAACAATGCATCTCAAACAGCTGACTTATATCTCCACCACTCTTTCTTATGAAGACTCTCGGTGCTGTTTTAAAGGGTAAATAGTTTAACCACTGAACAATGAGGCATTCTTCTCAGTGAGCCCACTGGCTGGTATTAGACAGAACCTACTAGAGACATCTATAGGGCCTATAAGAGATGTTCAGCTGGGTAACAACTTCTAAATTGAGTGCATTTAATAGGATATTTCAAAAGAAGTTCATTTTTTCTAATGTTTTGTACTTAATTTACACGTATATGTCACTGTTACATTAATGTAAACTAGTGCTTTTCTGTGTGATTGAAAAATCAAAACTTTGTCTGTTTCCCTGTAATAGGCAGAGGACAGAGCTGGCAGTTTCCCAGCTCCTTCGCGCCATAGCACTGATTTTTCTGTGTGGAGACTGCCAGTGACCTTGGCTCTATAAGGAATGATATTCCAGGAGAGGCACACCTGACAGATACGTATCACTTCCTCTGCCCCTTTGTTACTCTGTCTGCTCTTGTGCATTCTCAAACCACCCTGACACTTGTCTCAGCCAACACTCACGGAGTTAATGAGCTCAAAAGCCAGATCCCCAAACCGATCCTGCCGAATGTGCTGTCCCGCATTTTTTTCTTCCTATGCACGTCAGAGAGAGAGACAGTCACGGTGAGGAAAGGCCAAACATGCAGCTCTGCAAGTAATTCAGCTCCTATCGGTGACTCAGCTCTCAAAGTTGAATACAGAATAAAAGGTCTAATTATCCTACCTTTAAAATGGGACAGTGTATCAAACTTCTGCCAAGAATAACCCGAGGCAAAGGAAGGTGTTATTTCACTACTCCCCTGACACTTTCGCTGTTAGATATTCTTTCTTGCAGACTTCCCAAATCCTCATCAGGATTAACCAAGCAAAACCAAACTGATTATTCTTCATTAGCTCCCTTACATTGTAACAACTAATGTCCTTGGTCTCCATTATGATTCCTCAATATGCTGTTCAGCCACACTGTGTTTATATTCTACTTATTTATGAATAAAATATCATCAACATAATCATGGAATTGACTACTATTAAGATATTAATTTCAGATATTAATTTGTGGCATCCCACTGGGTTTGGCTTTGGAACCATGTTGATTTTTATTCATATATTGATACATAATTGCAAGCAAATACATAATAACATAAAAAAAATGGTACTAACAGATATTTTTTCCATTTGTTTTTACTACACCCAATTAAATAACTAGTGTCTTAACACAAAGTGCTATAAGTTAGCCTATTTTTATGTCCGTTACCAACAAGAAGCTGTTCCCTATTGTTACATTGTTTTTAAAGAAGATAAGAATTGAATCCAAACCCTTCATTTCAAGCATGTTTTTAACAAGTTTCATTTATGTGTCATCTGTGTTGCAGACGATGTAGCCAAGCATACACTGACCAGACACCTTGCTACTACAATGGAGCCCTTTTTACTTCAGCGCTGCCTGAATTCTTTGTGGCACAGATTCAACAAGAAGTTGAAAACATCCCCGAGATTTTGTTCCATATTGACATGACAACATCACACAGCAGCTGCACAATTTGTTGGCCTGATGTGAATCTCCTGTTCCACCTCATCCCAAAGTTGCTCTGTTGGATTGATATCTGAGAATGTGGAGGCCTTTTACTTACAGTGAACTCAGTGTCGTGTTCAATTTGAGATGATTTGAGCTTTGTGATATGGCACAATATCCTGCTGGAAGCAGCAATCAGGGGATGGGTAATCTCTGGTCATAAAGGGACGGACACGGTCAGCAAAAACACAGCAGTAGGCAGCAGTAGGCCCCTTAATACCAATGCACAGTTGCTATTAAGGGGCCTAAAATGTGCCAGGAAAATATTCCCCATACGTTTACAGCACCACCATGACCTGTAATGTTCATACAAGGCAGGATGGATCCATGCCATCGTATTGTTTAAGCTAAATTCTGACCCTACCGTGTGAATGTTGCAGCAAAAGTCAAAACTCATCAAACCAAGCAACGTTTTTCCAATCTTCTATTTTCTGATTTTGATGAGCCCGTGTGAACTGTAGCCTCAGTTTCCTGTTCTTAGATGACAGCAGTGACACTCCTCTGACCTCTGGTATCAACAAGGCATTTTCACCCAGAGAGCTGCCACTCATTGGATATGTTCTGTTTTTCGTACCATTCTCTTTAAAACCTAGAGATGGTTGTGTGGAAAAATCCCAGTAGATCAGCAGTTTCTGAAATACTCAGACCAACATCAATCCCACGATCAAAGTCACTTTAAATGATTTTTCTTCTCTATTCTGATGCTCAGTTTGAACTTCAGCAGGTCGTCTTGACCATGTCTACATGCATAAAATACGTTGAGTTGTTACTATATGACCTGTTGATTTGATATTTGCATTAACACGTAGTTAGCTGAAAATGGCACATGCGCAGTAAGGTGATTCCACTAGTAATATTAGAGCCAAAAATAAGTATGATCCATAAAGAGTAATACGTTAAACGCAGTAGCTTTCGTATCTGTCACTCCCTGGTTGTGACAGTTGGTGACAAGCAGGTGAAGAGTCGTTTATTTCCCCTTAAGTAAAAAGCAAAAGAAGAGCAAATATTTGACTCCAAATTAAAGACCAGCGCTCCCCTGTATCTCCTGGTTGTAATCTCCTGATATTTAAGATGCGTTTGCAAACATGTTTGCTTTACCAGCTGTATGAAGTTGCCATCTGCCATAACCAAATGAAAAAAAGCACATTTTATTAACATGTAAGCTCATCCATGTAAATATTCTGTACTGAAAAACAGAGACAGCAGCATGTTTACGTGATGTACTTCAGGTTCACAGCCTCGCAGAGCTAAAAAACTATGCAAAATGTCACACAGATCGCTCTCAGTGAGCCACACCCCAATTTAAAGCAATTTGATAACACAACTGGTAGTGTGCCTTTTCTTGAATATTAGGCATAGCTACTAAGGTGCCAATTAAAATCCCAAATTGGGAAGGGATTCTCATAAGTTTTGAAATTGCAGGGGGGCCTAATTAATAAAAAACACATGTCTTGTCTTTCAGAGAAGCTCGAACCATTTTTTTTCTGCAGTGTGACCATCTGGCAAAGACGTTTTGTACCCATAGCGGAGTAATGGTGTCCCTTATCTCTCCATAGCAACCAAGTATGTCAGTGATATGAGCCCCATCTGAGTCGGGGAACAGAAGTGGGTCAGACTTTCTCAACACGCTATCAAGGCTGCTCACATGCTGACATGCTACATGAAAGAAAAAGTACAGCAGAATTACCGGGGTGACATTTTGAACTGAAAAAAAAGAGGAAGCTCAGGTTGGTTAATACCAAAGGTGTTGAGATTTCTAGCAGTTGCATAATCTATTGTAGGTGTGAAGAAAAGGAAAAACTCATCCCTTAAGCCTCTAGGTGTTAACTTATCATCTCAAATGGCTAAATGAAAAGAAATTATCTGCTTTGGTTGGCATCTCCGCAAGAGTTGGCAAAACCTTTCCCAAGATTTCACTACACATTGCACCGTCACATCTGAGACACACCCACATCCAACGGCGCTTTCACACCTCGTGTAGAATAACAGAGCGTGCATAGTGGCTAGAGTTGTAACACAGCGTAGATGCTGCTCATTCTGGTCATTTAGTAGTACTACTTTGTATGCAATGCAGTAGAAAAAAAATGCAACACATTTTCTATATGCGGTCAACATTTTTTAAAGTATAACTAGATCTATAATTGGTGTTTTTCCAAGTTCATATATTCCAAGTTATAAAAATCCTCCACAGCAGCAAATAACAAACAAACCAATTCTGATTAAACCTGCTGAGAGGCTTTGCCACAAACACAGAATCACACATGTAGACAGAACACAAATTGTATCCTAATCTGCTTAATCTCTATGGCATCACAGATTCGCAAAAGCAATCATTATGATTTAAATCTTTATTTTCACAATACTGAACAGAGGCGTTTCTGTGCTGCTGAGAGGGCGCCAGCAAACACTGGCCGTGTTTTGCTCTCCATACTGCACAATAATAAATCGCGTTCCCCTGAGAGGGAGTGAGATGACGTCAAGCCTCTCTTTTTCATAGTCTCTGCATATTCATTGTCAAGGTCTTACATTGATTCTAAGAAGCAGAGTGGATGCTGGAATCAAGGTTTAACCCAATCAGTGCAAACAGGACAAAACTGAAATGTGAGCAGTAGAAGTGCCCGCTCTGACGAGCCAGTCCTGTCAGAGGTTGATGATTTAATGAATTTAAGTGTAGTTATGAGCTGAAGCAGTATTTTCTCCTCCAATCTGCAGACATTTTGAAAAGACACAAAGTTTTTTCGCAGTGGATAACAAATTCATTCATAAAATTGTGTAAAAGTAAAGTGATGAATCTGTAGTTAATTCTCTTCCTTTACAAAAAAAACACATTGTGGGTGTTTTAAATTCAAGAGCTGCAATTACTGCTATTAACATCAAGATGTTATATTTCATACATGAACTGAAGAATATACTGAAGAATATACTGACGAAGCGACGTATACACACAAACACACACTTGTGATAGCAGAATTCAGAGCTTATCACTCAAGTTGTGTATCAAGGTAACGATCATTGATGTGACACTATTGCCCTCTGGTGGCAAAGACACTACACTGTACTTGAATATTCACCTGACAGCGAAGGCTTCTGAGAGTGCAGAGCTGATGGGACACTGACAATCAAACGCTGATCCTCCACAGGCACCTCTGATGTCTCTGAGGGGCTGAAAGAGGGTACACAAGTCTGTCAGCATAAATATGATTTGGAAAGCTGAAGAAATAAAGGAGGCCATCTATGCGAACAACCGTCACTGAACAGAGGTGGTGGCTTATGACACCAGCTATCAGCCGCCTGCAATACAGTTTTGAGATCTCCTCCCAGGCATTTCAACCCCCACTCACACCTTGCCTCAGGTGACCTGGATAGTTCACCTGATCGTGGTGTGGGACAATGTCTTACAGAGGTTTCACACCTTTTAAATTCCAGAGCTGCTGTTGCCTTGAATAATATCAAGATGTTACATTTGATACATGCAAACCTGAAGAAGTGATATACTTAGACATTGCTTTAACACCTGTGATAGCTTACCATATAACTTCAGGGATAAATCCTCCTGCTATCAGCCACCTACAGTGCAGCATGATGGTGGAGAGGAACAATGTCTTACAGAGGTTTCACACCTTAGTCTCGATGGCGGTAATGACCACGCCTTTTTTCACACTTTGGTTCATGCGACACCTTTAGTGTGTCTGCGACCCTCAGAACCACGTCCAAGGGGACAAACTCCACTAAGGGTCAAATACCTTGGACTCTCCATCAGTTTGGAACTGAAAAAAACTCTTGGATGAGAAGCAAAATGTGTTCAAGGGTCTAAAAAAGTAATTCTGCTCTCCTTCAAACACTCAACACTACTATGACCTGGATGACTGAGAAACTATGATTTATATATCCAGTCCTGCAAAAGTCTTGAGTCAGTCCTCATTTCTCCATATTATGGTCTGATGAAATGAAGAAGAAGTTGCCTGAGGAGCTATTCCTGAGGACTAGAACTGACAAGAAAGCTCATCTAAGAGCTTATCTTTTCAAGCTTGTTAGAATTGTACAAACTCAGTTTTTGCCTCATACACTCTATTTTGCTTTATGTTTTCACACATTTTTGCACGGTACAATATGGAATTTAAAGATGAAACTCAAACATTTCACACCTCTCTGAGATATCAGCAGAGCAACGATATCGGCCCAGGACCAAGACTTCATACGGTTTCTTGTGTGGTGAGTCTAGCGGAAACACAAATTGCCCAAATGTGGTGACCTGAGGAGAAATAGCATCGTCTTAAAAACACTTGGATTGACATTAGCAGGTAATGCTTCCAGTTCTTAAACAATTAATCGGTTGAAAGTTCTGTATTATCTGTACCTTGACCCAGAACCATTCAGCCACAACTTCTACGCCCCAATGTGGATACAGCTCATCACGGACAAAACGCAGGTGGCTTGGCCGGTTTGTCACCCAGGTCACCACTAAACAGTTTGGAGATGCCAGCAGGGGAATAGGGAGCCGCTTTAGCTGGGATGAGGGCAACGAGCCGTATCTTCAGTGAGAAAATTGATATAGTCAGTGTAAATTTCTCAACTGTGGGATAATAAAGGTTTATTCTATTCTATTCTATTCTAAATACACCACCATGCCCATTACTTTTCTTTATTTTCTAGCCATTTTCGCTTCTTCAACCAGTTTTTGTCTGGTGCCTACCATCAGGCTGAAATCTGAAGATTCAGAGTGATTAACCTTTACAAGTTTAATGAGTTATGTGAACTTTTCAGGTCATGTTTTTTGCAAATTTAGTGAGAAAGCTTCACATCTGTTGTATGCACAAACAGTTTTGGTTCACAGATGATACATTTTTCTGACTCTAGTGATTGAATGACTTCTTCTTTATAATCACTGTGAGTAATTTTGATAGAAATGTATAAAAAGGATTAGCTGGATTGTCAGGACATTTGTTATGCATTAGGCATCTCATGTTGCCGTGATTATTAATTCTTATAATGCTGATATTTCCTTACGTTATGGCTTTAGGCAGCTTTTTTCTTAGAGGACACTGAATGCTTTGAGCTCTTGAGGCCTCAAAATCCTTTACATAAAACAGACTGGGATGAAAATATCTCTTTGATTAATATCCATGGTAACACCATAATATTTTACAGTACGGGGACATGTGCAAACATAACTATAAACCACTGGACTTTATCAGTTTCTTTTCTTAGAAGCTCTCTTATTTGTTCTTCTTATTCACCCTGCTTTATATGCTCTTGTAACATGTAAATTTCATACCCAGAAATCTATAAAGTTTTATCCTCTTTTGCTTCACTCCTCCAAAAATACTTGAATACCAAATTACCTGCGACTTCTTTTCACAGACTTGTTTTCCCATGGTGGATCCATAACGATTAGGTCGAACCTTGTTCCGTCTGTGTGAGAAACAAGCAAAGAATGTCAGGCTGTGAAACAACAAACAAGATCTCTCTTGAGACGATGAGAAATTACACTGAGCCATACCACAGTAAGTTACAACACTTAAGTTCAGGGAAGAGTCCCCGTGTTTTTGCCTCACACAAAGATAAACTTTTGCCTTTCAAATAATGGTATCACAAGCACACAGAATTGTAAGGCTTTAAAAAAAAAACTTTTTAATAACCTTTGTTTCAGTTAACATTTTTTTCTAGTTCACATGCACTGCTCCCAGTGTTTTACTCACAGTGGACTAATGGTTGTATCCTCGTGAAATCAGACAGCAGGAAAGCCGTGTGGGGGGGTATTACATACTCCTCTCCCATCAGCGTAACCACGGTAGCCCAGTCCGCCTTGTTCTCTGTCACCTGAGAGAACAAGTCGACGTGAGACGTACAGCCATCCTCGCCAACAAGTAACTGAGCGCCCCGTTCCTGCTCCTCATCCTCCACCAGAGGGAGATCTTTAGCCATTTCACAAAGAGCAGCGAGGTTGCACTCCTGTGAAGGAAGAGGCTCTTTGTCCACGTTTGTCTGTCCATTCAGATAGCCGAGCGGTTGTGCAGAATCCACCAAGTACTTGGTTCCCTCCAGAATAACAGACTTTATCTGCGTCATGGCACATAACAGAGATTATTTAGTCTGAATACTAAACCAGCTTCTTACCTCTAATGTTTTAAACTTGGATTAATGCACAATAACTTGAAACAAAGCTCCACTGATTGAAAGTGTTGGAGATAAAAGTCAATGCAGCAGTTGTAGAGATGTTGTCTTTTAATTATTTTATAATGCCTCAAAAATGGACATCTTACAAAAGTGCATACTTCTTAATCTTTCAATTTAGTTGTTCTCAGTCCCATCACCACAGATGGATCAAATGAAGCACCTTTAGTCTGCCTTTAAAAACATTTGTAAAAGGAGGGGTCATTCTAAAGAGCTCCCTGAATTTGAGCATGCTGATGTAATCGGATGTAACTGTTGCAATAGGTCAGCTTGTGAAATGTCTTTCCTCCTAGATATTCCACGATCGATTATAAGTGGAAGGAAAGTGGAAGCATTTAGCAATCACAGCAACTCAGCCACAGAGTGAAAGACCACATGAAGTTACATAGTGAGGTTGTGTAGTGCTGAGGATCATAGTACATAAAAGTTGCCAACACTCTGCGGACTGAATAACTGCAAGTTCCAAACCTCCTCTGGCATTAACATCAGCACGAAATATGTGGACAAAGAGCTTCAACACTTTGTCCATGTAGTGCTCTTCAGCCCATATCTGTGCACTGGCGTATTGAAAATCTCTAACAATATGACTTTAAGCTAAAATGACTTATTTTAAAATTAAAACTATAATACAAGTATAAATAACGTTTACTTTATCACAAAGTGACATTGTGATGTCATGTTTTGAGTTATAAATCATAACACATTACAATAAAAAGGTCTGTTTCATTGTTATGTTTGTTATGGATGGTGTATTATTGTGTAGATAAAAAACAAATAACACTAGGCCATATATAAATCAGATATTTAAAAGAAGCATTAATGAATAAATTAACAACAATCATACTGCTAATAATCGACTTATATGAATAAAAGTGTGATCTATTACATTGGCTCAAACAGGACGATTCTGTGGATAACTGTATCTGTCAGTTTGACACGTAAGTTTACACTTTGACCACTTTTTCCATAGACTTCTTGTGACTCTGATTATCCCCAATCATTTTTTCTCTTTGTGATGCTTTAACTTCAGTGGGGCAATACAGTCCCTGCAAGAACAAATCTATTGACAGATGACAGATTATATCTTATTTGTAGTTCAGGCTCAGAATAAGTATCAGCCTACCTTCTCGTGAAAGACCAGTGAATCAATTTCCCCTTGGTTGAGTTCATGGTGTTTTCGTTTCCTTTTCTGTAAGTCAAATTGATGAAGTGATAAAGAGTAAGCACAACAAAGAGAAAAAATGATCATGGTATTGTTCTTTACAGCTCCAACCAAGCAAGCAGTAGCACCACTGTAATCCACTGTGTCAAACTCTAAAGTAAATTCTACTGATCTGGCATTAAACTGAGGCTGACAGAGTTAAGTTTTACAATGTCTGTCATTTTAATATTTAAACAACTATTAGTGGTGCTGAAATAAGCAGAATAACTTTGTGCAAGTCTGTTGCAGATTTTATGTGAGTTAAAATATATCCAATCAGTCTGGATTCTTCATTATTATAAGTCACCATAAAAGTAGCAGGTATAAAATGCTACTTTTAAATGTATTTTTCTGCTTCAGTGTCAGGAATCCTTGGTTTACTTGCTTGCTCACTGTTGCATTTACTGGACTGATTGATAAGAACAAGGTGAAAATGCATTAATGCATTAGCAACTCCTGAGCTTTAAGTTCACTATGGTTAGAGAGTTCCTTATTAACTTTTACAACACATCAGTATTTATGTCCCACATAACAGAAAACACGATCACGACAATAGAAAACCACCTTTTGGCACAACCAGGTAGATTTGTTGGGTGTGAACAGGAATGTCCTCAGAGCCTGACATAATGACCACTGACAAAACTGATGTCAGTACTAGTACATGACATAAAAACTAGTACTTATGTCATGTGACACATGCCACACTCAACCTCCTTCTTAAAGTGAAGAGTGAAAAAAGCTTTCAATAGGAGACTGGCTGTTGAATGGAGGATATATAATATAAGATAGAATAAAATAAGAAATGATCAAGAAACCTTATATGTCTCTCAAAAGATGCCAGATGCCACTGAATGTGGGCTGAGTGGGAAATCTACCCTGTTAAAGAGGAAACTGTGGAAGAGAACGCAGTGAGATGTTATCTGCAGAGCTATCCTGCAAAAAAAAATAGTAATCCCTGCAGCAGATGATCCTGCCAGGTGAATGTCAACATGCTACAGGTGCTGTAGGCGAACTGTTTGAGACAGCTGAGTATCTTTTGGTCTTAAAAGTGCTTAATTGTCAAGTGGCTTTTTGGGTATGCAAGTATGGCGTGTGCGTATGTGTTGAATTACATTGGCATCGGGCTTCTATGGAGCCCCCTA
>NW_024387040.1:8396246-8448746 GCF_900408965.1 Simochromis diagramma
CCAGGAATGCTACAGCTAGTCTTCTGACAAGTACTAAGAGATGTGAACATATTTCCCCGGTGCTTGCCTCTCTTTATTGGCTCCCTGTCCACTTCAGAATTAATTGTAAAATTTCATTGTTGACTTACAAAGCCCTGAATGGACTGGCTCCTGGGTATTTGTCTGACCTCTTGCAGCCCTATGCCCCCTTTAGATCTCTTAGATCAAGTGATCTTTTGCTTTTAGCCATACCATGGTCGAAGCATGTTCATAGAGGCGATCGAGCATGTGTAGTCGTAGCGCCTAACCTGTGGAATAATTTACTCCTACGCATCAGACAGGCTTCTACTGTCAATCTTTTTAAATCTTATCTTAAAACACATTTGTATTTACTGGCTTTTAATATGGCATGAGAGTTATTTGTTAATTCATATTTGGTGTTTGGAATCAATATTATAAGTTATTTTACTAGGTATTTTGTATTCTTGTACAGGACTTTGGTCAACGTTCCTGTTGTAATTAAATGTGCTATATAAATAAATAAACTATAAACCATAATTTAATTTTTGCTTAATGCAATGTGCATAAAGTTAAAAGATTAAAACTAATAAAACAATTTTTAGAAAGAGGCTTTCCATTTGATTCAATTTTATATGATGGATTATGCATTAAAAAAAAAATGACTGAAAGGTCTATTGCTTTAGTTCGTATTCAGGTTGTGTATCATGTTTTTGAAAAGTAACTAAGTAACTAATTGCTTTTGAAAATAAGTAATCAGTAAAGTAACAGGCTTATTTTTTGGAGAAGTAATCAGTAATTAGTAAGTAATTACTTTTTTAAAGTAACTTGACCAACACTGCTCATAGTTGAGGTATACCTATTGTTAAATATCAACACGTCACTGAGTACATTTGATTCCTCATAGGCAACCAATGGAAGACAAAACACTGCTCAGTAGACCATTTCACAATTCTCTTACACAATACTTCTAGAAGGGAGACGTGCCCTCCATGACACTTGCCACAGGCCTCAAAATGGTGACGCATGTTAACAGTTTTTATTAGAAGCTGTCCCACTCTAGTCTAAACAGCAGTGTTTCACAGGCATTCAGTAATTACGTTGCACAGCGTACCCATACATTAATGTCTATTAGCTGCAACAGAGGCGGAGCCAGACATTTGAAACACCCGGGGCTTAGCCCTAAAGGGTAGTATGCATGTGGGTTTTTTTTTTGGGGGGGGGGGGGGGGGGGGGTTTAGAAATGACTGAAAGATTAATAGGCTCTGTTTTGAGTTTTGTTCAAAAAAGAATGACTTCATATAGGGAAAAATATATATCACATGTGCAGGACACCTTAAACTAGTTTTTTAATTAAGCAGCAAGGCAGAACAAAGTTGGGGCTGTATCAAGACACAAGGACTAAACCCCAATTCAACCAGACCCAGAACTGATCCGGAATTAAAACAGGACTGCAACAGTTCAAAATCAGGACTACTTAGGATTTAACCAAGACAGAACCAGAATCAGAACTAGATGATAGTAGCACTAAAAATCATCATAGACCTGCACTACACTTATTTTTTAAATTCTACCAAAGTACAATATTTAGATTGAGAAAAGTTTATATAATTATTTAGCCTTGTTGTGCAAACAAGCCTGCATAACTTAATAAATATAGAATTTGAAAAATAGCAAACCTAAAAAGAAACACTAGGTACGAGATACATGAGGACCTGTGATACGGTGATACTTTTGGTAAACAACCATTTGACTAACATGTGTGTCTCACCTGCTCTTGTTCCATCTCTGTTCTGTCCTCATTCTCCATCTCCCTCTCTGTCCCTCTCTCTCCCTCTTTGTGCTGACAATCATCAAATATACAGTTGAAACCACATATTTATGTACTCTTCAGATCAAAACACAAACACTTTTTTAATTGTAACATCAAATCAGACTAAATGTATTTTTTTTTAGATTGATAAATATAAAAAACATATTTGTTAACTTTAAGAGTAAAGAGAGAAACTATCTGTATTTCTTAATTGCAAATGGCACCAAATTGTATTCAAACTTGAGCCACACTTATGGAGCTCCACAATTCTTTTCCTGGTGTTTTGGTTGACATCTCTTAATTTTCCCATTTCAAAAAACAGGCTCTGTGTTTTGCCTTATATGCATCCACAGCTGTGCCACCAATTTACTCACATGGACTCTACTAACCTATCAGAAGCTTCTTCAGCTCAGAATGGAATCGTCTGGAGTTTCTTATTAATTAACAAACTTAGTGTATATGTACTCCTAAATTTGATGAAAGTGATAAAAAACAGAAAGCTCTGTCTCTCTTTATTCTGACATTTAACTAATTCAAAAGATATTTCAATATTTATCTAAAACAAAAGTTTACTCTAAATTGATGTTGTACAGTAAAAATGTTTTATGTTTTCTCCCTAAAGTGTAAATATCTGGTTACAAATGTGAATATCCTGCTGTGTACTGAAATCCCTCTTGTTTTGCATAGAAATATACTGAACAACATACAAAGCATAATATATAAAATAACATTTACCTGAGTTTTTTCTTTGAAAGAACCCTCTAATGTCCATTCTTATATTTCAGTACACAACTGAAACCGATTTAGTCGGGGAGGGTAAGAACTGAAAATATGAAATAAACACACGTAAGATAAGACTCTATAAAAAAAAATAGCATTTGTTCGGCTTTTCATTTCGCCATTTGTTGATTCACTTGAAGAGCAAGTAACGTAATATTGGTCAAGTGATCAGTTTGATATCAATCTTTCGTGATGCACCGTCATATTTACATTATTTGTACGGTACGAATGATTTGCTTTGGTACCTGGTCAAACTTAAGCTCTCCTTAGTATGGCTGGCTCCGTTTCTCCAACAGCGCACTCACAGGCGGCAGCTGCCCCACCCCCTCGCTCAGTCGCTTAGTGCCTGAGCTCGGATCATACCAATATCAGGGGGGATTCACGCACAGTCGTAAATTCCCACAGTGTGCACTATGTGCTTCGAATATTGTGTGTACTTTTTGTTTTATACAGTTGTCAGCCAGACATCTAACTATGAAAAAATTACACTCCAAAAGACCCCGGGCTTCTGACAAAACAACCCGGGCTTAAGCCCAGTAAGCCACCCCCACGCTCCGCCCCTGAGCTGCAACACATCTCTTCTCAGCTCCGGCGAGGCTGCGACCTTGCCTTACTCCCTTCTAGTAGATTTCCACTAGCAGATGGTTCCCTGTTATCAACAAGCTTGGGCGAGAGTCTCCTGCAAACTTAGTTCTAAGAGAGTGACACGCTATAAGAGCCTTTATTATTCAGGGCCGTGTCGACTTAATACTATCTAGTATCTATATAACTTTGTATAACACTTATTAATATAAAGCATAGCATTGAGGCACTTCAAATAATTTTCATCTCAACACTATGATGAAAATTACAGGCCTCTCTCATCTTTTTAAGTAGGAGAACTTGCACAATTGGTGGCTGACTAAATACTTTTCCCCCACTGTATGTTTATTGAATACTGGCTTAATCTCACACATCCAGAAGAGCGGTAACTCAGTATTAGTATCTGTTTAACAGCTGTTTGATGAAAGTCTCGGGAAGCCTGCAGTCATTGTCCTGGACAATGGGTGTGGCATGACTACGAAGCAGCTCAATAAATGGGCAGTTTACGGCACATTTGCAAGGTTGGTTTGCTTTATTTTTTAATTCCCAAATTACAGTACTGTTGTCCTTTCAAGCCCTTTATTTAAAAGAGGGGACACTTTAAAAAAAACAAAAAGCAAATACATAAAAGCAGAATTAAGCTTGCAAATCACATAAATCTTGTGTTTAATTGAAAATTTGACCTTAGAACTGAAGAAGCTTCTCGGATGAGAGGTGAAACGTCTTCAAGCAACTTAAAGAAGTCCAGACGCTTTTCTTTGCAAGCTCCTTTGACTACAATGGCCTGGATGACTGAGAACCTTCACAGACTTAATTGAAAACTGTTTAATAGCCTATCAAATTAAACCTTTAACTCACAAAAAAAATATATAAATCATTTAAGAGTGTAGTAGTGAAGTGGATCTTCAATGTTATTTATCAAAAGAAGTTTAGGAGCAACATCCAGCAGATTGCTTTCTCACGGAAGTCTTGCTTAAAAACAAGCACAAACCACATTCTGCCCATATTACACCAACATGCCTCTGTAGTAGTCTGGGTGCTTAAGTGGCCTCTGATTCAGACCTGTCAGCCTTTAAAACCTTTGGATCACCAAAAACCAAAAATATCATGAAGCAGGCCAGTTGAAATCCTGTCTGAGGCGAGAATATGAAAACATTTCACATGCTGCTAAAAGAAGAAGAAATGTGAAATGGTGGAGCTGCATTTGTCTATTTTG
This sequence comes from Simochromis diagramma, assembly GCF_900408965.1. Taxonomy (NCBI): domain Eukaryota; kingdom Metazoa; phylum Chordata; class Actinopteri; order Cichliformes; family Cichlidae; genus Simochromis; species Simochromis diagramma. The sequence goes on from NW_024387040.1 coordinate 8,400,635, forward strand.
AATTAAACCTAGTATTTAAATCATTTTGCATTTTTGTTTTTTCTTCTTCTGAACATCTATCTTAATTTGAAAAGGCACAAATTAAGCCATGCATTTATATTTCTCTTCTCTACAGAAAAGAAGAAGACTACGTCCGCCCTGATCCTGTACCTCGAAGTCTTAATAGTGATATGTCGTACTTTGGAGTTGGAGGAAAACAAGCTGTTTTCCACTTTGGAAATGTAGTCAGAGTAAGTCTGTGTGGAAACTCAGTGAAACACTTCATAGAATATCTAAAGTTACTGTAGATATTTTATGTCATTGTAAACCCAAATTATAAAATATAATAAATGTAACTTAACTTTGTTTCCTTTATTGCGGACTGAGTTTGAAAATTAGATGTGTGGTTTTTAGATGGGCATTTCTTGGTATTTTGTCAATTAAGTACATATGTTTGTTTTGTTTCATAAATTACTAGATGATTAGCAAGCCAGTGGGGTTACCAGATGTTCATGAGTTGGTTCTATCAGAAGAAGAATTTGAAAGAAAGGAAAAGAACAAAGAGGATATTTATAGCACCACCATCCTAAACAGGAAGGTGAGTCTACTTTAAGATGTTGTTAAAAGATGTGCTAAAGATTTTGATGATTTTTGGATTGTGGTGTGCTCTCTCCCTGCGTCAACACCATCTCTGAGTGATGTTTAATCTTCCCGCTACAGCCTGGCGACTTTTCACACGTGAGTGAAGATGAGCGCTTCCTTCGTACCATCATCGATGAGGAACGTGGGAAGGAAAGCTTCACGGCCGTAGTTATTACAGGACTCAAGGAAAAGCATATCTCCTTCCTGAAACAGAATTTTGATGCATGGACCAGACATCTAGCGTGAGCTCACTCATCCACATCATATCTTACAGACGGTGCAACCGGAAAGTTTTCATATTCAATTGAAAAAAAATGCTTGAAATTCTTGTAAATGTACATAAGTATCTGCAGCCTTTGCTCAATATTACGCTGAAGCACGTTTGGCAGCAATTATAGCCTCAAGTCTTTTTGAGTGTGATGCTACAACCATGGTACAGCTATTCTTTTATTATTCTTCTTTGCAGAACCTCTCAAGCTCCGTCAGGTTGGATAGGGAACGTTGCTGCACAGATATTTTCAGATCTTTTGCCCTGACACAATAGTTTCCACTGCTTTTGGATTAAACTCACTTAACTACATTTTACAATTTCAGGCACATATATCACTATTACATTCATGGAGTCAATGGAAATGACCTGAAACAAGGCTCTAAAAAGACAGCTCAACAACCTACGATTGACATTCAGGTGAGGCTGCAGATAAATGTAGACCTTTATAAACTACTGTATATTATCTTAAATTTTGTATGTTTTGGCTAACTTTACCATTTTACTCGTTTACAGATCACTTTACGCGAAAAACCAAACGAATGTCCCCGTGTGCTGAACCTGAGGGAAGTTGACGATGACATGCAAACTTTGTACATTAACTCTGCTGCGGACACCTTTGAGTTCAAGGCCTCCTCTGGACCGGGTGGTGGCACAGTGGAGGGAGTGCTGCGTTATCATCCATTCCTCTATGACAGGGAGACTTATCCTAAATATCCTGAAGATCCTAAAGATCCTAAAGATCCAAAAGATACATGTTCTGCAAATGGTATTCATACTGTTAACATATTTAATACATTCATGGATTTTATAGTTTGATATGTTTTGAAGTTGTGTGGTATTTCTTTTTGGTTTTTTGTCATTGTTGTTTTTTGGGGGGTAATTTTCTTTAGCAGCGTCTTCTGAAAATGGCGATTTAGAAAATGAGCCTGGATTCGTGACTCAGGAAGAAAGGAAGATCTTTGAGTGTTTCTGGAATGGACGGCTCATACCTGGCACCAACGTGGCTGAGTAATTACACTCATTTCATACTTTCAAAAAAACTAATGTCCCACTTTAGTCTAAAACAGGGTTGGCAACCCTGGGCACACGTGCCACAGCTGGCACACGAAGGATTAACTGATGGCACGACACGCAGTGAATTAATCTGAGAAGGTGCATTAAAAAATAAATGTCCAGGCCAGCGGTGCACATCGCAAATTAGCTTGCATAGACACATTAGTTGTGCCGCTTCTTAATGACAGTATCTTAGCTAATCCCAACAACTACATTCAGCTTGTAATTGGCTAAAAATAACTTAGCATACTGGTGAGAGGGACGTTGCTAGCTGGCAGTTTTTTCAAGCGATGTTGAAATTTCCACATTTCGACACTTCAAATGCTTCAGGAGCTCTCAGCTCAGCACAGCATCAGCACCATGTAAATACACGGATACATCCGTAGACTCGAGACAGAATTCACAATGAATTGTTATGAATTAAAAAGTGTCTTTTTTTTTGTTTCAAAGTAGCTGATAACTATTCGCTGATAGCTCCCAACATCTGCAAACAAATATAATTTCTAAAGTTGTTCTATATAGTGTGTAACTGTTCATATAGAGCGTTATTAAATTTGTTGCTAATGCAATCATATGGCACATTGACTTCTGAGGAAATTTTAGTTGGTATTCATCATCAGAAAGGTTGCCGACCCCTGTTCTAAAACAATAGGCTATACGGCTTATCTTAAAAAAAATTGACAGAAGAGGGGGAGTTATGATATTAATGTCACAAAAAGTAGCATTTAAATATATTTATGAGGAGGCCAATAAAAAAGGGGCTGTATAGTAGTCTCAGGGAAGGTCAACAATGCAGTAATAAACATTTGTAATGCTTACATGTTCACAGTGTGTTTAATAGGGATTGCCATAGATTTACCAGCTGTGACATTGGCTTTATCTGACCATGCTCCTGTCTTTTTTACAATACATATTGGAAACAATCCACAATATACACTCTGGAGACTTAATACAGGTGCCTTACAAAAAACCCTCAGTTTGTAGCTCTGATGAGAGAGAAAATTAAACAATTTTTTTTAGATTAATGATAAGGGAGCGGCTGACCCATCGATTGTATGTGACACTTTAAAAGCAGTAATTCAAGGAAAAATCATATCATAATGCGGAGATAACAAGAAAGAAAAACAAGTAAGAAGAATGCATCTTGACAAAAGGGTTAAAATACAACATAGAAGGAAATGATGCACTAATCTCTTGAATGCACTTAACACAAAATGAAATAAATTTGTTGTATACAGAGGAAATCAACGAGAAGTCTGTCTTTGCAAAACAAAAATGTGATGAAGCCGGCTGTAAAAGAATTGAAAATTCTCGCTAGAAGACTGCAAAAAGAAAGAGCAGATAATACAATATACAAAATGAAGGACACAGATTCTGGAACTGAACTGTTTAATCAAAAATATTAAAAAAAACCCATTTAAGGTATTCTAAAAACTTGTACAAACAGCCACCTGTAGAGACTGAATTGCAAATGGGAGACTTCACTTGCTTACTCTAGCTGAAGAACATAACATTTTGACAACTGAAATCACAGAGAGGGAACTAAATGGTGTCATCTCTAGGCTGAAAGCAAGACACCTCACTCAGATAGCTTTCCTTCAGAATGGTATAAAGTATTCCAGAATGAGTTATTACCATGCCAATTAAAGGCTTTTAACACAGTTCTTAAAAAATCAAAAACACCACCTTCATGGAATGAAGCTGTTATTTCAATCATCCCTAAAGAGGAAAAAGACAAGCAAGATTGTGGATCATATGGGCCGATTTCTCTGAACGTTGATTACAAATTGTTTACCAGCATTCTTGCCAAGTGATTGGAGAAGATGCTTCCCCCTTATACACATGGATCAAACTGGCTTTGTTTTGCAGAGACAAACTCATGACAACATTAGACGCTCATTACATTTCTTACATTATATTCAGCTAAACAAATTAGAGACATTACTGGTGAGTCTTGAGATGCCGAGATGACCTTTGATCACGAAGCTTGTCTTACTTATGTAAAGTTCTGGAACAAATGGGAATATATCGTAATTCTATTCAGGTTATTCATACTCTATATAATAAGCTGTCTTCCAGAATTAAAATTAATGGACATCTGTCGCAGTCTATTACAATACAGCTCAGTTCAAGACAGGGCCCACTTTCGCCACTTCCCTTCTCACTCGAGTTGCAAAAATGTTCATAAGACCCAACTTTTAACATTCAATTACAAACCTCCGACACAACTTTCCTGATCCCATTTAAGTGGGAATTTTTCGCATTCAGTTAAACATCTGGGCGTTTATTTGCCAAACGACATGTCTCAATTGGCAGAAGTTAAGTATACCCCCTTATTCAATAAAATTAAAGGAGCTATAAAAAAATGGAATTCAATTTATTTTTTCAGTTTGGCCCAAAAACTTAATTGTATGAAAATGAACATCCCTATGTGATATCCGTATTTGTTCCAGGCACTCCCAGTGGAAATCACCCAGAAAGATTTTTCAGCAATTGATAAAAATCATTTCTAGATTCCAGATTCATTACAACTTTCTAAAGAGTAAGGCACGACTCTACCAAACCTTAAAGCTTATTTTTATGCAACTCAAATCTAGCCTTTTGTTAATGTGTTGTTCAAAATTTCATGCTAGATGGAAAGACTTCAAACTCTTAACAATCACAGACCTACCAACCCAAGCAATTTTGGCTCATACGAATTTGGCTTGCATTAAAGAGGTGCAACAGCTAAAAAAAATGAGACTTTCATAAGAAAACTTTAAAGAAAACAGGAAAAACAGTAATTTTTTTTGCTTCTAATTTTGACTTTTTCTGCGTGTGTACCAGCGCTGATATGGGGTTTTTCTCTGAGTGGCAGTATCTGTATTGAAAGATGCATTGCTAATAGAGCAGCTGGTACACCTTCCATGCCCTTTGGCACTCTTTTGTAATTATGACCTCTCACTAAGTTGACCTGCTTAATAAATTAATTCATTTATGCAAAGAGATGTGTAACAGGTCATAAAATTGTATTTAAAACTCACTTTCAGCTAACAGAGAATATTTTGCTAGCAGCATGCTTCATGTTATTAACCTGGTATTACTAAATGGAGCTGAATCTTTGAACAAACAGAATAACCCTAGACTTTTCTGAGAGTTCAGACTGACTGCGCTGTCAGCATCGCTTTAAACTGTGCTTCCAAAAAATGAGAGAGAGCTAGGTTAACCTTTTCCCCTTGCCACTCACGTTCTATTTGTCATATTCTATAGTGGTAAAAATTACTTTAATATCCTTTCCTTCTTGTGTCTTGCTCCATTTGTTACAGGTTTGACTGGTGTTCTCGTAAACATAACAGCAGAACAGCAGCAGATATACCCCCGGAGTGTTACCGTCGGCTTTCAGGGGTGCTTTTCACTGATGACAATTTCCAGGTCACCACAAACAAGATGACCTTCATGGACCTTGAGCTGAAACTGAAGAACGCTATCTTCTCACTGGTTCTGAACGGACAGGTGACCACCTTAATTTCTCACTGGCTCTTTCACAATCAGAACTCCAGCACCACATTCAGTCCCTTGAGCGGATATATATTATGACTGATAAAGGATTGAAATGGATCTGATTTATTATCAGAATTGTCAACAGGAAGAGAAGAGTTCTACGGTTACTTTATCAGTCAGCCTCAACATTAAAACCACCTTGTTCATTTTGACTTATAGATGAGGGCATGGACACATCATGTCTGAAGGAGACTAGTGGTGTCTGAACATAAGATATCTCAAGGGTATTTTTATTGTGGACAGGAACACCTGGTTTCTCTGTCACATCCTGTGTAATGCTGTACCTGAGTTTGACCGGTTTGCAGCAGTTTTTCTGTTGGTGACATCCCAGGACACCATTACATTGTGACGAGATAATTAGTCTTATTTACTTCACTTGTCAGTGGTTTTAAGGTTGTGGCTGATCTTTATAGCTACAAATCTGAGAATTGTGTACATAGTTTAGAGTTCACAAGCATTTCTGTCATTGATATCTTTAGAATTACTTTTATCAAAACACTTAAGCAATGACCACAGAGTCTCAGAATCATGTTTTCAGCAGGTTTTACTTGCGACAAAGAGTCATACGGAGTACAGAGCAGTGTACAAAGTAGGACTGTAGCATACAACATCTCACCTTCATTTATAGCAAGTTACATCAGAGCTACAGAATGATTACTTCCAATTTATGGAATTGCCTAGAGCACATGCAGTCAGACTGAGACCACGTGGTCTTATTTTCATTACTTTGACCCAGCTGTGACATGCTTTTAATTAGTTCCAGGGTCAGTTTCCTTTTCAACAGCAAAAATCTTTTTCAAGTGCATCACAATTAACTACTCACATAAGTTGAGCAGTGGTTTAACAACAGTTCCCATCAGTGTTCTGCATTGTGGCGGATGTTCATAAAATCCTATATTTTCATCAGTGTTTACCATCTTCAGAAGGTCACTCTGACCTGAAGACTCCAATTAGTTATTCTTTGATTATGGATCAGGTTTGCATCAGCTTTGCAGCTCAACCAAGAGCTGTCTACCACTTGTGCTTAGATACCCCCCAACTATCCATCCTTCATGCATCAGGCCGAGGTGCGATACAGAATCTATATGTGTAAAGAAAAAATAGGACTGTGTGTAGGTTCTCAGTTATCCAGGGTCCTTGTAGGGCTTGAAATGAAGACAGAAGGACTTTTTATGGATTTTTTTTTTAATGGCTTTTCGCCTCTCATCCAAATGGCTTCTCTGGACATAGAAGAACTGGTGGAGAATGTCCGGTAGTAAACCAAGGGAGCTGCTACTTTGATGGTCTATTACCCCACATAAAATATATAAAATCCTGCTGACAACCTCTCCAGTTCAAAGGAACACTTTTGAAACATGACAAAACCTGAGATACAATGGTGCACATCATACACACATAATATTCAGCTTAGGTAGATATCCAAACCTTAACTACATGTGGACTAGAATAAAAGATCCTTTAGTGCTAATACATGTAATATTCCTGTGTTTCAAAAATTGTGTTGTGAACTTAAGATACCTTTTAAACACTACAGTGTTAATTACTTTCAAGTGTTTTGCTTTGCTATAGCAGAACACGTAGCTCAGAGGTCAGAGCTGTTGTATTCATAAAATACTCAATATTAGATCTTCTCTCACCTAAACACCTGAAGTTAAATTCCTCTGAATAATAAAATGAACTGCTTTACAAGCACCTTTATTTGACATACTGTATGGCAGCCTAACCAATTTGCGTGTTGCTAAAATTAGCATTAATGATGAGTGACTGTTGGATACATTCTGTCTACCTGTTAGTAACAGAACACCGTAAGGTAACATATTTAACATGTCCTGTTTTCAGGTCTTTGTTTTTGCCTGCTTTTCTCTGCTAAACATTTTCTTTCCATTTCAACAGAAATCGTCAAGAGGTAACATCCAGAAGGAGTTCACACAATGGCTTCGAAACTGTAATGAAAAGTTCGACAAGCAAATCAAGTTATTGGGCTTCAAGGAGATTAAAACACGGACAGATGTGTCTACTAAGAAAATGCAGCATCCGTGGGCAGTCTTCTCCGCCATCGAGTGGGGAGGCAGGACATACAAAACAGGCCAACTTGTGAGCATTTATTGGTTTTTGTCTACTTAAATGTATGTTCTTATTGTTCCCTCTTCTACATTCATTCTGATCTCTTTATGCTTCCTCATACAGGTGAAGACGCACAATACAAATCCCATTCTGTACGGTAAAGTGGTTCAATTTTTGCTGTATGGAAATTTCGATGGTGACGTCTATGCCACGGGAGGACAGGTGGAAGTGTCTCGAGTAAGAAGACAATTATGAAACTTTGATTTGAGAAACTGATCGAACATCAATTCCAAAACTGGAAAGCGAAAATGTCGCATTAAAAGGTTTTAAGAATAATATCAGTGATAAAAAATTGTGTGATAAAATTTCTTTGTTTCTATGTTATAAAGGGCAAAAAAACAACAGCGAAAAGTAAATAAAATCTATTGACAGTCATCTGAATCACTATTAAAACATCTGTGTTGGTCCAGAATTGTACAGTTGACAACTGACTGCACCTAACCAACCGCGTGCTTCAATAGTTCACAAGTAATATTTCACTGTATGTCATAAAAGAAAAATAAATATCTATCTATCTATAAACAGAAGAAATGTCTAAGTGACTAACCAGTTTTTATTTTATTAAATAGTAGTTGCTTTTTAATCAAGATGTGAGTATTTCATGAGTATAACCACATTTGAGACTGCATTTTCCATATTATTTCAGTAAATTCACTTATATAAATCCCTTTTTTTCTTTGTTCTTTTATTGAGTTTACTGATTTAAGAAAAATCTCTTCCCAGGAGCCCAAAGCACTTTGGGACATGAACAAGATCGTACCCATTTCCAAGATCGACAAGACAGCCACTGATGAAGCCATCAAGAAAAATATCGACAGTGACTCTGAGAAGTGAGTGAGCAGTTAGGGAGACATTTTTTCTACACAAACTGCTCCTCTCTAATATTCACTTTTTGTTTGTAATGTAGATGCTCTGTTTCCTGGGTTGCTTTATTTTTTGCAAATCTTTCTCCTCATTCTGACTCAAAAATTAGACTTTCAGTTCAGGTAAATGACATGTGTTTGTTTCAGGCTTCCAGATAAGCTGAATGTGGAATGGCCCAATGGTAACCCCTTGCAAAATAATGCCATTCTTTCTGCTGGGACTACTTTAGGTAAGATCTTGCAGTGTTTGCATACCACAGCACTTCATATGTTATGAAAAAAAACAAAACAGATAATTTGTTTGCATCAAACAGTGGTGTTCAAAAAAAGTCTTCCCCCATTCCCGTCCCGTATAGCTCAAAGCTCATTCCTCACATTTTGTCTGATGTGTCGTTTAAGGGCCTCTTAAAATTGACATCCTGAACAAGAGGGGAGAGAAATTATCTCGGATGTCCTCAGTGGGCCAGGGAAAAGGGACAAAACTGTGTGTTAAGCTCACGTTACTCCATCATGGTAAGTGTTTGATTACAGATTTGATATCCTATTGATATGTTTTCTTTTCATGATAACTTAATTAATAAGTTGGTCTTAAAAATTGTGGAAAAAGTCTTTCTGCTGTTTATAACAAAGTTTCCCAGACTACAATTTACTGACATAACCCTGGGGAGTTGGTTTTTAAAAGCCTTAACTTGAGCTATATGGTGATTGCAATTTATCAGCTATTTTATTTATCAGCTAATGCTGGGAAATTCAGTTATCAAAGTGCTGTATGTGTGCAGGTAGGAGCTAATTAGTGATAACAAAGATGCAGATTTTTCGGACTATAAGGCGCACTTCAAATCCTTTAATTTTCTCAAAAATCGACAGTGTGCCTCAAGGGCGTAGATTTGATTGATTGATTGATTGATTGATTGAATCTTTATTTTGAACATGTTGAAAAAGTACAACAAAATAGAATTAAAAGAGACAAATGAACAAAGCAAAACAAAAGGAAAACGAGCAACCACAACTCCAAATAACTTTCATGTTCAAAAAGGAGCAGGAAGAAGCATAAGCTTATTTAATCCCACCCCTTTTCCACTATCTAGTATCAATAGACTACAGAAATACCTCCTTGCAATTACATTATATGTCATGTGTATTTATTTTTTTATTTTTTTATTCATTTTGTTTTTTATATATATACACATATATGTTTCTATCTATCCATACATACATATATACACATACGCACATATACATATTTTCAATAACCCCATTAACACCTCAAGGATACACAACCTACAAATATATATATATATATATACCCATACCAACATACCCGTGCACCCGCACACACATGAAAATATTAGACAAGAACACCCTATCAAATCTCTACCTTTTCCCTGTACCCTGTAAAAACCATATTTTTAAACTGCGCCATGCTTGGACATTGCTTCATATCTTTACTTAGTCTGTTCCACAGCTTCACTCCACACACAGAGATGCAAAAACTTTTTAATGTTGTACGGATACGAGGATGTTTTAAATTTAATTCCCCCCTCAAATTGTATCCCCGTTCCCTTTTAGAAAACATTTTTAGAATATTGTCAGGAAGCAGGTTATTTATTGCTTTATATATAATTTGTGCAGTGAGAAAATGAACCAGATCTGTGAATTTTAGAATTTTTGATTTTAAGAATAGTGGATTTGTATGATCTCTGTAACCAGTTTTATGGATTATCCTTATGGCCCTTTTTTGTAATATAAAGACTGATGATAGCGAACATTTGTAAGTATTGCCCCAAACCTCTGCATAGTAATTCAAATACGGTGCAATCAGGGAACAATAGAGAATGTGGAGTGATTTGTGGTCCAGAATGTGTTTTACTTTACTCAAGATTGAGACACTAATTGAAATTTTGTTATGTATATGATTTATATGAGACTTCCAGTTTAATTTATCATCTATAATCACACCAAGAAACTTATGTTCAAGTACTCTTTCAATTTCCACACCATCTAAATGAATCTGCATTTGTGCATTTCTAAGGGAATTCCCAAATAAGATTATTTTAGTTTTACTTAGATTTAGCGATAGTTTGTTCCTGTTAAACCATTTTTTAATTTTGCACATTTCTGAAGTAATTGTATCCAGCAGCTCCTTTAGATTCCCCCCAGAACAAAAAATATTTGTGTCATCTGCAAATAATACTAATTTTAATATATCAGATGCCTTACAAATATCATTTATATAAATAATAAATAATTTTGGACCCAGTACAGAGCCTTGTGGAACACCACAAGCAATGTCCAAGCATGATGAGGAATGGACACCCAGCTTCACGAATTGTTTCCTGTCACTTAAATAATTTTTCACCCATTGCAGTACAACCCCCTGATCCCGTACCGTTCCAGTTTATTAATAATATGTCATGATTGATTGTGTCGAATTGTTACGGCCCCCTCTGCTAGGCGTCAGGGAGGGAGTAACATACACGAGCCCCCCAACACAAAACTGAGTAAAGCAAAAGGTTTTAATTACAAACTTTAAACAGAAAACCGACAGGGCTGTGCAACAGACCACTGGGCAGACAATTATTACATAAAGAAAGAACAGTCACGAGTAAAAGTTAAAGGGTAACTAAGGCAGGCTGGCCGCACACAAAATAAAAGCTAGGGTTTTAACTAAGGCAAGCCAGCTTCACAAAATCCTACTCACAGCCAGCTAGCAGCTCAAAACTCTAATCAGGCTAAGTTTAAAGCATGCACCAAGGTTCGACAAAGTTCAGCAATATGAATAAGTTCAACAAAGATCGACGAGGGAGGCACAAAGGGCAAACTGCATGTTCAGTCCTAAGCAGCAGCCACTGAGTGAAGGTCCTCCAGCCTTTTGTAGCCACAGGTGGGTACAATCAGCCACTGATTGCCTCTTGGCGCATCATGGGATCCCGGGGCAGCCAATCGTCCGTGTGGTCTGGCACACTTCATTCTGCATAAGAGAGGGTTGGCACGGGTCTCCCAGTAACCAATCACACACGAGTGTGGGAACACATTGATTTACCTAGAGGAAGGCGGGGCCACCTGAGGCCGGAGGCCGTAACACCCCTCCCCTTAAAACACCAACTATGTCGGGCAGAAGCGGACGTTGCAGAGTGTGAACAACAACAAAGAACAAACACAGTAAAACATGTTTACAAGCGGGACAGACCATCAGCTAAAACATTTTCAGACCCCCTTTTATGGCGAATACTTAAGTTGTATTCCTGCAACAACAAAGCCCAGCGCATAAGGCGCTGGTTATGATTAAACATACGAGCAAGGAACACAAGTGGGTTGTGGTCGGTGTACACAACAAGAGGCAACATGCTGGACCCCAGGTACACGTGAAAGTGCTGAAGAGCCAACAACAAAGCCAGGGTCTCCTTTTCAATGGTGGAGTAGTTTAACTGATTTTTATTGAACTTGCGGGAAACGTAACAAACGGGGTGGTTCAAACCCTGCAAGTCTTCTTGCAACAGCACTGCCCCAGCCCCGATAGCACTGGCATCAACCTCAAGTTTGAATGGTCGCGTCAAATCAGGTGCAGCTAACACAGGAGTATGGCAGAGGAGGGCTTTTGCACTCTCAAAGGCATCCTGACACTCACTTGACCAGCCAAACTCAACCTTTGGGCTGAGTAGGTCAGTCAATGGCTTGACTACAGAGGAGAAATTCCTACAAAAGTTTCTGTAGTAGCCCACCATCCCTAGAAACCTACGCAACTCACGCCTGGTGGTAGGTGTGGGAAACTCTTTAATCACTGCCACTTTGGCATCTATGGGCCGGACCTGTCCACGTCCCACCTCCCTGCCTAAGTACGTCACTGTAGCTTTGGCAAACTCACACTTAGCTAAGTTGAGAGTTAGAGTAGCTTGAGCCAAACGGTGAAATACCTGCTGTAACGTTTCCAAATGATCTTGCCATGTTTCAGTGTAAACTACTAGATCATCTAGGTAGGCACTGCAGTTGGACAGGCCACGGAGGACTTTATTTACTAGCCTCTGGAAGGTGGCAGGAGCGTTACACATGCCGAACGCCATGACTGTGTATTGTAGAAAATCATCAGGTGTAACAAAGGCAGAGATGTTAGAGGCACGTTCAGTTAAAGGGACCTGCCAGTAACCTTTAAGAAGATCTAACTTTGAGACATACTGAGCAGTCCCAATACTGTCTACACAATCCTCAACTCGTGGGAGAGGATGTGAGTCAGCCACAGTCACAGAGTTCACCTTCCGGAAGTCTGTAATAAAACGGGGCGAGCCATCTGGCTTAGATTCCACTATACAAGGCGAGCTCCAGGGGCTTTGACTGGGCTTCGCTAAGCCATGTTGCAGCAGATAGTCAGCCTCCTGTTTCATGAGCAAGCGCTTATGGGGGCTGGCTCGATAAGGATGCTGCTTAATAGGTTTAGCTCCCTGGACATCGATGTCATGCTCTAGCACCGTAGTGGAAGTTGGCACATCCCCGAATAAACAGGTGTGTTCCCTAATCAAGGAAATTATGTCTTCTTGCTGCTCTGAAAACAGATGCTCAAGCAAACTCTGCAATGCCTTTAGCATTTCAGAGTTAGGCAGACGGGGTCTAGAACAGGTGGGATAACGTAGTTTTAACCCATCAACCTCGTCCACCCCTCCTTCCTCTAGGTGGCTTGAGGCTACAATAGGAGCACAGAACCCAGCAGGCTCTGGCGTTGACCGAGGATGGTACAGTTTCAACATGTTTATGTGACAGACGCGTGTTTTGCGTCTGCGGTCGGGAGTGCAAATTACATAATCTGTCTCCCCTCTCTTTTCACAAACTTTAAAGGGGCCACTATACCTCGCAGACAAGGCTGAGCCTGGAACAGGCAAGAGCACAAGAACCTGGTCACCCACCTGAAAGGTTCTTTTAACAGAAGCCTTATCATAATGGCGTTTCATCTTTCCCTGTGAAGCGGCAAGGTGCTGTTTAGCCAGAGCATTGGCTTGATTCAAACGCTCACGGAAGTGCTTTACATAACTGCTGACATTCACTTTGAAAACCCCATGTGGGCTCAAAAACGCCTCTTTCAGAGCTTTGAGGGGTCCCCGTGGCCTATGGCCAAATACCAGCTCAGAAGGACTAAAACCAAGTGACTCCTGAACGGCGTCACGGGCAGCAAATAACACAAATGGAACACTCTCATCCCAGCTCTTTTCACTTTCCAGGCAGTATTTGCGTAGCATCGTCTCTAAGGTCTGGTGCCACCGCTCTAATGCACCCTGCGATTCAGGATGATACGCAGAGGACACGACATGCTTGACACCTAGAGTGCTAGCCACTTGGTTGAACAACTTAGACTGAAAGTTTGAGCCCTGGTCGGTCTGTATGACCTTTGGCAAGCCAAACACTGAAAAGAATGTTGTCAACGCCTTAACGACTGCTTTTGCTGTAACCTTATGTAACGGGACAGCCTCGGGGAAACGGGTAGCTGCACACATGATTGTGAGAAGGTATTGCTTTCCTGATTTTGTTCTAGGTAGTGGACCCACACAGTCTACTATGACGTGGTCAAATGGCTGATCCACTACAGGAATGGGACACAACGGAGCCAGGGGTATGACCTGATTAGGTTTACCTGCAACCTGACATACATGGCAACTGTTGCAAAATTTAGAAACATCACGCTTCATACCAGGCCAAAAGAAATGCTTTAACAGTAGCTGGTATGTTTTCGTGATGCCCAAGTGTCCCGACCACTGGCTTTCATGGGCAAGGGCCAGGATCTTTTGCCAGTACACAGAGGGAACTACAATCTGCTTGACCTTACTCCAATCTGCACCTTCTGCACCTGGTGGAGACCACTGACGCATTAGAACATCATGTTCTACAAAATAGGCTTGTTGCTCTTTCTCGACTTGCTCAGCACTTACCGTACGTTTGAAACAGCTCTGTAGTGTTTCATCAGCTAATTGAGCTGCTGATAGCTGGTCTCTAGTCAAGGGCAGCAAAGAGACCTTAGGAAATGGATCAGGCTCCTCAGGTTTCACAGAGTCTGGGGGTGACAGAACATTGTTTCTGTTAGTGGGCACATCATTCTCCCCGGAAAATGAGGACATCAACACAGAATCAGAGAGGGCAATATCAGTATCTTTATGAGCTTGTGCTCGAGTAATTGCACAGGCTGGATACAGCCCAGGGTGCATAGAAACATCAGAGGCTTTCTGATTCAGGGGGTTGTCTAAAACCTCCAGACGAGGGAGCACTACCCCTCCTGCGATATCATTGCCCAACAGCATAGCCACACCCTCTATTGGCAAGGCCGGGCAAACAGCAACAGGGAAAAATCCTGTAGCAAGGTTTGATTTAATAAAAATTCTGTGAACTGGTCTGGGAGCGTAACCCATCTCTATCCCCCGTAGAACAGAATTAAAACCACATTCACTTTCAGCAGAAAATGGTAATACACTTGAGAGGATGACAGTTTGAGAACCTCCAGTGTCCCTTAAAATACGCACAGGTTTTAACTCAGATGGATTGTCTGTTAGCGATACTGAGCCATCAAAAATGAATGGTTCGAAACAGGGGTCTGGCACCCTACCACCACAACCATGGACTTCATGACGGGCCTCAGCTTTTACAAAACCCACCCCTTTGGGTTGCTGAGCATTTGATGTTTTGCGTTTTAAGGCTAAACAGTCAGCAATCACATGTCCAGTTTTATGACAGTAAAAACATTCACGGTTTTCCCTAGACCCAGACACTCTAGCTGTGTGGCGCTGTTGCACAGGGCTAACCCGTGGCTTCTCACTGTCAGTAAACGAGGCTTTATGAGTGAGTACAAACTCATCAGCAAGAACAGCAGCAGATGCGAGTGACGTCACTTTCTGTTCATTCAAATATAGCACAATACGCTCAGGAATGCACTCCTCAAAATCCTCTAACAAAACTAATTCGCGCAGAGCGTCATAGTCACTGGCTTTTGAAGCAACACACCACTTATCAAAGAGAACCCCCTTTTCTCTTGCAAACTCCACATAAGTTTGAGTTGGCAATTTCTTTTGCTGGCGAAACCTCTGCCTATAGGCCTCGGGAACTAGCTCATATGCCTGCAAGACAGCTGTTTTAACGCACGCGTAATCTAAACTGTCCTTTAAAGGAAGTGCAGCCACCACCTCCTGGGCTTTGCCGGACAGTTTGTACTGTAGCAAAAGAGGCCAAATCTCACTAGGCCACTGCAGCGCGCCAGCGATACGTTCAAATGCTGCAAAGTATGTAACAACCTCAGTTTCTCTAAAAGTGGGAACTAAAGAAATGCACTTATTAATTTTAAAAGCAGAAGTGGACGAGGAGGTGGGACCGGAATTGTCAGCAGAGACAGATGAGGCTTGAGACTGAGACTCCAGCTCAAGCTTTCGGAGCCTAACGGCTTTGTCTGCCTCTATTTCCAGCCTTCTTATTTCGAGCTGAACCCGCCTGTTCTGAGCCTTCTCCTCAGCCTCCAATTGGAGACGTGCCAGCCGCACCTTCAGCCGAGCTCCTTCTCTGCCTTCTGAACTCCCAGAAGAGAGTGGGTCATAGCGAGGAAGCGTGCGCGGCGTTTTTCCCCGCTCATCCCCCTCACCATCCCCACTAGAACCATTTTGGCCCTCTTCAACTACGGCAGTTTGGCTTGGCACACCAGAGACCACAGGGGAAACAGGCACTTGAAGCACACCAGCTCCCACCAACTTGTCCACCACTAAGGCTTTTATATCACATTTACGGAGGGTTTTTGAAACCTGCAGCTGAAAGTGATCCACAATTCGCAGCAAATCATTTTCGCGACAGCTATTAATAATCTCAAGAGATGGGGCAGCTATAAAGTGCTGTAAACAAAACGCAGCCGACATAGTGCTTAATCTCTAGTGATAAAACAAACAGAGGTCCCGGGTTCAAATCCCGGACGAGCCCCCACTTATGTTACGGCCCCCTCTGCTAGGCGTCAGGGAGGGAGTAACATACACGAGCCCCCCAACACAAAACTGAGTAAAGCAAAAGGTTTTAATTACAAACTTTAAACAGAAAACCGACAGGGCTGTGCAACAGACCACTGGGCAGACAATTATTACATAAAGAAAGAACAGTCACGAGTAAAAGTTAAAGGGTAACTAAGGCAGGCTGGCCGCACACAAAATAAAAGCTAGGGTTACGGCCTCCGGCCTCAGGTGGCCCCTGAGGCCGGAGGCCGGAGGCCCTGTATCCAGCAGCTCCTTTAGATTCCCCCCAGAACAAAAAATATTTGTGTCATCTGCAAATAATACTAATTTTAATATATCAGATGCCTTACAAATATCATTTATATAAATAATAAATAATTTTGGACCCAGTACAGAGCCTTGTGGAACACCACAAGCAATGTCCAAGCATGATGAGGAATGGACACCCAGCTTCACGAATTGTTTCCTGTCACTTAAATAATTTTTCACCCATTGCAGTACAACCCCCTGATCCCGTACCGTTCCAGTTTGTTAATAATATGTCATGATTGATTGTGTCGAATGCTTTCTTGAGATCCAGAAATACTCCAGCTGCATACTGTTTCTGATCTATAGCATTCGTAATCTCCTCAATTGATTCGATTAATGCCAGAGATGTTGATCTTTTTGATCTGAATCCATATTGACTGTCAGAGAGTAATTTATATTTATCTAAGAATTTGTCTAATCGTTTATTAAACAGGTTTTCTAGGATTTTGTAGAATTGTGGTAGTAAAGAAACAGGCCTGTAATTTGTGAAGTGGCGTCTATCCCCAGTTTTATACAGCGGCACAACTTTAGCTATTTTCATTTTGTTTGGCACTTTTCCCGTCTGAAATGATAAGTTGCAAATATATGTTAGAGGTCCTACAATTCCTTCAATGACCTTCTTGACGATTTTCATGTCAATATCATTACAATCAGTAGATGTTTTATATTTACACATCTGTACAATGTCAATTATTTCTTTTTCCTCCACTGATGTGAGGAACATTGAGTTAGGTTTTGGCATTGGTGGGGACGGATGATTCAACCACCGAACCCTGCCCTGTTTCTTCTTTTTCTCCTTTTTGTCTTTGCTTCTTGATTTAAAAAAAAAAAGGAGAAATATACTTGCCTACATATACTATTCTACATGCTTTTAAACCATTTAAAATTACAATTCATAGTTTTATATGTGAATTATATAATGTTAAGTTACTATTAAACAAATGACTGACTGAATTATTTTAGACTTTAGTTTACTTCAGCCATATTCCATATAAATCAGGTATCATACAAAAATAAAAAGAGCCTAAAATACATTCATTTGTTAAGGGCTTAACAACATTAGTTCAGTTATAGTACACCAACATCTCTGATACATTAGCACTAAGGGAACACTGAATGACCTGCTGGTTTTTGTCCATAAAACTACTCATCTAATATTACCACAAAGTACAAGATCTCTCAGCAAAATTATACAACATTTTAGGCACTATTGCCCCCATCAAATCAGTGAGCTGGGATTTTTTTATTCTAAACATGAACTACTGTTACAGCAACAGACATGGACTACTGGTGCCCCACACAACAACTCAATGTCCACTATGTGAAGGAGCCAAACACATGCCTGCTCCTCTCGTTAACTGAGATAAACTGCTGGCATATTGGTTTTACATCTATACTGTCCAGTCTCTCCTGGTGGACATGGCAACACGTTATTCATGGTTACATACAATTTTAGACTGATGTGGGCCAAAGCCTAAAACGATGTCCCGGGAGTTTGCTGTTCTCGTCGGCTCAGATATTTGAAGTTTACACAGCTACATTCTCGCATGAAAATATGTTAAAAGTTTATTTTGTGACCCAGAAAGAGTAATAAGAGTAATACTAAAACTAAGTAGCTGCACTAGTAGTAGCCATTGTTGGAAACTGGAATTGGCTGGGCCAATCTGGGATATGGTTTTCCAATTTGTTGTCCGGGCGGAAAAACGGGAGAAATTCGGGAGAATGGTGGCTCCGGGAAATTTTCGGGAGGGGCAGTGAAATTCGGGATTATCCCGGAAAAATCGGGAGGGTTCGCATGTATGGCCTAGCATTGCCTGTAACGTTATTATGACTGACACATTTTATGAGTGAACTTGACTTTAAGTGACTTACAGGTTTCTTTGAAAAATACTTTCTTATATCCAGGTTCTTCCTTTTTGCTGCCATCCTCCTCTCCTCCTTGCGGGTCCTCAAAGCGCAGGCTTGCCGCTGCTAAAACTAAACAGAGCTCCCTGAAAGGCACAGCCAATCACATTGGCCATATTTGTCACATGAGGTAGGACTCCAGTAGAGAACGTAATTTAACTCTTTCTGCACCACAGGCGAATGAGACGTTGACAGGTCGTTTTTTTTTTTTTTTTCTCTTTCTATTGGTTTTGTTTTTCTTTACTTGAAGAGATCAAATTATTGGTGGGGACAATTCAATAATCACTGGATATTGGTGGGGACATGTCCCTTCCGTCCATGCCAAATCTACGCCCTTGGTGCGCCTCATGTATGAATTCTGGTTGCGTTTACTGACCTCGAACCGATTTTATGTAGTACACGGCGCTCAAAAATCTGTCAAAACATGTTTTACTACAACTTTGATAAGCTACGAAGCCGCACTGCTTGCCATCAGAATTGTTGTCTGAAGACCAACAAGGATACCTAATGGACTTACTTTGCTAAATGGATCATCACGGCCTTGCCGTATTGGTCCATTTGATCAACCTTTGTTGTTATTATTTATTTTATTTTATTTTCAGTTCTTACAGACATGACTGAGGGATAAGAAAGGGAGAAAGAAAGATGAAGGAAAAGAAAAACAGAAGGGAAAAGGAACAGTGAGAAAGGGCACTTAAAAAGAGAAAGAAGAAAAAAAAAATCTCCTGGATCACCTGTTGAGAGAAAAAGAATAGAAAACAAGCAAAAAAAAAAAAAACAGAGCAACATACTAAACACAACACCATCACGTTAATCTAGCTAATTGTAAACAGCAGTAAATACTAAATATTGAATGTTGTTGTGTAGCAAGCAGGACCGACAGCGCACAATGTGCTTGGAAATAGCAGCCAATAGAGGTGTAGTTTATGTCTATGAACAGTGAACACCCGTGTGCACACCTGTGTGGATCAGCGCGCTTGTATTCAAAAGGTTTCCCCATGTAATGGTCTGCTAGAGGATGTAGAGAGCCATAGCCCTGTCCCCCAGGGCATGAAGCAGACATGGAGGAGATCCAGGCCCCAGACAGACCCCTGAGGGCATCAGTTACTGGCAGGGAGTGTGGTGAGGGGAGATAGGCCTTTGGGGGGCCTGGGAGTTCCCAGAGAGGTGGAATGTAAGACCCGACCTGACATATAGACACAGACAAACAGGCACACACAGACACAAACATACATTCCCACCCTCATGCACACATATACAAATACTCAGCACTCACCCAACGTAGGGATAGACATGCATGGACACTGTACACACAATCCCACTCCCCAAACAAACTCTATATCCTGGGTCCCGGGTACCCTCGCCCCTGGAGGGGGAAACGGCACCTAGACCCAGGAGATGTTACCCTTTCCCCCGGGGTGGAGGCAAGCAGACCGCCCAAGGCTCCGCAGCAGCAGGGAGGCCCCACATATCAGATCCCAATCGGACGGCCAACACCTCCTTCCAGCCCCCCCCCCCCACGCCCTGATGGCCAGCTGAGAACAGGGGTGTGTGAAGACCCCAAACCTCCCTCCTCTCGCTCATGTATAGTGTTGCTGCGTGTTGTTTTAAGGTGCATTTAAAACACGGGAGAGCATGGTGCTGCTGCCAGAGAGCAGCAGGTGTTAGCACGGCCCCTCCCGAGAACCCTCAATGTCTACATGGATTTAAAATTGAGAGGTGGGCACCGACGCCAGAGGTGGGGTTGAATACACAGACCGTCCACTGGACGCCGTTAATGTGCCCACCCTGAAGGCCCTATATGTATGTGTTATGAGAGTGTGAGTAATGTGGATGTCTAAGTTGTGGAATAAAATTGAGGCACAGGTGGCCAGAAGGGGATGGGGGGAGCCTCCCCTGCACCCTGATGACACACCCGCACCCCAAGGCCCTACTTGTGTAGTAAGGCCTTTGGGTGCGGTATACCATGTTCTGACTGAGAGACTTATGAAAAAAATAAAACACAGCTCTGCTATCACTTCCGACATAAATGAAGACAGAAAGCTAAACAACAGTGACGTTTGTAGGGTTACTGATGTTGGACTAGCTGTTATATCGTGATGTGCTACGTGATCGCTAGCAACACAGCTATGTTAGCATAACACAAATGCTGGTTAGGGTTAGTGATTAATATACTGCAACAACATGAGAATAGAGCAGCTGCGAGAGAATTCAACATCAATGAATAAATGGTACGGAAGTGGAGGAAGCAAGAAGAATGAACTTGTTAAGAGATATATTCTAAAAGACGTTTTTTAAAACAACGAAAATATAATTAAAACTTTATATGAATATTTCAGGGAGAAGTAGTTTTAAAAGACTGACCAATTTAAAGTGGAAAAAAATATTAATACATAATATTTTTATTGCACTTTTTGGGGAATGGACATTTATGTCCATTAGGGACCAAGGTGGATGTCTTTTTTAAGGATCTCCAAGGGTTAAAAAGGTGGGTCTTGAGCCTGTTCTTAAAAACATGTACGTTCTCTGCGGCCCTGAGTGCCTCCGGCAGGCTGTTCCACAGATGAGGACCATACCACTGAAAAGCTGCCTCTCTGTGAGCATGTGTCCTGACTTTAGCAACAATCAAAAGGCCAGTACCAGAGGACCTCAGGGTCCGCGAGGGTTCATATGGTAAAAGCAAATGTGAGAGATAAGAAGGCCCAAGACCATTAAGACATTTAAAAACCAATAAAAGAACTTTAAAATCGATCCTGAAACACATGGGGAGCCAATGCAGCGATTCTAAAACCGGTGTAATACGGGCCCGCCCTCTGGTCTTCGTCAGCACACGAGCTGCAGAGTTTTGTAAAAGTTGTAAAGGTGAAATATTCTATTTGGGGAGACCAGAGAGCAGGGCATTACAGTAATCAATGCGACTGGTAATAAAAGCATGCATCAACATCTCCGTGTTGGCCCGAGAGAGAATAGGGCGGACTCTGGCTATATTTTTCAGATGATAAAATCCAATTTTGGTTACATGTGTAATATGTGGGATAAAACCAAGCTCAGAGTCAAAAATAACACCCAGGTTTTTCACTTGTAGCGAAGGACATAGTGAAAATGCCTCTAATTTAGACAAGAGTTTCTCTCTCTGAGCCTCGGGACCGACGATTAAACCTTCAGTCTTGTCCTGGTTAAGCTGTAAAATACTAAAGATTTTAAAGATGTGTCAGAGGTCAGAGGTCAAATGCATGTCACATCTGACTTCTAAAAGTTAAAGTGGTAATAAAACTATATAGAGCTATTTAAAACTGTTTCTTACTGGTACAAAGTTGATTCTGTTAATCTGGACGTATTTTCAGTGGAAGAAACATTTCCTCACATGTTCAAGTGACTTCTCCAACCTTATTAACAATACATTTGCAGTTACAGATTTAGATCTCACAATCTTACAATACTGTACAATTTATTGTACAATAAACTAAATAATGACAGTAAAGTGTCTTCAATCTTTAATTTTCAGCCCCACATGTTGCCAAAACAACCAAAAAATCCTCAAAATAAAAAAAAAAAAATCTAATGATAAATGTGTCATAAAGTGTAAAAAGTCATAATTCTAACTTTTCGGGTTCTCGCCCTTGTTTTGCAGTTGTTCTTTTTTTCAGCCTACTTTCTCTCTGTGTTTGCTCCACCTGTTATAGAATTAAATTATTCTTATTATTTTACCTTTTTCATTTGTAGGTCAAAAGTCAGACAAAGAGCTTGCTGCTTATGTTGCCCCACATTTAGGAAATAATGGTTTCTGGTTCAAAAAAATGGGTGAGTTTCTTTTAATTTTCTTATCCTTCTTCTTGGTTGCCCTGACGTTTGTCTGCTGAAAGATCATATTTGAGCCGTTGTTGACAGAGAACCTGACTGAGCTGGGAAAGTACACACTGAATTTGAACACAGTGGTCCATGAAACAAACGCTGTCAGCTTTGGCGGTAGAGCGCTTCCAACGTTCACACAGAAGTTTACCATTAAAGGTGAGGAGAAAGAATGCTGTGTGTTTAGCTAGTGATCATTATTCCCACCATTCTGACCAAACAGACACACTCCTTTGTTCTATTGTCAGAGGGCGATGCAGCAAGCTTTGATATCAGTGCAATGAGCCCCACGCTGCGAGTGGGCGTGCCGTTTGACATTTCTCTGCAGATAAAAGATGGTTATGGCCACTCAACGACCCTCACTTCTAAACTCACACCTGAGCTCAAATGCTGGTGAGTCTCATTAATGCTACTGAATTTTTAAATGCTTGAGAAAAAAAATATGTATGAAAGCCTTTGTGCCTTTATTATGTCACATTTAACAGTGTTGTAACACGGCCATTGTTATTTATTTATTTTTATTTATTTATTTTTTAGTGGTCTGGATCTGAGTTATGGGACATTCTCCAGCAGTGGAACCACATTCACCATCAAAAATGTCAAAGCGAGAGGAAAAGTCCTGAATTACCAGCAATCCAAGGTTAGAACTAATGATTTCTACTCTACGAAAACATAAATTTGCCCGTCACATTTAAGACTGCTTAAAATAAATAAATAAACTACTAATAGTACAGTCATAGTTTTATCAAGAGGTGTAACAACTACTTGAAAGTCAATAGTCAAAAAATTATTAGCTGATTTGGTGATTTATTTTTATGTGCTTTGTTTGCATTTTCAGAGCTATGACCTGGAAGTGACCCTGCCTGGCCTGAAACAACACACTAAGTCCATCAAGATCAGTCTTCTTCCTGGTAACCCCTCATTTATTTATGATTTTTGAACAGTTTGTGTACTGGTTTCTCATGTGCATTATGTCCTTTCAGAAATCTTGATTGTTAAATGCTTAAATCACACTATAATAATCGTAGAATATAGAAGATTTATGTTTCCTATCTGCTCCTGGACGAGTGGACCAATCTTGATGAGACTGTGCAAACAACAACGACGTAGGGATTCGAAGATCAGTTTTGGTTGAGCATCATCTTCTTTTGAGACACTTTATGAAACAACTGGATTCATCCTTGGCACTTAAACGTTGATAATTATATTTAAATAATTAATTTTCATGTCTAGTTTACTTATCCATTGCTAAGGTTTTGGCTCAAAATCAATCTTGTTGACAGCATTTGAAGTATGCTTCAAGTGTATACTCTGTTGATCAGAAGTGATTGCTTGGATGAGGAAAAAGATATATAAAACTTTAAATATAAATACAGTTTAAAAGTTGTGGAGCAGGGAAATTATTTTACTGCTATTGTTAAATAATAATATAATCTGTAGTTTATATTGCATTCAGAGGTTGAACAGTGTGTGTCTTTCAGAAAGGCTAAAAGTCACAGGCTGACAGGAAACAGGCGGTTGTTTGTACTCTCCTTCCTCAATATTTGAACCTTAACATTTGGGGGCTTCGTCCGGTGGTTGAGGAGGGAGAGAATTGGAGGTGTAGACGGAGAAATTCGGTGGTCTGAGGTGGTCGGACGGGCAGACATGAATGCCAGTGGTCGAAGTGAGTGGGCATAAGCCGGCTTATTCAAAGGTAAGGCACTACCTGTTGAATTATTTCCAAAGTGTGCCAAATTGGACATGATAAAATTTAAGTCTACTCACTGAAATTACTGGTGGATGTCTGTTTTGATTTTGATGAGAATCTCATGACAGTACTGAGGATTTAAAGCAGTTGGACTGCTGGAAATGATTGAATGCGGTTGGACCGCTAAAAGGATTTAATGCGGTTGGACCGCGGAAAGCAAAGCAGTTGGACTGCTGGAAATGATTGTAGTATGTTAGGGAATTTGGTTATTTTTTGGTTATAAGGTTGGACCTGCTTCAGTCTTACACTTTGTTGGGTGTTTTACTGTTGTTTCAAAGTATTATAAATTACTCAAGAATGCCAGTTGGACTGGTAAGAAGCGCATTTCTCGGAGGTAATGCTCCCTCCCGGCCGAGGACGCTTGGCCCTGACCTATCGGCGAATAGGGTTAGTACGGTCGGCAACCGGGGAGAACTTGGGAACCTCCAAAATAGCTAGTGGTTGGACCACTTTACCGTTTGGAACGGTAATCTGCGCTTTTTTGGGCAGCAAAGGTTGGACCTTGGGTGTTGGACACTCTTAAATTGAGTTAGGGACTTTAGAGATGAGGCCAGAAACTGTTGGACAGATACTGGTTAATTGATTACAAAAAAGTTGGACTTTTTCGGTTGGACCGTTAACTTAAATTTTTCGAAATTGGTTAGGCGCTAAAGCTGACAGATCTGACAGTGGTTGTAAATATAAGACGTCTTTGTAATATAAAATAAGAGATCTCTGTGTGAAAGGAGTCTGAGGCAATGCTGGAGCTATTTTTAGACGGTGTGTGTGAGTGTGAAAATGCAAATGAGTAAGTAGTGAACTGTTTAAACCACAGATGGTTTTACAAATACTGCTGCAAACATTGTTGAGTGTGTGTTTAAAATGCCATTTATGTTTATTAGAGGACTATAAATAAAGTATTGAGTTGCCGTAGTGGATGTATAGTAATTGACTGAATTTGGATGTAGATATATAAATATATTGAGTGCACTGTATATACCTAAGACTAACATATTACTTCTCTCCAGCAGTAGTTGCTGGTGTGTTTTATTTTTTCAAGTTCTTGTGTGTGCGGTGAGAATTAATAGAGGTTTCAATCGTTTTTTTTCTTTGTTTTTGTTTACTTGCTCTTTCTGATTATGAAAGGCATGTCTAAAATACTCGTAGGAAAGCGTGTTTTGAGTTATATTCCTCAACTCTGGTCACAGTTTAAGTGTGTGAATGCGGTGACTAGA
Organism: Simochromis diagramma; assembly: GCF_900408965.1. Classification (NCBI taxonomy): domain Eukaryota; kingdom Metazoa; phylum Chordata; class Actinopteri; order Cichliformes; family Cichlidae; genus Simochromis; species Simochromis diagramma. The sequence continues at coordinate 8,426,092 of NW_024387040.1, forward strand.
AGGTTTTGAATGATGAATAAAGGTGTGAGAGGTATTTCTTTGGTGATGTAAAGTAGGATGTTTTAAAGTTTGAAAGTGTTTTTAATTTAAGAGATGCATGAGTGATGTTATAAGAGTTTGAGTTTCCTTTTTTTTCAGTTCAAAAACACATAAGTACATACACTTGGTACACCCGTTTACTCTTTGACTTTATTAAAACAGACGGTGTATTTGAGTTTGAATTTCAGTAATTGTATGTTGATATGGTAATTTAGTTTTATGTTAGGTGAAGGAGATGTCCATCTCTGCGTCTTGCAGGAGTGAAAGTGAGCACGTTGAAAGCTGTGATGTGAATGCTGACAAATTCAAAGAGTTTAGTTTATTTAAAAGGCAGTGTGTGTGAGAGGATTATGAAATCATTGTGTGAATGATGCTGCATTTTAGATCAAAAGTTAGTAGAATTACAGAGGGTCTGTAGATTGTAAAATAAGTTTGATTAGCCTGCAGAAACAGCAAAGCAGCTTGAGCTGCTCTGAGCAGCTGCGTGCTGTGTGTGTAACAGGAAATGGTGTGGGTGACAGGAAGTTTGCATGCCCATATAAGGTGACAAGTGAGCACCCAGGGAGAGAGAGAGATAAGTTAGACTCTAGCCAAATGAAGCGAAGGGAGGTTTTAAGAAAATAAATGAAAAAGATATTAATCGTATGCTTTAGTGTGTCAATAAAGGTTACAGATGAATAAAGGTGGACTTCTCTCAACCTGGAATTTTGAGTACGGCGCCAAAACCAGTAGAGTAGCATAATGGGGAGAAAACAGGCCGGATTTTGGCTTAAAATCTTACAGCTTGACCTCGCACTTGTCCCCATCCTGAGAAGAAGCTCAAAGGACAGTTAATCTCCTGATGAAGACCAACAGAACATCGTGGATTTGAGAAGAGTTAATAGCAGGCAAAAGTCAGTGCTACTGAACCTTTGACACTGTCGACTGGTGACATCAGCAGCAGCATGTAAGGAACCACGAGGTGGAAACATGTACTGTAAATTACAGGCTGGACAGTTGGACAGTGGGATAATGAGCTGTGGAAAGCACTGGACACTGATATTCAGATTTGCCATGCTTGGAGTAATCTTGAAAGAGACGACTGAAAGGATCAACAGAATAGAAGAAACCACGTGATGAAACATGCACGGTGGACTGCAGGCTGGTAAGAACAGTGTGATATGGCTGTTTAAAGGCACTGAATGTGATACTTTGCCAGGCTGGGACTTATTCCAAAAGGAAAATACTGAAGAGAAACAGAGGAGAAACAGACTGTGTTTGCTGGAGAATTCAAGACAACAAAAGGACACTGAGAGGAGTGGAAAGGGACCAGGGACCAGTGAGAGGTAAAGCCGGACGAGTTCGACTGCGAGAATACAGGGTGTAATTGGACTGAAAGTGAAGCCTGAACTCATGATGGTTTAGAGATGTCCACCGTCACAAACAAAGAGGTAAACAAGAATAGAAAACACATAGACAAAGTGTTACATGTGAAATTATTTCTGGAAAGAATAAGTGAGATAGTTTTGAATTAAGAAATCAGTGAAAAGATGCATGAGTTAAACCTGATTATAACATACAGAGGCAATGAAGAAAGCAGCTTACACTCACTGAACATTAACATACATAGCAATGAAGACCTGCTTACACTTATACGCATAACATAAGTTGATATTTCTGACCAGAGAGGGGGAAACGGGTAGTTTAAGTACTTATGATAATAATGAAAACGTCTCAGTTGTGTTTCTTTAGGGGCGAAACAGACCTGGATCAATTCTCCACATGCAGCGATCGGAAGAAACCTGTAGGTTAACTTGGCTGGACATGCTAAGGCAAGTTTCTGGTTGAATTGTTCACAGCTCCATGTCTCCACAAACCTGACAAGTGGAGCCCTAATTTCTGGCTGGGGTCAAGGAATGCTGTTATTTAAGGTGGGAACTTAAAATTTGGGTTAGTAAATTTGGGAAAGAAAACTGACGGCTTAAGTGGAGAATTATGAAGGAGTCTAACACACTGCAAAAGCAACATATGCAAATTCACATACACAAGCAGAAAATGCATTAACCGTACAAGGACAAGCTCATAATGATTAATGCATAGACATTGGTTAAACCTGGCTAAGAACACAAACATACGCGATGAAAAACAGCTTGCTATTTTTGTATGAGTGATAGAATGGTGTGAATGTTTATTAAAATACATTTGAGTTTGAAATTGAGGAATAACTCAAAGAAGCTATATGACAAAGGGAGTGAGTTATGAACAAAGAAAGGTGATTAAAGTAGTTTTAAAAAGAGTGACTTAGGAGTGCTCTGGAACTGTGTGAGCAAAACCAGTGATCACTGTAGAAAGAAATAAAATAAAATATAAGTTTGTAATGTTTAAACATATGTTTCTCTTGTTACGGCAACTTCTTGAGATATGACTCAGTATGCAAATTAGCTGGAGTGAGTGGTGACGAAGAAGCTTCCTGTGTGTGTGTGACTGAGGCTTTCAGGAGAGGAAGCATAGCAGAGAAGAGGAGTGCAGATTTGGGTAGGAAATTTATAGTTTAGTGATATATTGTCGTAAGGGGGTTATGTTTTATGCTGAATTTAAGTATGTTAAGGTGCATAAAGGGGGTGATTGTTGTGTGCAAATTGTGTGGTTTTAATGAGACTTTCGGTGTATTGAGGAGGTGAAATTATGTGGTGGCAATACTTGTGTGTTTAAGGTTGTTGAGGTTGTTGTGGTGATGGGTTGAGTTTGTCAGTTAGGTTTGGGTTGTTGTTGTTTTTGTTTTTAGTAGAGGGAGTCTTAGGAAACATGGACATGTCTGAAAGGGGCCCATTATTTTGTAACAGTGCACTTAAAGAAAACCTGTCAGGTGATTTTGTTTTGTGTTTTGTGAGCTAATAATCAGCTCTATTTTTTCTCATTTTTGTTCTAAGCAGGCCTGCAACAGAGCTGACAAATTCTCGGGAAGAGAAAATATAAGGTGGGCTTTCCAGATTACAACTGGCCGAGGAGAAAGCTACCTGTGGGGACTGATCAGGTCGTAAGTCCCTGTCCAAAATTGTAGGATTGTAGCGAGTCAATCCAGTCCAAAAGCATAAAGAAATATTTTCCTATGGAAAATAAAAAAATGAATGAGCTCATTTTGCTGAGGGTGGAGAATCTGATCGTGCGGGAAGCTCCACTATTAGCAAATATATGGTGTGACTGCATGTGAGTGAATGTGTGTGACTGGATGAAGGTGAGGATGCATAAATGTGGACAAACAATTGGCTTTTACCAGAGAAAATTTCTGTTTTGTTGACTGGGGTTAGATTATGGGATTATAGTATATTGTTGGGAGAATGTTAAAGGGGAAACATTTTTGATGTAACTTAGTTACCATTAATTGAAGAAACACATGACTGATAATTGTTCTGTTTTAAGTTTATTTTTAGGACATAGATTGGATCATGAGTGGGGAAAAACTGAGCATTTTGAGTTTTGTATAGTATTGTGACACATGAAATGTGTCAAGATAAAAGGGGGAATTTAGGGTTTAATGATTTAGGATCATTTTAGGACTTTTTTGGTTCTTATTATGCGTGATTATGTTTGGGGGTTTGTTGATCATTTGGGTATGGTAAAACTGAAACTGTTATTTTTATGTTAAGGTTAAAGGATTAAAGTGAACTGAATCCGGTTTAGAAGATACAATGCCGGTGTTTTAAAGCTGTAAACAAATCTTAGAGGGAAATTGTGGGACACGTTGACAAAAAGATATGCTTTGGGGAAAATTAGTGAAGGTTGTAGGAGTAGAACAGGTTTGATTTCTTTTTTGATTTCTAGAAGTAGTGGTTATAATGTAGGCTTACACATACAGATATTACATAGATTTATTTTTAGGATAAAGGGGAGAGCTTATACATAGAAATTTTTATACATATTGCATTTTGTGCCTTTAAAGGAGTTGTGGCTCAATTTGTCTCTTGAGGGTCACGAGCCTTTGGCTAGCGCTATGATTAGCCAATCTACTGTGAGGATGATATGAGTTATTGAAGGATTGCACGCGCTTACAGACACAGAGTCCAGAAACACACATGACAGTATTGATTCCAGGCAAAAGGCCTCAAATTCATTTAGCTTTTAACTGAACTTAAGGACGGACCAAAGAGGAAGGAAAGCATATGTTTTGGTTAAGTCTGATAAACTAGAATTAGAAGGTATTTTTACATTAAAATGAGCAAAATGAAATAAAAAGGCTATACCAAAAACAGGTTATAACATAGGAAATGTGAGGTTAACATGAAGTTAGTGTTAACACACAGGAGTTGTTTCTCTTATATGCTTAAACTTAACTGATTAAAGTGGTTGTTTTCTTTTGGAGCTTTTAGTAGAATAGACGCTTATAATGATTTCTTGTTGAGCAGCGACAGTTTGTGTACAGGATGTGATGATCAGATAAGGGAAAATAGAGCGAGCAACCAGACGTTTAAGAGTTTTAAAGTTATGAGTAACGCTGAAGAATATATATAAATACAAGTCAATAAGTTAAGAACATAATTAGGATCAGGCTTTTGATTACAGAAGTCCCAAATATGATAAGTTAGGGAGGTGCAGGAAAAGGTGTTTTGTTTCCTTTGCAGAAGATCTCGGCGACCACAGGGGGGTGAGGATCCTGGAGGCCCGAGGCCTGATGGACCACAAGAGAGGGACCAAGAAAACTTAAGCTTACGCATGGAGTGTTCTCGAATGGGAGCTGGTGTTTATTACTGGACCAATTAGATGACATGAGGTTGTCTGATTTGCTGAGCCAGAGAGGGTCAGAGCGAGGACACAATGTATTGCGACCTCTGGTGTTCCAGAGGTCGAGAGAGGGAGTGTGGAGCAGGGAAATTATTTTACTGCTATTGTTAAATAATAATATAATCTGTAGTTTATATTGCATTCAGAGGTTGAACAGTGTGTGTCTTTCAGAAAGGCTAAAAGTCACAGGCTGACAGGAAACAGGCTTGCAGAGAGTTTGCAGAAGTGAAAGCCGAGTCTTAAGTTATTTTGAGCAGCAGGCTAGACGAGGCTATTTGAATTACTAGGTTATTCAAATTGATCATTGCTTTAACAATGTAACAGATAGCTTTAAGAAGGCCTTAAGGTTTTATGCATACAGGTATTATATTAACCTTGTATTCCAGATGCAGTGAATCAGGTCATTTTCATATTAAGCTTTTAGTAAGAGGTTTTTGATTAAAACATTTATTTAGTAGATGACATATACATAGTCTCAGTTAGGTTGTTACACATAAGGATGAGCCTCTGTTCTGGTGAAAGGTCAGAAGTGCAACAGGTGAATTGAGAGAGAGCATTTAAGGACGAGACACAGACAGTCAGTAGGTGAGAGGTGATATAGAGGCTGAGTGAGGTCAACACACACACACATTAGTTAGATTTATTTATAGGAAAGAGGTTAGTCATGTCTGGTTGTAACTGCGAGAGTGTCTCTGTAAACGAGGAACCGTTCCTTGTTGTCTCGGCAAGAAAGAGGAACAATTCACTTTAAGACAAGAACAGAAAGGTAGACAGGAAGTACCGGCCATGATGATCTTCTTTCGAACTGTGTTAAAAGTCATTGTGGTTTTGATTTGACGTATGTATATATCCTGTCTGTGACTATGAAGGGGCGTCATTAATTCAGACCCTGATGCTATAAAAATCTGTGTATGCTTTGAGTAAGTCGAAGATTAATTCTTGTCTGCGTACAGATTATTCTTCCCACGCGTGTATTCATTAAAATCATCGTTTGACTTCACCCGGCCGGATCAGTGTGGTTATTCTTCGATCACCTCTTGTACCCTTCCTCAATATTGAACCCTTAACAAAGTGTAAGTAACGCATTTAACTAAAGTCAAGCATCTGATGCTTCCAACAGTCGTACTCATCCCTGCTGCCAATTTAGAATAACCACTGAAAGCAAGCACAAAGCCAGAGTACCTGGAGATGGCTGGATTCTTGCTCTGAGGCAGTAGTGCTAACCACCACATCACAGTGCAGCCCTAGTTGTCTTAATGCCTCACAGGCATTCACACTATTGAGTTCCTCTTTCTCTTTATTCTTTATACTTTATTCTAGTTGCTCCTTGCTTCTTCACCGTGGAGCTACTTTCACAGTTTTTGTGCGATTTTAACCGTTCAAATTTTAAACTATTCTGCTATTTCTGCTAATGCTGACTATGACTTTTGGTGCTCATAACTTATATACTTTTTGAGATATTAAATGTTTTATGCAATTTTTTGGTCCCATTGAAATGAATGGACCACATTATCAGTGTGGTCACTGATTTTGCTTGCTGAGGTGAGCTGTGTTTTAGCTCAGTGAGATGAGCAGCTGTTTTCAGAGCGGGAGGCCGGGGTTCAAATCCTGCTTATGGCAACATTTTTTTCAGTTAATGGTTAAACTTTTTTTAAAACTCTTTTTAACACAAATTACAGCTTCTTCTAGCCGCCTTGAGACCAGGAAGCCCGGGTTCAAACCCCGCTCATGGGGTCACCATTTGTTCTCAGAAGACAGTTAAACTTTTTCACCTCTCTTCAGTACAAATTTCAGCTTCATGCATTCTCAATCATCCAGGAAAGTGAATCTCCAAAAAGTTGATTCTGTTCATCTGGACGCAGCGTTTTGTGGGAGAAACGTTTCGTCACTCATCCAAGTGACTTCTTCAGTCTCAGAAGTCCCTTGGATGAGTGACGAAACGTTTCTCCCACAAAACGCTGCGTCCAGATGAACAGAATCAACTTTTTGGAGAAATTTCAGCTTCTTTACCCCTTTTCAGCAGAATTTGCAGTTTTTCACCTCTTTTCAGTAAAAATTTCTGCTTCTTCACCTGTTTTTGGCAGAATTTTCAGTTTCTTCACCTCCTTTCAGCACATAGTTTTACTTCTTCTGCTGTTTTCAGCAGATTCCAGGCATTCACACTGCATATTCGCAGGCAATGCAACTTTTTCTAGTTTCAGTTTCAGTTTGTCATATGCAAGTTAGCACAGGGTCAACATGTCAATAAAATGTGTTTGAGGAGCAGAAGACAAGTCACTCAGCAGTATAGTACAGTAAAAAATATTACAAATATTAACAGACTAAATATATATATATACAGTGGTACCTCGCTATAACATGGTCTCGCTGTTTCGCAGATTTTTTTGTGTGCAATTTTGCATGTTTTTTTTGTTTGTTTGTTTGTTTTTTACAGCGAATTATTTTCTGCATTCTGATTGGCTGTAGACCATTGTCAATCAATCTTGTGCAGTGTCTCCTGTAGAGTACAGAATGCATTCAGCTTGTCAAATTTATCTAAATCTTCCATCGCTAGCAGTGTGACTCTTTTCTGCCTGTTGCAGGAAGGTGTATAAAGTGTGTAGTGAGGGGTTTTACAGCCATAAAACATCTATAATAAATAATAATTGTAAAAAATAGGTGAAATCTGCGAAGTAGCTAACTATCGTGGGCTATTTTTAGAATGTAACTACCGCAATAAACAAGGGACCGCTGTAAATATATATACACACTTATATAAATAAAGAAATCTTAAATAGAAATGTGACCGCTGACATGTATTGAGGGGTGGGGGGGTGGGGGCAAATGGGATATTGCACATGGGATAAATTGATAGGAGTGAGCAGCAGTACAAGGTTTTAGAGTGGCAGTTAGTGCAGTATTGCACGGAGTAAGGGTTTTTATTTTTATTTAAATACTAATAAAAATGGAGTGACCAGTGTAGAGTGTAGTATGTACTTGTGAAACTGTAGGACAGCTTCTGTGTGCATCCTGTGAAGTGTGGTGTGTTAAAACTGTTTTTGAGTCTTGTGCTCCCAGCAGACAGACTCCTGTAACGTCTGGCAGATGGTAACAAGGAGAACAGCTGATGTGCTGGGTGGCTGTGGTCCTTGATGATGCTGTGTGCTTTTTGGTTGCACCGCTGAAGATAAATGTCCTGAATGGCAGGAAGCCTCATGCCAATGATGTGCTCTGCTGCTTTCACCACCCTCTGTAGTGATTTGCCGCTGCTGGCAGAGCAGCTTCCATACCAAACTGTAATGTAGCTCGTCAGCAAGCTCTCGATCGCACTTCTGTAGAAATTTCAGGTGATGTTGGCATTCATGCCAAACTTCCTCAGCTTCCTCAGAAAGTAGAGTCGCTGGCGAGCTTTCCTGATTGCAGTGTCTGTGTGAAGGGTCCAGGAGAGATCCTCGGTGATGTTAGCCTCAGCCTCACTGTCCCATTTGTAGATGTCCCTGGAAACTGTTTTTTCCTATTGTAAGTCTTTGTCTGTATGCAGGCAGCAGCAGTATGGAACAATGGCCTGCCTTGCCAAAAGCTGGGTGGGGAGGGGTTTGTAGCAGTCCTTGAATGGAGTGTAGCAATGATCCAGTGTTTGATCACCTCTTGTAGGGAAGGAGATGTTGGCAGTATTTACGGAGAACTTTCTTCATGTTGGCTCTGTTGAAGCACAATAAAGACAGCTTCAGGATTTTTTTTTTCTCAAGTCCAATAATGACGTCATACAGTTGGTCCATAGTCATAGGCCAACTGTTGACGTAAACAGCTGAAAGGTGAACTGAACTTCCTTGGGAGGTAAAAAGATCTAACTTTGAGCGTCAGCAGCTTGTAACTCTGAGAGCAGTACATTAGCAGTAGATACACTGATTGAGTTTTAAACCTCTGATCAGACGTCTGCCATCAAAACCATTTAGGATTTTAAAAAAAGTGTCCCCAGGAGACTTTGTAGCTTCACTGTAAAGGTAACAGATGTCATTTAGCTGTGGTTCAAATGATAATCTGTTGGCTGCTAACATTAAAACAAGGTAAATTAGATTTTTGTCTTATTTTTCTTAAAGATTCCCTGATTTTGTGTTGTTTTTCAGGTATCCCAAATTCCCTCCACGTCAAACCGGAGGAAACGTCAATCGATGTGGAGAACGGAGACCAGGTCACGTTTCATGTCGAAGTTCACGACGAGGCTGGAAATATCACCGCTAACCCCAAACAGATCGTCCGCTGCGAGGTACAAACATGGATTTGTTCGGAAGTCACAGGTGCCTCTGTGAAAACAGAGAAAACTGTATTTATTGAAAGAACATAATGAGCTGTTTATATATGTTGGTCTATTTATTTTCAGTGGTGTCTTGTTTCTGTCTGTAAGGCAAAAAACTACGCAGGCTGAATCTTTTTGTTTTTGTTCAAACATTTCCAGGTTAAAGGTTTCCCCCCGGTGGTCACTGATTGCAGCAGCACCGGTGCTGGCCAGCTTGTGACAAAGCCCATTAACCTGAAAATAATGAAAGGAGAGCAACAAGAGCTCAAAGCTCAATTTGTGATGCCTGTGAGTTAGAAAAAAAAGAATTCTTCTGCTCAGAAGAAAATTTCCAAGTATGTAGCTTGTTTGTAGTGTCTCTCTCCTCTTTTCATTCTAGAGTTACAAAAACATACTGCTGGTCATGAAGGAGCTGAGGGTGCTGCCCAGCACAAGGGTCTCTGTGATGGAGCTGTACAGTCAGGACAATGAGAATCTGGTGCTGAGGAACAGTGAAAAGATCGAATGGATAGCCGGTGGACTGCTAGACAACTTATTCTACAAGCTGTATGATGAAGCTGGCAGGGAGGTACCGCTCACTGCTGAAATAGCCTCCATGATCAAGGTGTGTAATGTGCAAACATTGCTGTTTACTCTTGTAATAGATTTTTAAGTAGGTGTTAGATTTTGTAAATAAAAAAACAATTATATATATTTTATTTTTATTTTTTACCCTTACGAAAGAATTCTAGGATTTAAAAAAAAAAAGACTTGTATGAGCCATTCTGTTTTAACACTTCTTAGCTTGATGTTAACTTTTCACTGTGAAGGTTAACTGGACAGGAGATGTCTTTCTGGAAGATCTGGTCCAGGGGAAGCTGCCTGATTTACAGGTACCTAAATGGGTGGGAGAGCAGCGCTTCTACCAGGTCTCCTATCAGGACCAGAGTGTGTCCGTCTCCTTCACTATCGTGTAAGCCATGAACCTATAATCAAAGCTTTGATTCAGTGTTTTCATTTGATACGGTCTGCACACTTATGTGTGAAGATATAAAGTCCCCTCTTTTGTTTGTAGACCTCGTCCAGATGAACCAGAGCGTCTAAAAGTAGCTTTACCCCAAACCACAGTGAAGCTTGGTGAGATCCTCTCCGGAAACATTAGTGAGTATAAATCTGATCATTTACAATTAATCACATTTTTAAAATTCACGGTTGCATGCTATATTACTCAGAATAACTTTCTTTGCACAGGCTTGGAGCTTGTGGACCAGTATGACAATTTAACCAAGACGCTTACCCCCACCTGTTTGAACCACATAAAAGTGGAAGCTGAGGGGCTGGACAAATCAGCCATCACATTTAAATGGCAGGTGGGACCAGAGCCATGTGCATTTAAAACAAAAGTTGACTCAAATATTAGTTAAATCAAATCAAATTTGCACTAATGCAATCTTAATATTATCTGAGCAAACAAAGCTCCCTTTATTATGTGTTTTTGGTGAGCTAAGGGTATACATGTGTGCATTTGCCCTTTCACCTGCCCTATGACCACTATAAATCTACTGAATCCTCCTCCCTACCAATAAAAAAAAAAAAAAAAGCCTGCTTTTGTTAAAATAGCAAGGTCATATTATTGGAATTCCACAGATAATGAACCCTCCCTTACAACCAAGGAGACAAAACATTTTTCTACACTCTGTAGATGACACGAAAAGCTTTTGTCTTTGTGGTCAAAGTTCACTAAAATGGTAACAAAGTCGATGTTATTTTATATGACCGAGATGGTTTTGACCTTCATAAATTCAGAGATGGTGCCACAAAGCTGCTGATTCAGATGACAGCTGAAGGAGAGCAGGACATGTAAAGATAATGTTGCTTTTAGAAGAGGTTAATGAACTCTTGATGGAACCAAGCTGTGTGCTATAAAATTTGTACTTAAAGTGCTCACAATTTATCATGCATTTTACCACTATAGTTACTATTTTACTATAGTGGTAAAATAGTAACTGGCACCCGTGTAAATACTGTATGTGGTTCATGTGTGAACTGTATTTGTATTTGTCTAACACAGTACTGTAAGAAGATGATGAAGAGAAAATTCAGTAACTTCTTTATTTAATAATGAGCAGGCCAGATGTGGTGATTGTGATGATCTAAGCTGATAAATCTCACGGCTCTGTATTGTACCAGGACAGCAGCTGTGCTGCCATGGTGACGGGAATTCGTTTCCAATCAGGGTCTCTCGGCCCCCGAGAACTGTCTTTCAGCTACTCTGACTTTGTGGAGCGTGTCAGTATTAAAGTGACCGCAGGACTCCCTGCTCAGCTTAAGCTCATCAGCGAACCGGAGCAGGTAAAAAAATAAAAGATTCTTAATTTAATTTCTTTTTGGAGACAAACTAAAGGTATAGCTCATCCTTTTCTGTTTTTTTGGGGGGGTTTTTTCAGCCTTTGCAGGTGTTAAATGATCACGGCATCTCCAAACCATTTGTCGTCCAGCTGTGTGATGAGTGGGGAAACCCTTCTCCAGACCAGAGGGTTGTAGTGGACTTAAAGACTTCACCTCCAGGACTGACGGTTAGCTTGAAAATCAACACAATCAAAGAAAGCACCATGTAGTCCTGTGAAAAATGAAGTACAGTAGCTGTAGAGTAACAGCTTAGCTTAGACCAGCTTTTATAGGGGTGGTCACACTTGCTGCTGATCACTTAGTCAGGTTTATTGGTTTGGCAACATCTGGCTGCTGTAGCAGCTGTATGGAATCTATACAATGATCTAATAGGAGAGGTCTTGTTATTGTTTCAGGTGAAAACCAATGTTATTTCACAACCTGTGAACGCAGAAGGAAAAGCCTTTTTCATTGTTAATGGTTTGAGCGGGCCAAAGTAAGTAAAATTTTATTTGTAGTAATACAGCATCAGTCTTGATGTTTCCACTACTGTAAAGTCACTAGTGGAAGTGTTGATAGCCTGTTCTTCCTCTAGGGGGTACTATCAGCTGCAGTTTAAAGGCTCCTTCAACAAAAAACCCATCCCTGGTCCATCAGTGAGCCTCACTGTCCTCCCTGATCCCAAAAAACCAGTCAGCCTATCGTTGGAGTATGACACCAGTATCAAGTTTTTTGCTGGAAGCAAATTCCCAGGTTTGCATTTGTTTTTCTCTCTCCTTCCTTTAAAAAATGTTTCATTAATTCATTTATTTGTATTTTGATCAGTTTAATCTCTGTTCAGCCAAACTAAGGGAAGGTCTTTGTTTCTCTTCAGTTTTCTCAGTGACTGTGGTGTCTGATGAGGGAAGTCCAATTACTACTTTTAACCCAGCTGCTGTGTCCATGTTCATATGGGATGGAGTATCTTCAGGGAAAAAACCTCCAGAAAGAGTGAGTGACTAAAACACAAGAGTCTCCTTGATATACAGTGGTTCCTTGTTTAATGCAGGAGTTTTGTTCTAAAAATAACCCGACAGGTGAAATCTGTGAAGTAGCCAACTTTATTTTTTACTATTATTATAGGCGTTTTAAATAAGGCTGTAAAACCCCTCACTACACACTTTATACACTTTTCTCAGACAGGCATGAACATTTTCACACTTTTCTCTCTTGTTTAAACGCTCTCAAAGTTCAAACCTTCGTAGAAAAATAAGTACAGTGTTTCAGAATGAAACCAAAGGCATCTGCCGGTGACTTTGACGGTGCAAATCATTTCGTTGACATTGTTGTGTTTGTTGGGGAAAAACTGTTCCAGTTTAAATATACAGCATACATCATTAATGACTTAAAAACCCAAGAATTGGGTGCACAAGTTTGAAGTGTGGATTGTCTGGAATCCACAGAGGGTCAAAATTTCACATATATACATATACTCACTTAAATCTATTAATAAGTGATACTGAAGATTGTACAGTGTCTTTAAATTGGAAAAAGCCAAGTGTATTAACATTAGTGATAATGATTGACTGTAGTTGTTAGTTTCTCTGTTAACATAAAAAAGATTTGTTCGACACAACTCATTAGATTGACCAATACCAGGAAAACTAAAAAGGAAAATTGTAGATTTATGCAAGTAGAGGAGTTCTTTTTTTTTCCTATCGTAAACTTTTCTCTTAAAATAATATTTATTTATTTCTCAATATTTCTTGTGTAGGCCATTGAGCTGAAGTGTAATAAACCCATGAAAAATGAAAAGAATGACTGTTTTCACTTCAGGTAAGATACTTTTCACTTCTGTTTCTATTTTGTTTGACTTGGTGACAGATGTTTAAAAACATACCTTTTGTATTACTATGATTAAGTTACTTTAAGTGTTACACCCCTGAAACAGGGGGGAAAGAATCACGACAGTGATTTTGACTTGCTTCTCTCATGCAGTCGTTAATTGCAATGAAAATGAACATAAATATTTGACACTCTGCACTGCTCAATGTCACAAGGTGGACGGAAAAGCTAAATAATAAACCTACATAGCCGTGACCCTTTTACAGTGCAAAACTGAGGCTCAAAAACACTGTCTGTGTACTCAAAAAACTATAATAAAATGCTTCTAAAGCTTACAAAACAACTAAGGATTACCTATGAAATATCTTAACACTGTACAGATTACAAATATATCATCTTTTAAACACTATTACCTGAAAACAGGGGAAAAAGAATCACGAGAGTGATTTTGACTTGCTTCTCTCATGCAGTCATTTATTGCAATGAGGTGAGTGCGCGAAAGCCCCCTAGTGGAGAATAGAGACACTACTAATTGATCCCAGAAAAGGCTTGCTAGCTGATCAGTGATGTATAGATCGCAGATCAGGCATGTCCAAAATCAGGCATGTCCAAAATCCGGCCCACGGGCCAAATGCGTCCCGTGTTCAAATTTCGACTGGCCCGCAGCCTCTGTCATAAAATCAATAATATGCGGCCCGTCAGCACTGTTGACCACTGTATAAAATACACATGTACACATGTGGCAGTAGACCTAATGGTCATACTATCGAGGGCCGCCACTTATCCAGGATAAGTGGAAATTGTTGTTTTGGGGGTTTTTTTTGACTGAAATACGAAACAACTGTGTCCAATGCCAGAACTATCTGATCATGTTTGGCTTGCTGATTTTGGATTTTTAGTTGACATAACACAACATCTGAACGCGTTGAACACGAGCCTTCAGGGGCAAAATGAAGTGGTAAGCCAATGCATTCACACATCAAAGCCTTTGAGAATAAACTGCTACTTTTCCAAAGACACCTGTCACAAACGCAGCCCAATACTTTTACCGCCACCTGGACAAAGGCAGGTTCCAAGAGATTTGAACATTTGCTAAGAAAATGCTGAGGTTGTTTGACTCTCACTTGCGTGATATTTTGCGCAGCAAAACCACTGTTTTTGAGCCAGACCTGGCCTATTTACTTCAGTCAAGTTCTCAGTATCACCCTTCACATTAGTGCAGGCAAGTTATTTATTTAGTTTTTAAGTCTTTTACTTTGTTGTTGTTGTTTTGTTTTGTTTTTCCAATTGACAATCAAACGGGATCTCCTAAACCCTACAAATTAAATAATAAAATCAAATTCGGTCCGGCAGCCGGTTTTTCAATTTCGTATTTTTGATCTGAGTTTAAAATTGAAAACACATCCATTTTTGTTTTTGATGTCTGATTCAAAATCAAATAATATATTGTAGTTTTTGGATTTTTGATGGTCAATTAAAAACTAAAGGCAGAGTGATGTACGGATCTATGGCACACAATGTTTTGTACTTTTGAAAAAGCTAACTCTTAATGTTATTTTCCTGTTCACGTTTTGAATTTAGTTTAATTTTTCTTCATTTTATGTGTTCTTCAAATACAAGATTATGGTAAAAATGTTTAATAATAACTAATTCATAATAAAAAATTCATAATAAAATTTGTGTGTCAAAAAAGAAAAAAAATATAAAATCATTCATTTGCATTTAATGTTAATGCTTCAAAATATTTCAGGCTGAATGATCGGCCCCCACACATTCTCACCTTCCCAAATCTGGCTCTCTTTGCAAAAAGTTGGGACACCCTGTCTTAAATAAAATGAAAACCATTAATGTAACATGAAAAATAACTTATTAACCATTTTCTTGTCGTATTTACATTACTTTTATCCTTATATCAACTAATATGAATTAGTATTAACTGTATAACCTTTTTAGTTTCAGTAGTCTTCCAACCTATCACACAAGCAGCTAGTTAGCTTTGTTTACACAAAGCCTTAAAACAGAGGAAACAGCTAGACTAACTTAGTACCAATATAGGCAAAAGGTTCACGTTAATTAGTGAGCTTTAAAGGTTCTGGTATTGTATTAAAAATGTTTTATATCTAAAGTCAAGCGAATGGTTTCTCTTGGTTTCTAGCCTTTGTGCTATCCTAACCAATGCTAAGCTAGTCACTTGCTTAAGGTAGTTTCAAATTTATAGTATGCATAGGGTGACCATATTTTGATTTCCAAAATGAGGACACTTAGCTAAGTCATGAAAAACTTGCTTAAAGAAACATATTTAACATATTTAAACGATGGCTTCTCTGTGCGGTTAATAAATTGTGAAATAAAATATGTCATATAGGCCTTTAACAAGTCAACAAGTGCTGGAATTAAATAATGGTACAGAAATAATGCCTCATCTGCATAAGAAAAATTACCAGTACTGGGTCGGTATGAGGGCAGGACTGGGACAAAAAATCGGCCCGGGCATTTTGACTAAAGACCGGCCCACCAGGTATTATAGGAAAAGCCATAAAGCCTTTGAATGAAAACAAACGCTGTTGTGACAGTGATGTACAGTCTTGTTGGTATATGTATGATTTCTATACATTTTACATCAGATGAAAACTTTGGTTGTAAGATTCAGATAACTATTTAATAAAAGCGAGACATTTTAAATGAGAATAAGAAAGAAAAGTATTTCTTTGTGCCCCCCTCTCCCTGTTAATACTCTACCTGGCCCCCCTGGCAAAACTTTGCTAGACCCGCCCCTTCATAGTTACCAGCTGTCAGCTACATTTAAAAAAAGGATCCTGGTGTTATTTGTCCCTCAGAAACAGTTCATAACTTCCCTTCAATTCATTCATGTCACCTAAAAGATAAACCTGTTTCTCCATCACCTGTTTAGCTCTGATGATTCAGTAAGGACATCTCCTGGTTTCATCTTCATGTTTCCCTCTCACCACATATCCAAACTGATATCATATCACTATCAGTAACATCATAGCACCCACCCACCTGTATAGAAACTCCGTCATGCTAGCTAGTACTCAGTATGAGTTATTGTAACTGACTGTAAAATGTCAGCACAACGAAAATAAACTCCACCTAAACTTAGTTTATATCTGACCCAGATAGACTGCAGGTCATAACTTCTTACCTGAAGTTCAGTTCACCTGACACTCAGAACGGCGGCCGCCTCAAGTCTCTCCTCCTGCCTCCCCTTTCCCTCATCCACCTGCTGGCCTCTGTGGAAGCTCCGCCTTAGCCACCACCAAACAACTGAGTTATTTTTACACATCGGCCAGCATCTGGCCAACCCACCACCTTTCATTGTTTATACCGTTACAACAACAACAACAAATCACCATCGGCCCACCAGGCATTTGCCCGGTATGCCCGATGGCCAGTCCAGCTATGGTCGGTACGAGGGAAATTTCTTTTGCAGTTCGTCTGAAAAGATGCACTTGCGCTTTGGGATCTTTTAAACATCATTAGGTACGTTGTTGCATGCTGTCAGTCCCATCTGTGAGCGCAGAACATACGTTCACAAAACAGCAGTTCGGGGATGACGTCACACACATGGGTCCTCTGTCGGAATACAGGAAAACCCGGACATTTTTATCAATCTCGAAAATCCCCCCGGACAGAACGTGAAAAGTGGACATGTCCGGGGAAAAGAGGACGGTTGGTCACCCTAAGTATGCAAGGGGTCCTGTCGTCTTAGCTGGCTCAATGAAACAGCATATAAGCCCATTTTCCAGAATGTAGGTTTTTGTCAGGATAATGATGATGATATTGAAAAAAAGTCTACTGTGCGTTTCCTTGCAGGAACAACAACATCCCAAAGGAAGCTGGAAAACACACCATACAGTTTTCTCTTCGTTTTGACAGAACTGACGTTCTGTACAGCAATCAGGTTGGTTTGAATATATAATAAAAAACATAAAACATTTTTAACGCATTCACATTTTGTTTTCAAACACCCATAAAGCATATTAAGCCATCCTCCACATTCTCATTATTTTTCTCTATTATACTGGAGAGTAGTTGGTCATTAAGCTGTTGCAGGCTGTGGAGCTGTAGTGTTACTCACTGAGAGAACTGACTGACCTCAGTGCTGCTTCCCATCTCTAAGATTCGTATAGATGTGGTGGCCAACCAGCCTGTTAAACTGGGACCTGTCTCTGACCCTCCAAACCCAGTTGTTTCCTACAGCGAGGACATTGCCAGCCGAACCTTGGTTAAGAATATGACACTGAGGATAATGGTAAGCTATTTATTTATTGTAAAATAGCAGAAGCAGGCTTCACTTTTCACTGACATAAATAAACTTTGCAGTCATAGTGAGTGAATTTCCATGGTTGATTCCAGGATTTGTATGGCAACCCAGCGGGGCAGGACCTGGGAGGGAAGGTGATCATCACTATAAAGTCCTCAGATGGAGAGAGAAACAAAAGCTTCCCTCTTTTTGAAAGAGGAGGAAGAAGCCTTGCAATTAACTTAGTTGAGGGCAAGGCCCACATCCCCGTGAGTAACCATTCTTCACAGGACCAGCTTTTGTTTTGGAATTTAAGGGCCCCTCAGGGCTTATGATAATTGTTCACTTGCTCTCCTCAGAGGCTGGCTATCAGGGAGAATAGCCCCGGTGACAATAGCAGCACCTACATCCTTGTCTTCAAACCTGAAGTGTCTGTCCATCTCATAACCCTGACTGCTTTTGAGCTCCCCTTCCTTTTTTACAATGGTATGGAAAAACTGAGTGGTAAATGCTATTACGTGCAGCTTAAGATTTCTGAAAAATTAAAGCATTACTTTAATTTTTTTGTTTTTATACATTTTGTTTTGTTTTTGTTTTTACAAAATTCACTAATACATGTCTTTTAAACTTTTTTCTTTCCTTTTTTTACTACACGTGAACATATAATGAAGGACTGTGGGGTGACTTTAGATTCGGACTTGTTGAAGAAGTTTCTGCATGCTTTTAGCTGGAAGCTCTAACAAAAGAAATCTCTGTATTACAATATATTAAACTATTTATCAGATCTAATCATTCCAGCCCACTTTGATCACTACCTGTGAGCCAAAAAACTGAAATGCTATTTAAAGCTATTATACTTAAGAGTAGTATTAATAATAGTGTTACTACTGTTACACTACTATAGTACTATTGCTTAGATTTGCCTTCTGACAATTCACTGTTAATTGATAAACAATTAATTCTTCTTCGTTTTTTTTTCCATTTTAGACGCACAAAACCAGCAAAAAATGTCTGAACTGACCAGGAAAAAAGATGAGCTCAGCAGTGCTATTGACAAATATAACGAAACATTGCGTACATACAAGGAGCTCCTTGAGTTGCTGACGGGTAAGATGTACTGTGTGCTGTTTGTATGTTGAACCAGGTCTCATTTGAAATATGCTTGTTGTAGTTTTTTTTCCTAGACTTCATTGTTTGTTGATCTCTGCCTTGACATGCAACAGTGATTAGTGTTTAAAGACTGTAGGTTGTGTTAGTAGGTCGTGTGGATAAGCTGCAAACAAACGGCTCCTTTTGGGATTAATGAAGTTACCTGAATCTGAATAATCTCATGTCAGTGCAAATGGGTATAGCTACAGAAATAATACTTTGAAACCAATGACTTTGATATAGTCTTAAATCTGTAATTTATCTGGGTTTTCCTCCCATACGTGATTAAAATTGTCTGCTAATGAAAATATTTTTCCCCTTAGAATCTTGCCTGATTGCCAGTAAGAAAGAGGCTGATCTTAAAAATGAGCTGCGCCAGAGGAAAGTGACAATCCCTCATCCCATATCTGTAAGTTATTATTTCCATCCACACTTTACTCCTGAACAGGCCAGGCAGAAATTCAAATCCAAGATTCCTTCTTCTTTTTTAAACTGAATTGGAAATCACATTTCTTATGTATCTGTAGACACAACATATTGATACACTAATAAAAAAGAAGACTACTGAAGCAGAAGCAATTCAGAAAGTGTCCCGACGAGTTTTCTCCGTCCGTGACAACTTTAGGGGACAGGCAGATGTTTTGGGAATGGTAACTTTCTTTTTTTCTTTTAAAGATTCAGTACTTGTTTTGAGATGAATTTTCTGGAGATGTGTTTATCCTCTAATTTTTGAATGCAGGTTGGCCACCTGGCTCTCGTGCAGGATGATGCCGCTGCGTGGGTCATCTCCTGGCACATCAGAGGTGATATGGACTGTGTCATCACCAAAACAACAAAAACAGCGCGGCGGATCTCTCATGACACGCAGGGCAGGCAGCAGGTCATGGCCCTCGACAGCGTGCTTGTGCCACCAGGAAAAAGGTACGTGGAAGATGTATTTTATTAGTGTTGGCGTCTAACTGACGTGTGATGAAGATGTATGTGTCCTTTTATTAAAGTCTTTCCTTTTTAAGCCCTTTCCTTCCCAAAGTCTCTCAAAAACAGTAATTTAGAGCTCTTGTGGCAGCTCCATTTTGAACAGGCTGCCTGAAAGTCAGCTAGAATAATGTCGAACTATATCAATGTATGCTTTGAACCTTGGGAGTCTGGAAATATGTTTTCCTCCAAAATAGCCACATTTAGTGTACAGTGTAACACTCTGTAAACACAGGTGGTCTCTCACTTTAGTTTGCTGTAAAAATAATGGTGACTGTAATTATTAGCACATATAAGACTCCATCCTGCTGCTCTTTGTTGGGGCTGTTTGGACACTAATGAGATTTACTTAACGACCAGCTGCTGCAGGTTTTTGCCAGTTTTTGCAAAGGTTCAAGGTTCAAGGTTCAAGGTTCTTTATTTGTCACATGCATAGTTATACAAGTATAACACACAGTGAAATGTAGCCTGACACGCTCCTCGACATGTGCAAAAAAATTGGGGGGGGGTGTAGAGGAAAAACATTATATATGTATATATATATATATATATATATATATATATGTAGTATATACATTGGGTGAATGTGCAGTAGTAGCAGCAAGCAGGTGAATTCTGTACATTAATATGAATAGACATCTGACTATTTTACAGGATAGACAATATAAACATATTTAAAATTAAAGGAATTGAAATGTACATTGTGCCTTGGTTTAGTGTCTGGAAGAGTCCTGACTCAGTCAATTATAGATGATGTGAGAGGGCGGGTGTGTGTGTTTAGGGCACGGATGGCTTGGGGATAGAAGCTCCTCTTGAGTCTCTCTGTCCTTGCCCGGAAGATGCGGAACCTTCTACCAGATTGCAGAAGTTGGAACAGTTTGTTGCCAGGATGGGACGGGTCCTTCAGTATCTGCGCTGCTCTAGTCCGGCATCTCCTGGTGTAGGTGTCCTGAAGCGGGGGGAGAGCAATCCTGCAGCAGCGTTCTGCTGTACGGATCACTCTCTGGAGAGCTTTTTGGTCCTTCACACAGCTGTTCCCAAACCACGATGTCATGTTCTGTGTGAGGATGCTCTCCACAGCGCCTGTATAGAAAATCCTGAGGATCTTTGGAGAAACCCTGAACTTCCTCAGTTGTCGTAGGTGATACAGGCGCTGCCTAGCCTTTTTGGTCTGGACCTGAATGTGGGCAGCCCATGTCAGGTCTGAGGAGATGTGGACACCAAGATACTTGAAGGACTGCACCCTCTCCACTGGAGCTCCATTGATGATAATGGGCTTGTAGTCTCTGTGCTGACCCCTTCTGAAGTCCACCACCAGCTCCTTGGTCTTGCTGACGTTCAGCTGGAGGTGGTTGTCCTGGCACCACGATGCCAGATTCTTCACTTCATCCATGTAGGCCGCCTCATCGTTGTTGGAGATGGCACCCAACACCACTGTGTCGTCAGCAAACTTCACAATGGTGTTGGAGCCATGGGTGGCCACACAGTCTGAAGTGTAGAGGGAGTAGAGCAGTGGCGAGAGGACACATCCCTGAGGTGCTCCTGTGTTGATGGTGATGCTGTTGGAGAAGCACCTGCCCACCCTCACCACCTGAGTTCTGCCAGTGAGGAAGTCCAACACCCATGCACACAGACGGCTGTTAAGTCCCAGATCCCTCAGCTTTGTGAACAGTCTGCAGGGCACTATTGTGTTAAACGCTGAACTGTAATCAACAAACAGCATTCGCACATAGTTACCCTGTTTCTTGTCCACATGGCTGAGAGTGGTGTGTAGGACGTGGGCGATGGCATCCTCTGTGGATCTGTTGGATCTGTAGGCGAACTGCAGCGGATCTGTGGTGTCTGGGATGGAGGAGGAGATGATGTTCTTCAGCAGCCTCTCAAACACCTTCATTACTACCGAGGTCAGTGCAACTGGCCGGTAATCGTTCAGGGATGAGGGTTTGCTGTTCTTGGGCACAGGGATGATGGTGGATCTTTTGAAGCATGTGGGGACCACAGACTTCGCCAGGGACTCGTTGAAGATGTAAGTGAACACACCTGCTAGCTGGTCAGCACAGCAGCGCAGCAGACGGCCGGTGATGCCGTCTGGCCCCGCCGCTTTCCTTGTGTTCACTCTCCTCAGTGCCGCTCGGACGTCATGCTCCGCGATGCTGGTCACCGGTCTCTCGCTGATGACGTCACTGTCCTCGGTAGTCAGGCGGTGGATAGCATTAGCCGCCTGGCTAACCTCGAAACGGGCGTAGAACTGATTCAGCTCGTTGGTGAATGCAGAGTCAGCGTTGATCAGCGCAGTGTCCCTGGCTTTGTAGTCCGTAATGGTGCGTAGTCCGTGCCACATACTCCGTGTGTCGCCCTGGTGGAAGTGGGACTCCACACGTTCCCAGTACCGGCGTTTAGCATCTCTCACCGCGCGCCGCACGCCGTATGAGGCCGCTTTGTAGGCGCTCATATCGCCAGTGGCGAGACCCGCGTTGTAGGAGGCGGTCCTGGCGTTTACTGCAGTGCGGATCGATCTGTCCATCCACGGTTTCTGGTTTGGGAATGTGGTGACTCTCGCAGTGGGGATAATCTCCTCCGCTAGCATATTGACGAAGCATACTGCTACTTCCGTAAACTCGTTGATGTCGACTGCGCATGCTCTGAACATGTCCCAGTCGACGTCGTTGAGTGCGTCCTGTAGCGTAGCTTCTGATTGGGCAGTCCACCGTTTTACCTCCCTCGTGGTTACTTCTTCCCTCCGTATGCTTTGTTTATACTGGGGAATGAGGAAGATGGCGTTGTGGTCAGACTTCCCAAAAGCCGGGTGTGAGACAGCTTTGTAGCCCTGCTTGTATGGCGTGTAGCAGTGATCCAAAATTCGATCCCCTCTCGTTGGACACGAGACATGCTGGTAAAAGTTTGGCATGACTTGTCTGAGGTTCGCTTTGTTAAAGTCTCCTGCTACAATGAGGGCTGCGCCCGGGTCCTTGTTTTGAAGCGAGCTCAGCACATCATGTAATT